>NC_049244.1:34386449-34689479 GCF_011100685.1 Canis lupus familiaris | reverse complement strand
TCTGGATAATTCTAAGACTGATAAACATTTAGGTTCAGGTTCTAATATGGGATCTAGCTTTATAAAAACATTTTGTAATTTTGGCTAGATCAGAATAGTTCCCAAGTCAGTTATAAGCCATCCTTGCTGAAAGGATTTTAAAGTAGCCCAGGCTTCTATCTGTGTGGCACAGGGTACTGGAGACAGTGGAGTGGCTTGAGTCAGATCCAAAAACACTTTTCCACCTGAGAAGCCTTTCCTAACCAAAATTATGCTATAGGAATGTATGTGCTTTTTGGCATGCTGGTGGTCCTGGTAGCAGTGACGCTACAACTCTGACTTTGCACGTTAGGTTCTCCCAGCCTGACTCTCCATCCTCTTCTCATTTTATAGAAGAGCTCAACTTAAACAGATCCTTTACTTGATCTCTCTTGTTGATGTTTAGGGAAACCCTGTGGCTGTTGCCACCTACTTTGCACCTCAGAGGAGAAAGAGGAGCACTGGGAGAAGCTGGGGCCAAGGGCACATGATGCTGAAGGCTGGGGATTAGGAAGAGGCTAGCACGCCAAGTTTTTGTGTGGTGTGTTGGCTTTGGTTTGCCTTTTTGTGAAGCTCTGCAGTGAATGGGACTTGATGAGAAACTCTCTTTCTTGCCTGTTGTCTGCTTTGCTTCTTCTTGTTGCAAGGTGTCCACTGTGGAGGGCCAAGTTCCAGGAGCGCACTGGGGGGAAGGAGCACACTGGATGGTTTGGGTGGAGGCACAAAGGCAGCATGATGGGTCATCAGGAGTTTGATCCAGCTTATGAGTTTGGCTTTCACAAAAACAAACCAACCAACCCGATAATTGTGTTTTTTGTGTTGCTCTATGAAGATCTGCAGGGGTGACGGGCAGCTGGTTGGGAACCAGCTTCTGGCCATCTCTGCCTCTGTCTTCTTTACCTTCATATCAACTTCCAGACCAATTTCCGAGCTGATATCTCACTTATTTGTGTCCCCCTTTGGGCTTTGTGCAGAGGCTGCAATTACTTTTTATTGTGTTTCTTCTCCGCCACACTCTGAGCTCCAGAAGAGTAGCGTATGGGGTAGAATAGTGTCCCCTCGCCCCCAATTCCATGTCTTCCTGGGACCTCAGAACATGACCTTATTTGGTATTAGGATCATTGTAGATGTAAATAGTTACGATGAAGCTGTACTAGAGTAGGGCAGGCCTTTACGCCAATACCACTGGTATCCTTAGAAGAAGAAGAAGAGAAAAGACACATAGACGCACACAGAGGAAATGATAATTTGAAGAGACACAGGGATAATGCCCTGTGATGACAGAGGCAGACATTTGGGGGATGCATCTAGAAGTCAAGAACATTAAGGATTGCTGGTAAACCACAGAAACTAGGAAGAGGCAAGGAAGGATCTTTGGCTTCCTTGCCTAAAACCTTTGAAGAAAGTATGGCATCACTGGCACCTGGATTTCAGGCTTCTCAGCCTCCAGACTTGTGAGAGAATAAATTTCCATTTTTAAGCCACCTAGTTTGTGACACTTTGTTACAGTGGCCCTAGGAAACCGACACAGGATTGTGTTCTGGTCACTGTGGCATTGCAGGTGCCTAAAACGGTGTGGAATGGAGAGGCAAACTTTAATGTTTGCCAAGGTGAACTGTATGCAGAAATAGGGGACAAGAGTAGTTGACGGAGGAGAAAGCAGACACAAAAAGGGAAAAAAAAATCTTGCCTCCCTAGTGCATGGCCCAGTGGTTGGGATGCCTGGAAATTGGTGTATGCAGTAAATGCCGAGCAAGCGCTCATTCAGTGAGAAAATGAATAAGTGAGTGATTGAGTTTGTGATACTGGACTTCTCTCATCTTTATATTACTTCCAAAAGAATGATCGATCAATTGACATGCCTGTGGACAGAAAATGGTGAAACTGTATGCAAAACAGCAACAAGACAAAACTGTGTCAAGATATACACATATATGAACGATTTGTAGAAAGTGACAGTTCAAGATGCCCAACATTTCTGGGGCTCTAACACCTGAGGATCAGACCTGCCTCAGTCATGACGTGATATTGTGTCCTGCTGTGCCTGCCTCTCTGCCCAACCTGTTTCCTGCTGAATTACAGCCAAGCTAAAGTCTTTCTTCCCCAATTTAGCTCTGCCACCTGATTCCCCCAGGCCCCACCCCTGCATGCTGGCTTCTCTCTGGGAGAGCAGACTGGTTTCTCTTGCAGCTGCGCCACTGCCCCCGCCCTGCTTCCCCTTCCCTCCCTCATTGTTCTTCATCGGCCAGCCTTGTTTGCAGCACAAGGACATGAAGAAGACATTCTTCCCATTCTCCAGTCATTGTCACTAATTGAAATGGGAAGCAAGACAAGGCTCCAGAAGAAAAGCTTATTATAGGCTGCCTTGTTGGAGGAAAATGAGTCACCTAAGCAGATAGGTTTCCGTGATCTCAGGCAAACCTCACTCTTTATTCTACACAACCCCGTCTAATTGTTCAAGAAAATGTTCATCTGCTTCATAATGCAACAGCCATAATGGAAGTGTTGTGAAATCACTGAAAAGTTTATTCAAGGCTTGCTCCTGAAAGCCCAGCCATAATGCATGGGCTTTGGAGGAGTTAATAGAATTGGCTCTCATTGAAATTGCATGGATAACAAATTTCCCTAACACATATCCTTTTAAATATGCTTGTTGTTGGAAGTCTGAATTGGCATTTGATAGATGCAAAGCACTAACAAAAGAGGTGAATTTCCCAGTTCTACTGCTAGTCATTCTCCTTGTGACTGTGTCGTCAGAGTCCCTGCCCAGCCTCCTACAACTGAATGGGGCCTAGAAACCCCCACAGTTCCCATGAAACCAAGTTTATAAACAGGGGATATTGAACTCTTTTCTTGAAGTGTAAAACTTACAGAAAGAAGAGAAAACCATTTGTCTTAGTCAGTTTGGGCTCCTATAACAGAATGCCGCAGACTGGGTGACTGATAAACAATAGAAATTAATTTCTCCCAATTCAGGAGGCTGGGAAGTCCAAGATCAAAGTGTTGGCACATCCGGCGTCTGGTGAGAATCTGCTTTCTCATTCAGAGACAGGCAACGTCTTGCTGTGTTCTCACATAGTGGAAGGGGCAAGGGGGCTTTCTGGGGTCTCTTGTATAAGGGCACTAATCCCATTCACAAGGGCTCTATAATAATCACTTCCCAAAAGCCCCACTTCCTAATATCACTCTGTTGGTGGTGGTGGTGGTGTGTGTGTGCATGTGTGTGTGTGTTAGAATTTCAATCTGTGAACTGTGAGTGGACAAAAACATTCAGACCATAGCACCATTCTGTGAAGTGGAAGGAAATCATCCACAAAGAATGGATGGGCAAAACAAGGCTACAGAGCACAAACTACCCTGTGGTGAAATTTCTTTCTAATAACTTCAGATAGAGGAGTCAGAATTAACTGAAGAAAAAGAAGCACAAAAACAATAAAGCCAACATGTGTACTTTTCATGCACCACACAGCTCTTGGTGAATACAAAGAAAAAATTTGAGGTGAATTTCTGCAATCAAGAAGCGTAGTCAGATTCGTTCATTCATTTTTTCACTGAAGATATGAATGCTTTAGAATCTGTAGCCATTGAAAAATAATGATCATTTAGGTGCAAAATTAGGGGAAGCTGGCCATAAGTCCAAAGCAAGCTCAGAAAAAGAGGAAAAACAGTCAAACTGAAGATTTGGGAAGTTTATTTGGGGGTCTTTCCTATGCTATACACATCCTATATCTTGTCTGAACTATCCCAAGGTCTACCCTTCCAGAAATTTGTGACCTGCGTTGTTGGGCAATAAATATAAGGGTGATTCCCTTTGCTTCTTTTAATGTTCCTAAATGCCACTTACCATGCTGGGAACCATTTGTAACCTTTTTTCTCTTTCTGCTTTCCTACCATGAGGAAACATGGTGGATTACAGATGACTGTATATTCATTAATACCCTCCCACTTAGTGGTGAGGTCTATGTCCCCTCCTCTGGAGGCTCTGTAACTGCTTTGACCAACAGAAAACAGTGGAAGTGATGCTATGCCAGCTTCTAGACCCAAGCCTTGAGGAACAAAGTGGCAACTTCCACTTCCTATCTCTAGGAACATTGTCTTTGGGAGCAGCTCTGAGCTGCCATACTGGAGAGGCTAAAGTGGGCCTGCTGGTCAACAGTCTCATCCAAGCTCAACCTTCCAGCCATCCCTTCTTAGGCATGAGATGAGTAAGTAAAACCATCTTGGGCTTTCTGGACCAGCATAGGTGCTAGCTAACTATCATCAAGTGACCTCAGCTGACAGTACATGAACAATGAATCATCCTACTGTGCCCTACCTTAAATGCAGACCTCAAATCTATGAAACATACGTAATAAAATATTTTCAGCTAAGAAGATCTGGGGCAGTTTATAACAGATAACAGATAACATAAAGAGAAGACTAAAAGCACCCATGATAGGCGTGCTTCATTTTCTCCTCTTTGCAGAAAAAGTTTTTGTTTTCTTCCATTGGTGCCTGGCATTAATCTCAAGTCACACATGTCATGGGTCCTTTTTAGTCACCTATACCACAGCTAGCAGGCCATATGAGGGCTCTAGTTGAGGCAATTTTTCCCCTTCTTCTCAGAGACACATCTCTGGGCCAGAAGGAACTTGACCATACAATGGCCCATGTGTATGAATGTGTGTATGTGTGTGTGTGTCTGCTTTTTGCTTGTGTGAGAAATATGTTTCATTACCAGACTTTATTTTCTGTCCTCAATGGATCCTTTTTCTTTTTCTTCTCTCTTGTGGTGGGGACTATAGAAACCATTTCAAGGCGAGGCCCTGTCTATTGCTTTTGTTTTTCCCTCCCTGTTTCGTTGGAGCCTTTCGCATTCAGCACGGGCATTTCTGGAGGTGGTCTGCATTGTTCCTTCCTCCTGGGCCTAGCAGAGCGCTTGGAGGGTCAGTTGGAAATGAAGCTTCTATTATCTGTGATCTGCCTCACCCTCTAAGCCGGTCCGTCCCTACACTAAGGCTCAGCCAAGCATGAAGAAAACTAATTGTCCCCACTCTCTGCTCTACTGCACACCAAACCCCTGTGTGTGCTTCCCCCAGGTTCATGACATCAGAGAAAACCTGGCCCAGCAGAGGCAGAGTGACCCACGTTTCCATGTCCTGCTCTGCCCAGATGCATGGCCTCAGCAGCCAGGACTCAAGTCCACACCTCCCGGGGAGCTGCTAGGGCTAGGAAAGGGGAGGAGGGAGGGCAAGAAGCTGATGACTCTGCGTGTTCCCAGTAATTGCAATGGGCATAGGAAAGAGGACTTGATTAATTTGCCTGATGAATTATGCATCACTTCTGTGAGCCGCCCTCCCAGCCTCAAAGCTTTATTATTCAAGTTGCTTGAATCCCACCACCTCACCCCTCCTTGCCTTGAATGCTGCTGTCCAACAAGTATCAGGGAAGCCTTTGGCACCCGATCTCTACGACCACCTAACGGAGTGCTTCCAGCAAGTTGGCAGAGTTACTGAAATGTGAGTGGTTTAAAACACATGTGCATGTGTGCCCGCACTCTCTTCTCTCTCTCTCTCTCTCTCTCTCTCTCTCTCTCTCCCTCTCTCTCTCTCTTTCACACACACACACACACACACACACACAGCTGGAGGAATTCATCAATAACAAGCTCAAGATTTATGATGTGAGGGGAAACTCAGCTGTCTTTTGTAGTCTAGGACAAAAAAATTTAAATACAGAAGTGGCAATTATTTTGTTAGTCGTATTTTAAGTCAACACCACATGAAAGAAAGTCTCCTTTAATAAAGAGAGAAGCAACAAGGAATGCCACAGCAGTGAGATTAACTTTGGGTGTTTTCAAGGCTTGTGGATCGCAGATTTGATCTCCCAATTTTTCATCTCTCTCGTCTGTTCAATCTTGGGTTTAACCAGGGGCCCTTTACAATCCCTTCTGAGTGGTTAGTGGTAATCTGGTCTTTCATTAAGGGTCCTAGTACCTCCTAAATGATGCAGTCTGCCTTGCTACCCATCTATCCAGGTGAAGACAGACAATTCTTTGTCGTACTAATCAGAGCAAAAAAAGGCAATAGTTCGTTCCCCAAGTTGGGGTTGAAGAATTGGACAGCCCCCCGCTTTTTTGTCAAGCTTCTTCTGTCAAGGCTCATCCTGAGGGACAAAGCTAACAAAGGAAACAAAATAAGATTATGACTTTTTTTTAGGTTTAGATTTTTAGTAGCAGCTTTATTGAGATATAATGCACACACATTACAATTTACTCTAAGTATACAATTCCATGGTTTTAAATATATTCATAGAGTTGTGCACTTATCACTACAATAAATTTTAGAACATTTTCATCAGCCCTGAAAGAAACTCAGTACTCTTTATTTGTGACCCACCCTGTACCCCCCACCAAGGCAACCCCTAATCTGCTTTCTATCTCTGTAGATTTGCCAATTCTAGACAGTTCATATAAAAGGAATAATAAAATATGTGGCCTTTTGTGTCAGACTTCTTTTACTCAGCATAAGGTTTTTAAGGTTCGTCCATGTTGTAGCATGAATCAGTACTCCATTCCTTTTCATGACCAACTAATATTCTGTTGTCTGGCTATACCACACTTGTGTAACCACTCATCAGTTGCTAGAGCAATATGATGATTTTCTAATCTTTTTATTTGGGGTTTTTCTGCTTTCTGTCTTTATGGAAAGAATTTCATACCAAGTTGACAGGAAAGCTTTTGGATAATACGCTAGGTTAGAAGACTAATGTAAAACTCAAAGCAAGGAATAGATTCTAGTTTCTTCCAAGCTGGGGTTAGAGCAAATAGGGAGGTCCTAATACATTTCTTATAGAATTCAGAAGAATATTTTCAAAGTACTGGTTAAAAAAAAGTGTCTTGCATCTTTTCAAAACAGCTAGATTCTTATTCAACAAACACGTATTGAGTACTTATTCTGTTAGAGTTGCCAATCTCAAGGACTTAAAAGTCTAATGCGAAAAAACAGTCCCAGAGGATGGATGAGAACTAATGACAAAAATGGTAGAGACAACACATGAGGGCACAGTAATGGTATGTTTAGGTGGGCTGATTGAGAGCCCAATAAACCAGAAGCCTGGCTGGAGTCAGGCTTGCCTCAGTTTCACCGACTATAGACTGACCTTTCAAACTAGTATCTCTCTTTTCTTAAAAAAAATTTTTTTTATTTATTTGAGAAAGAGAGAGGGAGCATGAGTGGGAGGAGAAGCAGAGGGAGACGGTCAAGCAGACACTGCACTGAGCATGAAGCCAACACAGGGCTGAATTCCACAACCCTGAGATCATGACCTGAGCTGAAATCAAGAATCAGATGCTTAATTCACTGAGCCACCCAGGTACCCCAAACTAGTATATCAATAATGCCTCTTTTCCTCAGTGGAGGCAGTGGAAGTTCCAGTGTTGGGGCCTCCCTCTCTGCCTCTGTGGATTGAAGACTCACTTGAATCAGCCAGTCTGAAGAACTCTCTTTTCCTGGCTGTAGGTAAAATGAGGAATTGGACTTACTATTCTGCAGTATTTGCCAAAAAGCAGAGTGGAATGGAAAGACTTCTGTAGCTGGCTTTGAATGACTTCCAAAGGATGGTTCTGTTCTCTCTATAAAATGGAAAGAATACAACTAACCCTAGACATAGTGTAAGGATGAAATGAGGTAATGTCTACAGGTGCCTTTCATTAGCAGGCACTAAGTAAATGGTGATTACTTAAAGCTCTACTAATACTAGCAATCTCCAGTGTGATGATGAATCAGCTACTCAGGCAATAGAGTATTTACTGAGCACTTATTATGTGCCCCAAAACATGAGAGAATAAAAGACAAATGTGGTAAGGAACCCAATCTAATCTGTATGAAACAAATAGTGACCAGGACAAGATACTGTTCCCTTGGTTGGAAATGGCTGCTGTCATTTCCCACTCCCAATAACCATGGCTTGTCCCTCTCCCAGGGCTCTCAGTACTTCCCCTTTGGGTTTGAATTATTAGGTTAAAGGTTTTATCTCTTCATCAGACTGTAATGTCCTTGAGGGTGGGGACCATGTTCTTTCATATTTAATATCTAAGCTTATCAGGGAGTTCCCTCTGAAACTTCACTGTTATCTTTTCTTTTTCTTTCTCTTTGTAGTTATTTGTGATTTTATAGTTAGAGTATGACACTTTAAGGCCTCTTGAGTCATATTTCCTTGCAAGGCATAGTTCTACAGTCATGGCTCTTTCCTCAGAACATTCAAATGTTTAATTTCCTAAAGTCTAGGGCAACACTTTGGATCATGTGATTGACACAATTGGGCACTGGTGAATCTTAACCACTGGTGATTTTTTTCTCTTATGCTGATTAGCAAACTCAAAACAGCAATTATATTCATTGTTTGTTCTATTTTTAGAACCGACTAGTTGTCAGAAATGCAAAGCCAATGCTTTTTCCAGTGGAACAAGCCTTCCCATTGAGCTCTGGAAAGCTGAAGTCCCTAATGCTTTTCTATCTTGCCCAGGTGCCAGGAAATCTTGTGCAGCAGATAGCCACTGACCAATCCAGCTAAGCTCTACCTGTCTCTAGGTCAAGCTAGGGCTCAGGTCCCTTTAGAAAGAGAGAGAATGTTTGGCCAATAAAATGCTAACTATAACCTGGAATAGGTAGATAACCTTACGGATTTATTAATGTGTACAAAAAGGTGATGTATTGAAATGACCTGGGTTGGCTTGCAGGATCAAGGAAAGAATGAATTCAGATTGTGGGAAGGATGAGAGTCAGGGCAAGAGCTTCAGGTGATGTCAACAGCAGGATCTGTGAACCATCCATTTAGGAGCTACCATTATGTTAACTCTATTCTGATGCTCCAGCCTCTAGATATGTAAAACTGTTCAAGATTAAAATTCCAGAAGAGGCACCAGTTGGCCCTGCTTGGGTCAGGGTCAGTCCTTTAACTGCCTTCTCTCACATGGTGTGAATGTAGTTGCTAATACCCACTCTTTTGTTTGCAGCCATTCCTAGAGAAGGGAGGCAGCCACTCTAGTTGGTGTGTACAATAGTGGGTGCTTGCCTTCTTGCCCCAAACTGATCAGCAACAAGCAAGGCAAGGAAAAACTCTACTCAAGTCTCTCTGAGGCAATCACTCTTTCATCTGGGAAAAAGTTACAAGATCAAAGGGAAAAAAATCACCAACCTGTAATTTTCTGGTATTTACGACGCTATCTTCTTTTACATGCTTACCTAGCATTTTAAGTTCTGTTATTTAACAGGCGAGAAATTCATGAGGCCAAGTATTTATTGCAATACGCAAATTTTATGTACCTAAACTGTGCAGCTGGGAATAGGCATTTTCTTAAAACATAGTGCAGCCCTCAAGGAAAAGGCTCTAAATCAGAAAACCCCAGGGATTCTTATCCAACAAAAGAATTCAGGAAAAACTTTGCCCTGAAGACACTGTAGGATCTGGGGCAGGAGAGGGCACTCTTCCATTTATTTCTTCATTGACAACTGAGTGAGCACTTACTTTATGTCAGGCACTGTGCTAGGCACCTGGGACACCTTATGGTGCTCACTAACATTAAAACTCTTAGGGCTCCATTTGGGATGAAGGGGTTGTATAGAATCATTCAGCAGGGTGACTTCACCTAGCCAGGGAAGATGGTCAAGGGAGGCTGAGACCTGAGAAGAGATGTGAAAAGTAGAGGAAGAGTGTTCCAGGCAAAAGGAACTACATGTGCAGAAGAGATAAGAGACAACATGATGTGTCCAAGGAACTTTATGAGTCTAGAATTGTTGAAATGTAGATAACCAGAAGTCAGTGTGGCAAGATGATGTAGGAACCAGGGATAGCATGAATTAGAACTATATCCTAGGAGCACTGGAGAGTCTTTGAAGGTTTTCAGTAGGGGGCTACCTTCTGGATTCAGTGAGAAGTGCAGGGCTGTATAGCCCAGAGACCAGGCACATGGGAACCTGGTAGAAGACTTTTAAAGATCTAACAGGGACACTTGGGTGGCTCAGCGGTTAAGCATCTGTGTTCAGCTCAGGGCATGATCACAGTCTGGGGATCGAGTCCACATGGGCTCCCTGCATGGAGCCTGCTTCTCCCTCTGCCTCTGTCTCTGTCTCTGTCTCTCTGTCATTCATGAATAAATAAATAAAATCTTAAAAAAATAAAGATCTAACAAACCCTTTTCAGAAAGCTCTTCTGAGAGCTAGTGTTTGTCTCCCTGTGATATAGGGGAGGTTCTCTGAGAGCCAGGGCAAAGTGCTGGAGACCATGGAGCAGAGTGGCATGGCTAAGGCCAAGGCAGGGCTCAGGGAAGGGTTTAAGGAGCTGCTCACAGCCACCATGAGGCTCCATGTACTGACAGAGTTCAGACCAAGAGAGCCTCAGGCCAGGCTCTCTCTCTCTCTCTCTCTCTCTCTCTCTCTCTCTGGTAGGCTCCATGCCCAGTGTAGAGCCCAGCATGGGGCTTAAATTCACAACCCTGAGATCAAGACGTGCACTGAAATCAAGAGTTGAATGTTTAACCGACTGAGCCACCCAGGCTTCCCTAGGCACTCTCTTTTTAAGTGTCTTTATAAAGCACACTGCTGGCTTTGAGCTCCTAGTTCCATTCAGGAGGAGAGGTTTCCAACACTAAGAGATATACTACGCCTTGGTTCAGATCCTTGTGCTGATTCAGAGGCCAGGATAGGTACAGCCTCTCAGCTGCATCTCTCCATCCTACTGGATAGGTCCAACAGCTGGTCTTCTTCCTGTACCTCCTCTGCAATTTTTTCTTTTGCTTGCTTTTACCAACAGTTACTGAATAATTCTCCAGTTCACTTTCCACTCATTTCTCTGAAAGAAGTGGCCCTTTGTCTGAAATGGCCAGACTGACTTGTTGCTGTGTCACTCACTTAGTACTTATTCAGCACCTGTGGGTAAATCTGCATGTAAGACTTTTGAGGAAGTGTCAAATGAATCAGATGCAAACCTTGACTTCAAGAAACTTGCAATCACCATGAAAAACAAGACATGTTGACTCAGCATATATTTATTAAAGACCTATCATATGTCAGGCTCTGCATTGGTTTCCTGAGACACAGCAGTGAATGGCCACTCTCGTAGAGCGCACGTGAAAACACAGAAGTGAGCACCATGTGCTGAATATGTTATTTTAAAAGTCAACACATTGGTTTTTTGTGGGGAGAGAAAGAGAGAGAGAGAGAAGCTGTCCTTGTCAGAAAAATGCATTGTTAAGTGTGGAGCATGGAAGTTGGGCCTCCAGGCCTTGGCTATTGGATGCTAGGGCTTTCAAAGAAGCAGCAGCTACTCGACATGACATTGGGGAAGAATTTGGATGCCAGTCTTGCTGGTAGTATGAGCGAAAGCGTGGTGACAGAGGGGGGCAGATATTCTCATTTCAGGATGGGTGTACTCTAGTGGAAACAACACTTGGATGTCAGCTGGGCCAACTGCAGGAAAATACCCCAAGCAGAAGGAATAGAATGTCCACAAATAGAGACCAGGTTAAGTAAAATGTGAAATGTTGCTGTATGATGAAATCCCATAGAATAATGAAAAAACAATCCCTAAATATGTATGTGTCAACATGGGCAGATCTTCAAAAACAAGGCTGTGTTAAAAAGGCACATAGATATATACATGTATACCTAAACCTAGAAGAAAAACACAACAAACTCATCAGAATAATTACCTCTGGGGAGTGGAGATGGGATTGAGGATGGGGCTGAAGAGGTCTTGATCTTTCCCTGTAAATGTTCAGGTTTCTTACAAGGAGAATACATTCATATATTCTTTAAGGAATTAAAAATCTATAATACAAAATGAAAATTGTTCAGTGCTATAGACAGATAGAGATGGGGGTCTATGGGACAGAAAGGATGAGAAAGATCACTTCCAGCCAGAAGGGGTGGAGGAGACTACGTGAAGCAGACTTGTGGTTGAAGGATGGCCCAGATCTGGCCTTGCAGAGATGAAGCAAGCACAGGGATATGAAAGTGCACAGTGGATAAGAGAAGAGCAAGTTTACTTGGAATGAGCACATCACAGGGAAAATTGGGGGTCAGGGAGAAAAGGCGAGTTAGGGTCTAGTCATTGGGGGCCAGATTGAGGGTTTTGGGGGCTTTGGAGCAGATGACACGTTCAGTGGGGCTGGTAGCCACAGGCAATGCAGGAGATGAGGGTCAAGTCAGGAAGCTATGACAGTGGCCCAGGCCACAGACATTAGGGACAGAATGGGACAGGAATGTAAGGCCCCATAGGTACAGAATGCCAGGGCATGTCTCCAGATCATACAATTCAAACTTAAAACCCCTACCCAGCTTCTTAGAAAGGTTCTTATCTCCAGCGAAGCTCTGAAGAATGACATGCTCTTTAAACTGACACTCTCAAGGAAAGCTTTAGTTTCCTTGAAAAATTCTTTATTAATTTAAACACCACTGCTTTCTGCTAACACTAAGAAGAGATTATAATATTCCAGCGGGACTTCCTTTGCTTAACATGAAAATAAACCTGACAGAAGGATTACAAAACTAAACATGGAATATTACAAGAAACACTAATTACCTCCCATTCTTTCTTCTCACTCACTAAAACAACTATTTAGACAAACAAAGAAGTAGAGAGAAGGCGGGAGCAGAACAGAAGGGTGTATGGCTCTGCTAATCCCTGCTGCTTTGATAAATCTGAAATAGGATCATTTGACATCTGAGAAGTGGGAGGTATCTTTCAAGGAGTGCTTTGCATCGAGTTACCTCAGGTAACTCTGATTTACCTTTTGAATCAAACAAGCTTTGGGCTGAACATATAATTTTTCCTCTGTGAAGCAGTCTTGGAACCCTTCCCTCCTTTTCTCTGGCTGGGGTAATTACCTCCCCTCTGGAGCCAAGCCCCCTGCTCTGTTACAACACCTGGGCCCAGATGCATCTACAGACGGAAAGCTCAGCGAGCCGAGGTCCATAGGGAAGACACGTTTGGTGCCCACCCCGACTAGCTCAGTGCCTGTGCTCATGAGAATTTCCCGAATGGGACGTACATTTGGGGGAGAAGGAGAAGGGACAGAAGAAGGAGGAAGAAGGAAGAAAGAATGGATAGTTCTATACCTAATATTTGTATTCTGGACTCTGGATTTCAATGCAATAGTTAAGTCTCCTTCCATCAGCTCCTTCCCTTCGGCAACCTTTGGAAGGGCCCTTATGATACATAAATTCTTACTAAAAACTCAAGAAGGTCTGAAAGCCCAGTATGAAACGAAGGAGATGCTGCTTCCTAAATAATCCACCTGAGCATGCACAAACTCACATCAGTTGTATACATGAATACTGATGTTATGATGTTACTAAGTTCATGGTGTGACCATTCACGCTCCCTGTCACGCCTCTCTCTCTCTCTCTCTCTCTGTGACAGGTGTGGAACTTCCGGTTCTACCATTGCCCCATTTGCCTTGCACCTGCATCTTGTGTTGTCTGTCTCATTGTGATCAAGGCTGATGAGATGAGTGGATTCTTGGTCTAAGGGTTGAGATAGTAATTGCAGGGGATTCTCAATCCCTCTGTGAATCTTCCTCTCCTATTTATTGTTGCTGCTGAAATCCTGCAAATCTTGGGAGCATGACTCTCCTCCAGTTCAGCCTCCGCTGTGCGTCCCTGAAATGCCTTCTTCTCAGAGTTGTATGTTAGACTAGCTGGGGTTTTGGGTAGAGAGAGAACAGTTGCCCGACTGAGTGTCACCAGAAACAGTTCCCCTCACTTCCATCAGGGCCTTTATTTCCTTTTAATTCTTGCCTGCATTATCATTTGCCCGTCTTATGTTAGATGACTTGCTATTTTGTTTGAGCATTTTATGTTTACCTACTTATCTGTTACAAATGTTTTTCAAATATGTATTCCTTAAGTTAGAGAAACAAGTAAAATAACCTGAAACATAACACAAAAATGTGTGTGTGTTTAAGCTTTTCACTGCCAAGGACCAAATAAACCAATCCAATTCATCTCTGGAGGTGGAGTTATATCCAAGTTCACCAAGAGTAATTACTGATTTGCAAAATGCTCCTTTTCAAGAACATAATTCTGCAAAGAAAAAAAAAAGAAGATTTGAAGGAAATAAGCAGGAAAATAAAAAGAGATTTGGATCACCAAAATTGGATTACTAAGATTCTACTTAGGCATTGAGGACCTGTATGCTAATGAAACCCCATAATAACTTCTTATCCTATTTGTTTTAAACTGAAAATAGTCTCCATGGGATCCTCAGAGTGCCTTGTAAGCCTATTTGGGGTGAGCATAGTAAGACATATAGGCAACAAATAAGGATTAGAGCTCCGCAAGGAAAGGGCAGCCCCAGAGTGTCCCTGAGCTCTGAGGCCTGGGACAAGTGTGAGGCTGTCTGTTCCTCTGAGTGAGTACAAGTCTCCTGCTCATGCATACAGCCCAGACTAAAGGAACTTATGAAAGAACGTGTGTTATGAACTGAATGGTGTTACCCCAAATTCATATGTTGAAGCCATAACCCCCATGTGTCTAGTTTTGGAGATAGGACATTAAAGAGGTACTTGAGGTTAGGTCATACAGGTATGGCCCTGGTCTAATAGGATTAGTGTCCTTGTAAGAAGAAGAGGAGACACCAGGGATGTGCACACACAGAGAAACCACGTGAGAACCTAGCAAGGAGACAGCCACCTGCAAGGCAAGGGGAGAAGAGGCCTTAGGAGAAACGAAATCTGCCTTGCACCTTAATCTTGAACTTCCAGGTCCTGAACTGTGAGCAAATGAGTTTCTGTTTGCACCACAGAAATTTGCAGTCTATGGTATTTTGTCAGGGCAGCCTGAGCAAACTAAGATAGTACTAAATACTTTTCTTCATCTCAGAGACAATAAGAATGGCAGAGCTGCTGGGGGGCTGTGTGTGGACCAAGTTTCTCCCAACTTTTAAAAAGAGGAAAAATTACATCTTGCCATTTTCTATTTTCCAGAGTTTTCCAAAGATTTAATTGCTTGATTATGGAAATAATGAACTCTTTGTCCCTGAATTTAAGACAGTATTTGCTTAGTAGAGATTTTGGAGCTGGACTCTAAGCATCAGTCAAGGGATTCTCAACTAGGGTAGTACATTGTCTCCTGGGTGTGTTTAGAAGTGTGGGTGAGTGGCTTTGGGTGCTACGGTGACCAGGTAGATAAAACATATCTAGGTAACCAAGTTTCTTTTAAGATTCCACTCTAATAACAGCGAATTCAAAGGTCTGTGACTTTTCTTTTTTTAAAAGCATCTTTAAAAAGATATAGTTACTCACGAATGAGAGCACAGAATTACAAATGGAGTCATACAGAGGTTGTGGCCCACAATGGTTCCATATCTGGGCCTGTAAAGGAATGTTCCCAAACTTGCTGGATGAAAAAACAATTTCTGCAATGCTTATAAAAAGCAAAACAAAACAAAACAATTCCCAAGTCCTGTCCCAGACTGTCTGAATTGGGCTCTCTCAGAGAGGCCTTGAAAAACTCTATGTAGGTTTCTGAATCACGGCTATGTACTGGAATCATGCAGACAGTTCAAAAAGTCTGATGCACAGTGCCTGAGTAGCTCAGTTGGTTAAGTGTCTGCCTTGTTCAGGTCGTGATTCCAGGGTCCTGGGATCAAGCCCCATGTCAGGCTTCCTGGTCAGTGAGGAGCCTGCTTCTCCCTCTCCCTCTGCCTCTTTGCCTGCTTGTTCTCTCTCTTTCTCTCTCTCTCTCTCAAATAAATAAATAAAATCTTTAAAAAAGTCTTAGGCCTGGGCCTCACTCCTAGAGACTGATAGAGCCTGGCTGAGCTGTGGAGGGAGGCAGGGGAGGGGGTGGTGGACATTTCTTAAAGCTCTCTAAGTGATGCTGTTGGGTAGTCAGAGCTGAGAACCATGGCCCCAAGGGATTCTTATACTGAATCATAATGAGTAATGTGTATTGATGAATGAAGTGTTCATTGATGGTCTGATTGGTTGTTAGGACAAGCAGGTGTGAACTGGATATAGGATTCAGGTAGGAATAAGGAGTACATCTCTACTGGAGAATCAGGAATATTTGGGCCCACGTTTGACTGGTAATGGGGACCTGAAGTCATTTGCACAGCTTTACCAGCATTGACTAGAGTGACAAGTGCTACATCAAGCTTGGGGTAACTGAGGAAGAGGTGAGAATGAGGGGTTGAGGAGTGATGCTCTCCAGTGGGGAGGAGATTTTTATCATTGACACTGTTTACAATTGCAAGTGCATAGTGATAATAGAAAGTATGCCAGTGTTTAATTAGCTCCATTATTGCTTTTTAAAAATAAGTTCTTAATTTTGAGTAGTTTTAGATTTACAAAAAAGCTGGGAAGATAATACAGAGGAGTTCTGTACATGCTGCATCTATTTACTCTCTCATTAACATCTCACCTGAGTATGATACATTTGTCGCAATTGGTGAATCAGTATTGATACATTATTATTAATTAGAGTTCATATTTTATTCAGGTTTCCTTAGTTTTTACCAAATGTCCTTTTTCTGCTCCAGAATCCCATCCAGGGTGACTAACGTTACCATTAGTCATCATGTCTCCTCTGGAGTGTGACAGTTTCTGATACTTTTCTTCTTTTTGATGGGCTTGATGGTTTTGAGGAGTACTGGTCTGATATTTTATAGGAATTTAGGCAATGATTCCTGAGAGAAGAGAAACAAATAAGATAAGCTCTACCATTGTTCCAGCTTAGTGTTTGGAGTTTTGAGCGTAGGAAGGGGAAACACAGAGTCCGGTAGTCTCCCTGAGTTGAGGAAACAATTCAGTTCAGGGAGACCAAATTTGCAACAAATCTGAGGGCAGAGTACAAGGGAGAACTTTGCACAAAGAGAATGCTCTAGACAATGCAGGAGATTCTTTTTGCATCTTCAACTGAGTACTGATCAGGGCATATGAATGAAGAGACCATTCAAGCCGAGGAGAAGAACTACTGGACACAGCTCACACAGAGTCATGAACCATTTTGGTTTCCACTAGCCAGAAGAGCAAAAGCTCCAAACACAGTGGACATTGACTAGAGTCCTCTGAAGGGTATTGCTTACATAGATGGGTCAAATTATCCCTAGGTTAAGGATGTATAGGGCCCACTGAAGGAAGCTTAAAAACAAACCTTGAAAAAAAATCAGATTTTTTTCCAAGAAATTTAACAGTGCCCCCTGAATAAAGACAAACATATAAAGGAATACAGAAAAATTCCTGTATCTAACAACATAAAAATCACAATGCTTGACATCTCCTAAAACATTATCAGGCATGCAAAGAAGCAGAAAACTATAATCTATAATAGGCAGAAGAATCGATTGATTAGAAATAGCTCCAGAAATGGCACAGATGATAGAATTAATAAAGATATTCAGAAAACTATTATTAATATACTCCACATGTTCAAGAAGGTAGTAGAAAATGTGATGAGGACAGCTACTAAAAACATTTTTTAAAGACTTGGGTTAAATCCTACGGATGAAAAATGCAGTATCTGGGATGAAAAACACACTGTGAGAGCTTAAAAACAAAACAGTGCAGGAAAAAAGATTAGTAAACTTGAAGACATAATAGAAAGTATCCAAAATGAAACACAGAAAGAGAAAAGACTGAAAAAAAGAACAGAGTATTGAATTGTGGGTCAAAGTTAAGTGGCCTGGTAATGTGTCCTTAGAGCACCAGCGGAAGACAAAAAGGCTGGGGAGAGCAGAAAAATAACTGAAGAATTAACAGCTGAAAAATTTTCTAAATATAATGAAAATTATAAACCTGCAGTTCAAGGTGAGCACCATGAGGTGCAAAGATGAAGATTCTGGACTTAGAAATAGTCAGATCTAGGTCCCCAAGCAGTTTTCCAAGTCTTGTCTATGTGACTTGACTTACTTACTTCCTCATTTGCAAAACAGAGATAAAAATTGAACAAAAACATTCATTTTTTTCATGATTTTTAATAGGAAAATATTTGCAACAACTTAAATGTCATCTGTAAGGCTTGACTACATTAATTATGGTACAGGTGTAGCATAGAATATTATGCTGATGACAAAAGAGAGGAACATCTATACGATTTGCTATGGAAAGCTCTTTGAGAATACTACTATATGAAAAAGCAGATCACATGGTATGATTTCATTTAGGGATTCAAAAATCTTGTATAGATAGACACATATTTGTGTGCAGATACACACGAAGGGGACTTGAAGGATGCTCTGCAAACTGCAGAGTGTGAGGCATGAGAGAGGGCGAACCTCTTCCATGTTTATCTCTGTAAATCACTGCACTGCATACATTTTTTACAGAGAGATAATTTTTAAGAGAGAGCAAACAGAAGCAGTATGGTTGTGGGAGTGTGTCGGCTACCCATGCTGGAGGATGGAGGATGCATGTAGCCCTTAAAGATCAGGTGAACTGGTGTTTTCAAGCAAACCACTCCCCTCCTGAAAATCCTTTTGTGACCCTCTATTCCCTGGGGAATATAAACCAAGGCCATGAGCAGGGCTCACAGGAGCCCATCTGATGGCCCTGTCTGATTTTTCTGGATGTATTTTCCTCAATGCGCACACACCTGAGAGCTCTTGCCCCTCTCACACACTGGCCACCTTTTGGTCATTCTCCTGTACTTGGTTTATTTAGTACATCATTTCTCGCTGTCCCTACCCCTGGAGAGTTAATCTCTCACTCCTATGCTTCCTCTCACCTACACATACCTCCAGTTTGGTATTTATTAAAACGTAGTGCTGCTGTGTAATCACATGTGCATTTAGACAGAGGGGGTTGATGATGTTCATTTTTGAGATCTCAGTGCCTAGTGCAGGTCCTAGTGTATAGCAAGTGCTGAATAAGTATTTGTTGAATGAATGGATGAGTAGACACAGACTTCTTTATGTACATCTATTAGCAATAGCATTCATAAGGGAAGGCTTATCATATTGGAAGCATGGACTGATAGCTTTTTAAATTTTTAAATGATTTCATCTCTGAGGGTAAAGAAAGCAACAATAGGAAATTTTGGTCTAGATACAAGTCTGACATGAAAATTATATTAATTTTCTAAGACTGCCATAACTAAATATCACAGACTGCAGGACTTAAATAATGGAAGTTTATTTTATCACAGTTCTAGAGACTAGACGTCCAAGGTCAAGGTGTTAGCAGATTTTGTTTCTTCTGGGGCGTTTCTCCTTGCCTTGCAGATGGCCACCTTCTTACTCTGTCCTCAGACACCCCTGGTGTCTCTTTCCTTAGAGTGGATTAGGAACCACCCTAACAGCCTCATTTTAACTCAATCGCCTCTTTACAGGCTCTGTCTCTAGATACAGTCACATTCTGAGATACTGGGAGTCACATTCTGAGATACTTTACCATATGAATTTCAGGGAAACACAATTCAGCCCACAAAAGAATTGCTGAAAATCTCAGAAGAAAATGGTCATTTCATTTTGGAGTTGGTAATAGTAATAGTATCACAGGCGTTAAATGGGTAAACCTGTAAGAAGACATATTTAAAACAAAGACAGTTCAAGTAAAATCACACACTAGAAACTCTACACAGGCAGATACTGTTCAACAATTTTATAGGCTGCAGTATAAGGTAGTGAGACCATCATCATTGTATGTATTCTATAAGGAAGATCTCTGCGTTGGACAGGAATCATGCTCGATGACCTCTCAAGCCCCTTCCAGTTTCAGCCTTTTCATTTTTGTATAACTCAGACCCCAGACTGCAACATAAGGTGATAAGATAGAGTTTAAGCCCAATCTTTTCTAAATGAAATAGGAAGTGAAAAAGAAACCCTCTGAAAACCAGAAGGGAAGGTGGGAGACACTGACGGGAACTGCCCACCCAGGGGTGAAAATACAGACAGCCAAGGATGAGGTGGGCTTGCTCTGGCTCTTGGCACACTCCTAGAAATACCACTAGCTCCTGCGGTCATACTTAAGAAAGAAGGCTGGTTGCAGATTTTTGATGTCTTTGTTCTGGTGCCAGCGAGGATTGAGCCCTCACTGAGATCTTTTTTCTGTTGCTCCTGCATTGCCTGGTTAGTGCGGTCCTTGGAGGCATGCGCCTTCTGACTATCTAAAGAGGTACATTCTTGCTTTTCCTATTCAGAGCCATAATGTGAATTGGGATGAGATACTGGATACCCATCGCCCTTAATCTATCTGTGTTAAGAATCTGCACTTTGAAAGGAATATTGGAGCTGTTGGGATACAGTCTGCAGGAGCCAGGGCTGCCTTATTATACAATCCATACTTATTCCCCACCCTACCTTTTTTTTTTTTTTATTGAACTGGTTACTCAGTCATACTAAACATGGAATAAAGTGAAATAAATAAATATATAAAACTCAGAGTGCACTGAGTCTTTTCACTGTCAAGCTGGCTCAGATGTTCTCAAAGTTTATCAGAGAGCTTGGTTGCCCCGGAGAAAATAGCATTGTGCAGTGAAACAGAAAATAAGATGTCATGGCAAACTAAACATCTTCACTTTCTGGACAAATATCTGAGTTGACTGGACCATAGAGAGAGGCCCAGGGAATGACCAGAGTGGGGACGCCCAGCTTCCCCGCCCCATGCTTTGGGTCTCCTTGGGGTTGAGGTGAGCGCTGACACCTGCCTCCTACTAAAGGTTCTGGCGACTTCTGACCAGTTCAAGTCTACACTCAGGCGGCTCTTTTGTTTGTTGTGAAAGTGAAGTTGTTTAGTTTGCCATGACATCTTATTTTCTGTTTTACTACACAGTGTTATTTTAACCAAGGCACCTTCTTCCCTCCCTGATAACCTGACTGGGACTTGAGATCTGCAAATGACTGCCATTAAAATGAAAAGCTATTAAAATCATTGTGTGTGTGTGTGTGTGTGTGTGTGTGTGTGTAGAAAGGAGAAGGTGAAAAGTAGAGGGATGGGGAAGGAAAAGTCAGGGAGATCTATATTCACTTATTAGCTTATTATTTAATCTGTATACAAACCTCAGTTAAAAGTGGGGGTAACAATGCTACTAACCTCAGGGGGGCTGTTATGGAGATTAAATAAAATGCTTGGATCATATCAAGAACCCCATAAATAAAGACAAAATGTATACTGACTATATTAAGTACTCTGTAAGTGTTAACTGTATTTTATTATTTATAGAAATGTAAGGAGGAAAAGAAGAAAAAATAAGAGAAATTTTAAATTTGGAGAACACATTGGAGACAAGAGAGAAAGGATCTGATTTCTTTGCAAAGATTATAGCTACAAGGCCAAATTCACACATTTATTTATTAATTCATTCAACAAACAAGGGCAAACATGTATGAAACACTAACACAAATAGATAAAGCAGGAAGGTATTCTAAACTCTCAGTGCTCCACTAATACCCCCATGAGTCCTTTACCGTTTTCCCAAATGCTAGTTCCTCAGATACTTTCATCCCTAACGGTGAGAGCTTGTGCCTCTCTGTCAGAGGGGTTTCTTCAGGTATCTTAAAAGCCACTTTGCCTGAGGTCCCTTTGAGAGCCGCTCTTGACTGAGGGATGACACCCTTGCCTCCCCCTCTTCTTTTCCTTTGTTTACTTTCTCCACTCCCTTCCTGGGTTTTCCCTGACAACACATCCTAATGAATCACTTGCTTCTTGGGAATCTAGTCTAAGATAAGGCTGTATCCAGCTTAAAACTGTTTCCCAAAATAAAAGGTTTATAAATCAATTTGGAAATTAAAAAATATATATACATTTTGTGGAAAACATATTAGAATCATTAGAATCCACAATACTTATTTAACTCATTGTGTAATTAAAATCCTGGGCATTTGCAGAAAAAGACTTTACAGAACTTTACTGTTACTCTGCTAGCAACAAAATGTAATGGGAGGAAGAGTAAAACAACAGCAACAACACCAAAAAGCATTTTTCCTCGAGCCTCAGTTCATGAGGGAATTTCTAGGAATTTCCAGGAATATGAGAAGTTGTTAAAACTGACTCTTTTTTGTCTAGTCTTTCTTTCCTTTCCTTGGTGCAAATGCACCACAGATACGTACCATTCTTTCCTCTTTCTAATAATAAATAGTAAAGGGAGCCGGAGGACCCTGTGAGAGGGCCCTATGGGAGGAAGGGAGGAGAAGAGGATGGGAAGAGATATTCTTAGGGGCTGAAAAAAGACAAAAAGGGGAGAAAGGATTTATAAGAAGGACTATAAACATGGTGAGCGAGGTGTAGAGGGAGGAAGTCATCAATTGATGCAGGTTGAGAGACAAAGAAGAACCAATATATGTCCCCAACTGGCCACCTTTGGAGGTTATAGAGAACTCAGGAATGAGGAATTGAGAGGGGAGGTCAAATGTTCTAGAAGGGCATGAGGAGGATTGGAAATGTTTTCCTGGGGCCTTTCCTCCCGTGGCCTTCCCCTTTGTGGTCTAGAGCTGAATCGCTTTCAGTGGATCCTGTTCTCCCTGTTCAGAGACCTACAGATAAAGTAAAAGAATGCGGAGTTTCTTTTCCTCATGGGTTCTTAAGCTCTTTTCAGTTTGACTGGCAGCCCACTGCCAACACATAAATGAGTCTAGTTGAGACCAGAAAATTGCAACTGAGCCAGCCCAGCACAGATTGTCAGTCCACAGAATAATGAATGATGTAAGTAGCTGTTTTAAGTACTATGTTTCGGGAGTGGTTTGTTTTACAGCATAAGTATCTGGTATAGTATCTGATATAGTATTTTAAAGATAGTGCATTCATTATCATTAAAAGCATAATAATGACAATGCAAATTATGCAAAAGATGTATTACTACTGCTTGAAAGTTACACGAGTATAGTTTGAAATGAAGTTTTTACTTTTCATTTCTTTATTAGTTCCCTAGTGTCTATTATCAGCCCAGAGTCTTTCATTTAATCACCGACACTCTCACATTTAAAGGCAAAGTGTTTAGGTTTGACTTCTGCAGCTATGGAGAACCCTGATTATTGGTACTGCATGGTTCAGGATCAATATTAACTCAACTTTGCATCTGAACACTCCTCATCCACTGTCCCTTGTGTCAAGGAGGGTCCAGTCAGAAAAACAGAACCACATTAGTTATTTTAGCAGAGGGAATTTAATGTAAGGAATTGGTTAAAGTTATTGGAAGACTTAAAAGGCCAAAAAGGAAAAAAAAAAAAAAAAAAGGCCAAAAAGGAACACAGCAGTAAGAAGCCCCATACCCCAAAGGCTAAGAGAACACAGTGGTAGAGATCTACGTGATTGAAACTAGAGGCTGGGAGGAGCACTGTGGAAAGCACTGTGAAGCTCCTCAGAAAGAAGAGGAGAGGCACTGCCTGGATAGTACTGACACTTCTGCAGGGATGTAAGGAAACTATGTCTGGGAATGCTCGAAGAAGCTGGAAACTGGAACCTACTACTCTTACAATGAAGACTCATTGCTGGGGCATCCTGACAGAAACAAGTAAGCAAGCAAGCAGGAAAGAACAAGTTCTGTCTCTCCTCCTGCCTTCCAGTCTCCCTCTGGAGCTCTTATCATTAGGGAATAAAAGGAATCATTTGCTTATGGCAAAGAAAAGTTGTACTTTCCAGAGTTCCAGCACCAGCATCACAGAGCAGCATGTAAAAAAATTAGTCTGGAGCTAAGTTACAAGAGTTTAATAACTGACTTTTCCCATCTTTATCTTTTTTTTAATAAATTTATTTTTATTGGTGTTCAATTTGCCAACATACAGAATAACACCCAGTGCTCATCCCGTCAAGTGCCCACCTCAGTGCCCGTCACCCAGTCACCCCTACCACCACCCCTAGTTCATTTTCCAGAGTTAGGAGTCTTTCATGTTCTGTCTCCCTTTCTGATATTTCTCACTTATTTTTTCTCCTTTACCCTTTATTCCCTTTCATTATCCCATCTTTATCTTAAAGACTCCCTGAGAATGTCTTTCTTCTCTTTTCTCGGTGCCCGCCTTGGATGTCCTCGTCTTGGAACAGCAAAATCTCCAAGCACAAAGTTGATGCTTAACAACTTCTGGTTGAGTAACTAAATAGGAGGCTAAAGAGCTATTTTTTAAATACCTCTTTTGGGTCAGATGCTATACAAAGCACTCTTTATGTGTATCTTCTTTAACATTTACAACAACCATATAAGGAGATCGTATCTCTCTCTCTCCTTGTGTCAGTCAGGAAAACAAATTCCACCAAGTCTTTCAAATAGAGGAAACTTAATACAGAAATGGGTTACAAAGGTTGTAAGGTCTGGAGGAACAAAAGGGGAAGGTGATGCCACCCAGAGCTCATTGGTGTGTAGTCACTGCTGAGGCCACAGGGCTCTACTGCTGCACCCATGTGGTGGGTGGAACCACACTGCTGTTGCTCAGCACCAAGCACAGGTGCCCTGCCCTCCACTGTTGCTCCAGCCACTGCCTCGCTGTAATGACCACTGTCACTACTATGGGGGCTTGTGGTTACCTGTTGCTGTAGCTTCAGCAGTTACCACCGTTTTAGGACATCTTGGTCACCTGCAGTAGCCTCCAGTCCCTGGTCACTCACTGCTAGACCCGGAAGGAGAAACAGTTTCTCTCTTCCAACTGTCTTCTAATCTCTGGTCAGTGCCTCCCTTTGCTGGAATTTCACAGAAGTCATATGGCAAGAGAGTTTGGGAAGTGTAGTTTTCAAGCTTCTGGTGCTGGTGGTATAGAGGAGAGTACAGAAGAACAAGTGTTAGGCTAAGAGCCAAAGATTAACATCTGGAACATCCAGCCTTTTGGCTGTTTAACATCTACATGTACTTTTCTTCTTTTTAAAAACTTTCATCAACAATATCAACAAATCCATGTTTTCATTTAATACAGTGTTCTATCCCTTATACAAACCAATTCACTTTTTACTCTCTTCCCAAAAGGAGAAATGTAAAGTTCAAGTGGTTATCCATCTTTGGTATTCACTTCAGTTAGACCTATCCAATGTTTTTGCTCTTCCTTGATCTAACAACCTTATAATCCATTTCCCTGTATACTTCTTAGGGTTTTGCCAATATAAATGAACAAAATCTTGCAATTATTCAGGTATATAAAGCTTCAAGGCCAGACATTAAACTTTTGCCTTTAGAATTGCTGGACTCTGATATTAGGTGTGAGTCTGAAGGCCATGAAGGTAGGAGAGAGTGAATTTTGAGAATTGCAACCTCTTTTAAGGCAATGCCTTGGGGTGAGGTTATTAAGAGAGTCTTCTTGAAAGGGAAGACTAGACTTCTCAGGTGGGGGAGGAAGAACTGCTCCAACTGACAAGTGCACTTGGGAGATTAGGATTTCACAGATTTGCATGAGTCTATCCCGGGGCCCCCCTTCCAGTTCTCAGGGTTCCACCCACTCCTTCCAAATCAATCCTCAAACTCTCACATACAATATCTGATGAGCTCACGAACTCAAATTACATTGTAATTCTCTGATCTGTAAGTTAAAATTTGGGGACCTATCCATCCTGTGGCTGAAAAGATAAGAGATTCCTTTAGGGCCATCACAGAAGTTCTCTGGTTCTGTGACCAGAATTTGAGCTGAGAGATTAAAGCCCTAAGCTTGTCATTCTCTTTCTGAAATGTGTCCAGAAAAGTCAGACATAGCCATCCCAGCCATGGTCTTATAGTTATCATTTCCCACTATCACGCCCATCCTGCTGTTACATGATCACTACCATTCTTCAAACAGCCCCTAATTACCATCTGAGGGCCTCCATAGCAATTGTTACTATACTACTGCTCCTGTTTCCAGAATCAGAAACAGAAAAATGACCTTCTTTTCCTGTTGCTTTTAATCTTCCTCCAGTGTCTCCCATTGGCAGAGACTAATCTTCATGTGGCCGACATCAGAAACAGAGAACAATGTCATAGGTAGGTTTCCTGCTTTGGCAGTACAGAATAGAACTGAAGGCCAATTGTTGGACTGAAAGTCAATGAGTTATCACTTCTTTAAAGATGAGGAAACTGAGGCTGGAGAGCTTGTTATGTCCTGCCCCAGGACATAACAAACAGAACTCATAACAGAACTGAGACATTCTGATCTCTCTAAACCCAAGTCTGTGGTCTTTCCACCATGCAGGATATTCCCAGGAACCAATCACCAGAGAGTGTGACAAAAATTGTCAGAGAGTCTGAAAAATGATAAGAGTTTGAGCATTTCCAGCTTTCCTGCTCCATTTTAGATTCACCAGTCATTGCTCCCAATTGATTTGGACATGCTGATAGGCCTCCTTGCCATCAGCAAAGGTTCAACAGGGTTGGAGAAGATGCAGTGGCGCACGAAGAGGCAGCCATAGTGCAGTGGTTAAAGTCACAAATGGCCTGGAACTCGTAGCTCTGCCCTGTGACTTAGTAGTTGTCTAAACTTGAACAAGTTATATAACATCTCAATGCCTCAGCTTCTTTATCTGGATAATGGTGATAGTACTCCCTGCCTCACATAGTTTATGTGAGGAATAAAAGAGTTAATCCATGCTGAGCTCAAAGAATAGTTAAATCCAGTTGTTATTATTATGACATTTAATTGCATTTGTCTACTAAGAGACTCCTAAAGATGGGGCAATTATCTTCAGTGTCTTTCTCAGAACCAACTGTGTCTCCTAAGAGCTCTCAAGAGATGCAGATTCTAAAATTCTCCCCAATGTCAAAGGCAAGGGTGTTTGGGGGGGGGGGAAACCCAGGTGTTCCCAAGAGACAGGAGAGGCTTGAGGGAGAAGGCCTGGAATGAAGGCAAGGATTCATTATTAATGATAAAGCCCAGGAGGCCAGGTGTAGCTGTGGACTGAGACCATACCTTGTGCCCAATGTGGGGAAGGAGAACCAAAAATGCTGCCTGCTTCCTGGGCAACAAGAGGGACTCAGGCATTGGGCATTGTAAAAAAAAATATGGTAGAATCAGGAAGAGAAGCCATATTCTTCAGGCATCCTGGCCAAGGTATGGTCTGGAATGAAAGGCCTTGTGAGGTGTCAGACCTCTAAGACTTATTTCCTGGCTGTGCAAGTCTAAGCCCTGTGACCTTGGATTATAGCTGGCATTATTTATCTCTTTCTTTCTTTCTTTCTTTCTTTCTTTCTTTCTTTCTTTCTTTCTTTCTTCTTTCTTTCTTTCTTTCTTCTTTCTTTCTTTCTTTCTCTCTTTCTTTCTTTCTTTCTCTCTTTCTTTCTTTCTTTCTCTTTCTTTCTTTCTTTCTTCTTTCTTTCTTTCTTTCTTTCTTTCTTTCTTTCTTTCTTTTTTCTTTCATTTCTTGAGAGAACGAGTGTGAGCAGGGGGTGGAGTGGGGGGAGGAAGGGAAGGGGCAGTGAGAGAGGTAGACAGACAATCTTAAGGACACTCCATGGCCAGTGCAGAGCCTGATACAGGGCTTGATCTCACAACCCTGAGATCATGACCTGAGCTTAAATCAAGAGTCAAACACTTAACTGACTGAGCCACCCATGTACCCCTCTTATTTCTTTATCTTATTCAACAGCTATTCATTAAGCAAACATTTACGTGTCAAACTGATTTGAGTTCCTAATACTATCCCTATTTTACAGATGAGGAAACTGACATGTGGACAGGTTAGATAACTTGCCCCATCACACAGGGAGTTTTGGAGGGGAATTCTCATTACCTCTACCTACTGCTTACTTTTCCTAAGCTGTATTCTCTTAGGAACACCTAAGTCTTTGTTGGGGTAGCAGAGAAAGTAGGAGTGAGGTCAGGTTAGTGAAAGTTGTGTCACAGTTACTCAGGCAATTGATCGATGGGAAAAGCATTAGGCAATGCTCTTTATTATCAAGTGGAACTCTCACTGCCTTTGAGGGGTTTGGTCTGAATACGTTTTGCGTGTGTGTGTGAAGGACAAGAAAATATCCAATAATGATGTAACTGGATTTTCCTGGAAAGTTTGATGGACTCTGCTTTTGACCCAGTAGGAAACCTGAAATGCACCAAACTTGCTGTAAAGGGACATGCCACAGCAGAGTTTGGCTCAAACCCTAGTCCTAGGTGAAGGAAGGGGTGCTACTCTCTGCCAGTTCTGCGTCTGTTTTATTATTCATAGTACCTGGCCGATTGTGTAAGATAGGGTTAGGAAGGTCAGCACAGCATTAATATGTTGAATTGGGAGATGGCATGGACTGGAGATGGAACCTGTCACACCAGAGTGATTCTTATTGAGGGGGCTTGATTTGATATTAATATTAATTTGATGTTTCTTTCCATCTTCAAGAAATTTGTCTTACCCAGATAGGAGAAAGCCTGAATGCTAGCCCCATGCAAAGCAATAAGGTATGTTGGATTTTATGGTGGGGGTGGGGAGTTGGGGGCAAGAGGAAGGAAGATCAGAGTATCTACACTCTTTAGTGTGAGGCTCTAACAAAGATGTTTGGGAAGGTATATATGGAGCCTTTAATGGAAAATAAACAGGTTCCACCTTTCTGCCCCAATGTATAGTTTCCAGGAATGTCTATCTACTCAAAAGCATTCTTCATCCTGACCATTGATTATTTCAAGAAATTTCTGTTTACTGTGCAGCAGGCAGACAAACATGCTCCACAAGTCCAACTTATATATTTAGCAGATTAAATTTGACATTATTATTAAAGAAAAAAGTCTCCAACTTGCAAATACACTAGAATCACCTTGAGAGCTTGTTAAAACAGATTGCTGGGCTCCACTGCACAGCTTCTAAATTCAGTGGGTGTGGGGTGGGCCCTGAGAATTAGCATTTCCACCTGTTTCCAGGTGCTGCTGGTGCTCTCTGGTCTGGGGATCATAATTTGACAACCACTAGCCAACACAAATGAAGGTTTCAGCCAGTTGAGTTATGAGATCTGTGTGATGCTGAATAGCTGTTCTCGCTAGCTTTTCCAATTGATAAAATTTTGTTCTCACCTGGCTGCTGCTGCAGCTAGGCTAGGGGAAGCAGCACTGTGGTTTCAGCAGTAAATGGGCTCATGATTTTGAGCCTGGTGGTCAGCAATTGATGTCCACGCTTGCCATGGCAGACCCAGCCCAGTGTCCTGGCATGAGGTAAATTTCCTCAGACCACCCTGGGAATTGGCAGTTGCAGGATCCTGGGGCCCCATTAGAAACATGCTTTGCTGCTAATACGATAAACCCAGATGTTACACTGAGATTCAAAGTTGCTTCTGGAGTGTGAGCTTCACAAAGGCAGCACTGTGTCCCTTCACATCAGTATGCCTAGCACAGAGCCTGGAGGGATTGGGCACTAAGTAAAGGTTTGCTGAAGGAGGTTGCCCCCACGCCCCATCCTCATGTCAAGCTTAGCCCTGTCCACGTTCCTGGGTCTTGCTAAGATTCAACAGAGTTGGCCTCTTGGAATTGGAAAGTCAACAAATCTCTCATCAGAACCACTAGCATCCAGTTCTCTCTTTCCTTTCAGCAATTCCAGACATTTCAGCCTCCTCTGATCTCCTGATCTGATCTCCCACTTATGTCTGCTTCTAGCCAGTGGTCTGTTAGGAGAAGTGACACGGGTGACTTCCAGGCTGAGAAAGTGAAGAGCCCTGTGTGTCTTTCCAAGCTCTCTTCCTTCCTGGCCAGTGTGGAGGTCCTGTGTTGAGATGGCCAAGCCTCAAATGGAAGCAGTCTGGATTGTTAGAGTACCGCACATGGGACAGCTACCCTGGAGAGTTTCTGATTCACTTGAGTGAGAATAAAGTTTGCTGGTTTCATGACCTTGAGATTTAGCTTTTCTTCAGGACTTGCAACTTTTAGCTCTTGGTGCCTTGTTTAGAATTTCTTTCCTATGGGCAGATATTGCCTTTTGGGTTTTAGACTCAGCCTGAGGTCAGATCAGATATACTTTACCTGCTCCACCAAAAGCCAGAAAACAATGTAAAGTCATTCTTTGTCATGTTGTATAATGACTGCTTCCATTTGAGGGAGAATAAAACTCGGTGTGATGCTTTTCCTTCCAGACACTTGCATATTATACACTCTCCCTGTAATTAGAGGGAGGAGAAGGGGAGGGAGAGTCAGGGAGAGGGAAGAAGGGGAGAGACAGAGAAGAGAATTTTCTGTGGATTGACGAAGTTTTAGGCATTAGTAATCATGTGGACATGTGGGGTGATTTGGAGGGATTAAGGAACCTTCTTAGCACCCACAAAATTTATATACCTACTTGTAAGTGTTGTCTTAAAGACAGAATAAAAGATAAAAGAGGATGCCATATTTGAAGCAAAACCAACACACATTTGTTTCCTTCTCCCCCATCCCGCAAGTTAGTTACTAACCTAACTTTCCAGATGAGGTCACTTTGCCTAGAGATGATGTAACTTGTCCAAGGTCACATAGCTAGAAAGTAGCACAGCTGGAAGTCCCATCTGTTTGTCTAGCTCCATGTCTAGCTCCACCACTTTTCTCATGCTAAATTGGCAGGAGTTGCTCATCTTGGGACAAAACCCGATTAGCCCCCCAGCATTATCCTGTCTGTAATCACTGGAAAGGGATAAACTGGCATATCTTTCCAAGGTCCAGAATCTGCCTGACCTGAGAAGAATCCCTCAGATCCCTCCCTTCAACTCTTCTTCTAACTGCTGCCCTGTCTTCCCCATTGACCCAGAATGTGCCAGGACAAGATTCCTTGTTCACCTCCCTCCTAGGCCAATCCCTTTTATCTGTAGCCCAAGGCTTCAGCTGCCAGGACTCTTGAGGAAATTGCTCCTACACAGTATCCCAGCATACTGGGAATGGACTATAGTATACCTACCTATACTGATTACTATTTCCCTCCACCCCAGCTTGGAACCACCACAGGGTTGCTTCTGGCGTGAGTAACCTCATCTAATTTCCCTTGGCATGCTATGCACACACTATTATCTCTCTTAGCCATGCCATGCCAACGGCTGAGGAGTGCTAACCTGTAACACATTCTATCTGCTAAGAGGAAAAATCTGGTAGAGAAAGAGGCTGTGTTTAGGGAGAAAGGAGGCATAATTGATGAATGATGGATAGAAAGTTTTTATAAAATTACAAAGTGCTATAAATATTCAGTGGTTAAAACCAGTGTGTATAATGATCTTTTTGTGATTTGTATCTTGCTTCCTTTCAATTAATAGCATTTTGGATTGCTTTCCATTTAGCACTTATAGATTTACCAAGCTCTTTTAAGTGACTGCCTGTGGCTTTTTTTTTTTTTTTTTTTGGTACAATATTTTACTTGACTAGTTCCCTATTGGTGCATGTTTAGATTGTTGTAGGGTTTTTTTTTTTTTTGCTGCTATAAATAATTTTGCAATGAGCATCCATACATATATGGTACTCTTTCTTTCTTACCTTTTTTTTGCCCCCACATTTTTTGAGTATAGATACAAGATAAATTTATAGAAATGTAATTGCTAAGTCAAAGTGTATGTTTTTAATTTCAATACCTATTGCTAAATTTAGAGGTTTTAAAATGTATATAGTTCACCTTGTTAATCTTTTCCATTATGGTTTATGGGTTTTGTGCCATGCTTAGAAAGGTGTTTCCTCTACAAAAAAGTTTCCTTCTAGTACTTTTATGGTTTTATCTTTTTAATGTTTAAATCTTTGCTCCATCTGGAATTCAAGTTAATGTAAGAAATGAAATAGAGAACAGGTTTTATTATTTTTCAAATGGCTAGCCAGTTGTCCCAACACTGTTTATTGAATAATCCATCTTTTTTCTTGCTGATTTGAAATGATACTCTTATTATGTACAAAACTCCCACATGCATTAGATCTTTTCATTTTCAATTCTCTATTCTGTTCCACTAAACCTTCTATCTAATCCTATGGAAGTTTTTTTTTTTAAGATTTTTTTATTTATTTACTCATGAGACACACACACAGAGAGAGAGAGAGAGAGTGAGAGAGAGACAGAGAGAGACACAGAGAGAGGCAGGGACACAGGCAGAGGGAGAAGCAGGCTCCATGCTGGGAGCCTGACATGGGACTCGATCCCGGGACTCCAGGATCATGCCCTGGGCCAAAGGCAGGTGCTAAACCACTGAGCCACCCAGGGATCCCTCAGAAGTTTTGATTACTGTAGGCTGATTATATATTTTAATATGTGGTTGGGTTAGTTTCCTATTTTCTGGATATTATGACTTTTTACATTTTATAGGTGAACTTAAATATGATTTGTTGAATAAAAAATGATGCAGGCGTTTTGACTGGGCTAACACAGAATGTAGAGATCTATGGAGGAAAAATTAACTTCATTCATTAATCTTCCCATTCACTAGGAAGGTATTCCTTTCTATTAAGATATTTATTGTTTTTCTTCAGAAAATAGTAGTGAGTAGAAATTTTTCCTCATCTTGGTCTTTCACAGTTATTCCAAAATGTATTCCTTTTTGGAAGGTTGGGAATAGAGAATGATTTTGGCTGCAATATTAAATAGGATATTTTTCCTTTTAACAACCAATTGGTTATTATTTGAGTACAGGAAAACTACTTTTTTATATTAACTTTGCAGCTATTTATCCTAATAAATTCTACTTTTTCTAATAGTTTTCAGTTGATTCTCTTGGATTTTCCATATATGCAATCATAGAACCTAAAATCATGATACTGTTTTTATTCCAATGGGAAGTCCTCTAGTGCTTTGACATTAAGCATAATTCTGGCTTATGTGTTAATGTCTTAAAATATGTGTTAATTTTGCACATATGTATCAATATAAATGTGTAGGTACATGCTTACTCATACACACATACAAAAATTAAACATTACACATGTATACACATGCAAAATGTCTGCACATTAACCAAGTTAAAATTTATACCTGTTTATACTTTACTTGGAGTTTTCATTGTAATTCATTTTGAATTTTACCAAATGCTTTCATTATATTTATAGAGATGATCTCTGTTTTCCTCATTTGACCTACTAATATAATGAATTATATGAAAAGATTTTCTAATATTTAATCCTTTTTTCATTCTTGAATGAATTCTACTTTTCGGTGGATTTTTCACTTAGACAGTTACTACATTCCTTTTTTAAAATGATTGTATTTATTTATTCATGAGAGACACACAGAGAGAGGCAGAGACACAGGCAGAGAGAGAAGCAGGCTCCTCGCAGGGAGCCGGATGTGGGACTCAATCCCCGGACCCAGGATCATGCCCTGAGCCACCCAGGCATCCCAACAGTTGCTATATTCTATTTGCTAATATTTTACTTCAGATCTGTATGTCACCATCTATAGAATGATTAGTCTATATTTCCTTTTTTTGCTATCTTTGGCAAGTTTTGATAAATATTTTTTCTAGCTCCTTTATTAAAAGAGTTTGGAAGTATAGTAGTCTTAAAAGTGCATATCAGTAGTGAAGAAAGGTGTACTACACATGCCATTTTAGGGAGAAGTGTGTTTAGAGAACAGGAGCCACATAACAGCCTGGTGTTTGTGTGTGTGTGTGAGAGAGAGAGTGTGTGTGTGTTATGTGTGAGAGTGTGTGTGTGAGTGTGTATGTCAGAGCATATGCGTGTGAGTATGTATGTGAGTGTGAGAAAGTACATGTTGGGAAAGTGTGTGAGAGAGTATGCGTGTCTAAGAGTGTGTGAGTGTGCATGAGAGTGTGTGAGAGAATTGTGAGTGTGTGAGAGCACATGTGTGAGAGTATGTGAGTGTTCATGTGTGAGGGTGTGTGAGAAAGTATGTGTATGTGAGAGTGTGAGAGTATATATGTGAGTATGTTGAGAAACTGAGAACACACATAAGTGTGTGCATATGAGTGTGTGAGTGCACAAGACTGTATTTGTGTATTGTGAAGATGTTGAGAGAACACGTATGAGTGTGTGAAAGACTGTGTATGTGAGTGTGCATGTGAGTGTGCAAGAAAGTGTGTGAGCATGTGAGAATGTATGAGAGAACCTGAGAGTGTGTATGTGAGTGTGTGTGTGTGTGTGTGTGTGTGTGTGTGTGTGTGTATTACCTAGCAGGGGTAGAACTGCCATAAGTGGGCCACTATCAGATGAGAAAGGCTGTTGTGTTTCTTTTTAAGGATCTAGGGTGTATTCCAGCTGAACTGAAATCTTCAAACTCCCCTTTTCTCTTATTTTTTCTTTATTTAAATTCAGTTTGTTAAGATATAGTGTAACACTCAGTGCTCATCACATCACATTTCCTCCTTCATTCCCATGATCCAGTTACCCCATCTGCCCCACCTCCCCTTCAGAAACCCTCAGTTTGTTCCCTTTAGTTAAGAGTCTCTCATGGTTTGTCTCCCTCTCTGATGACTTCCCATTCAGTTTTCCCTCCTTCCCTTATGGTCCTTTGCACTATTTCTTATATTCCATATATGAATGACACCATATGATAATTGTCTTTCTCCTGATGACTTATTTCATTCTGCACAATACCCTCCAGTTCCATTCATGTAAATTTAAATAAATGGTAGATATTCATCCTTTCTGATGGCTGAGTGGCTGAGCAATATTCCATTCCAAAATCCCTTTTAATTCACCCTCTATCAATTAAAAAAATTAAGGCTGCACTTTTAAATGTTTGTTTACTCATATTTATAGTTCTGTATTAGGAAACCTCAAAAGAAGCCTTTTAATATTTATCTAGCTCAGTGAAATCTCATATAGTATGACATCATGTCTCCCATAACTTGAACACCACTGAAGAAATTATAATTTTTTGGCTGATATGATAGTTTTACCATTAGGAACCAGCTAAAATTATGATATACTCCTGGAGTCAGGTTCATTTTAAATGATGAGTATAAAATTACTATTACAGTCTTTTTAAACTTAATTTTTAATGCCAACTTCTTGTCAAATCTGACTAGTTCGCCACTGTTTTGGTCTGACATTTTGGCTGCTGTTGTAACTTGTCCTGGGTGTGCAATGCCCATTGACTGTCATTTCTCATTGTTCATGGGTGCTTACCTTGTTAGTAATGATGGTGCAGCCCATACTTCTATTTAACTGGGAACATGTGAACATATAATACAGCTGATGTGTCTGATAAGTGAGAGGCCCATGGGACATTCACTCGCTTCCATCAGGGAACCAGAAGAATCCTGTATGACAAAGACCCTCTGATAAATGGATTGGTGAGCGTGCCAGGGTCAACCCGTAAGTTAAAAAGTAAGTTTATTTCTTACATTTTTAGATGAACATTAAATATAGATCATCATTAATTAATTTTGAACCTATGGAGATAATCTCATGAAAGATTCTAGTGTTTTCTTTCTATACCTGTGAAGAGGGCATAAGGAGTGACTGGACCTCTCTCCAGATTTGTGAAAGATCTGTCACTTGCATCTTGGTGAACACAGCCCTTCCCCACATGCCCTAAAGTCTCTCATTGGTCCCACAGGTCCTATCACAAGAGTCTGAGGCCAACTGACCTGGATCATCAGCCTGAGCATACCTGGGTAGATGGCAGCAACCCTGCAGCAGCCCTATCATGGTAGGGCCAGGAAGGACTGCCCCAGGAAGGTCACCAGACCACTGATCCCATGGAGGTCCCATCTCCTGCTGTGTTCTGCTCATCTACATCTGGCCTACTTCCCCTCTTGACAATTCTATTTTGTTGGTACCATACATAAAGGTGACATTAAAAGGAAAACTGGGGTCTCTGACAACTGCTCCTCCAGAGATTTTTTGTGTGTTTTGTTTTTGTTTTAGCATCTCTTAACTGTACTGTGACCAGAGGGCCTCAAGGGGGAGAATTCTAATTTGCAAGAGGGGAGAAAGGACCTAATGGCTATAAGACCAGACTTCAGAGCAAGCCACCTGGGTTTGCCTTCAGGTTCTGCTGCTTACAACCTATACAGCTTTGAGCAAATTACTTAACTTCTCCAAGCCTCAGTTTTCTCATTTGTAGAATGGAAACTATAATGTCATGAGGTTTCAAAAAGACAGTCCTTATAAAGCGCTTAGCATACTAGGTGCTCTATCAACCTTGGCTAGTTTTAAGCCAGCATGAGGGTGACCTAAAGACAGCACTGGTTGGGCTGGTCAGAGGAGTCACCAGGAAGGGGCATTGGCCTCTAGTCAAGGCCATAGAGTCCTCATGCCAGTATGCCTAGGGTGACAAGGTCAGGGAAATCTGACCAGAAAGTAGAGACTTTTAGTTAAAAATCCCACTAAGTACCTAAAATAATGAATTTAAAAACAGCTTACATTAAGCTTACCTTAAGGGTTCTGAAATTTCAGAACCCTTGGGATAAAAGACAACCCTGAAAACTTCTGGAATAGAAAAAAAAAGGAATTATAAAAAAATGAGAACCAGAATGACATTAAACTTCCCAACAGTGGGTATTGCACACCAGATGACAGTGGTACAGTGTCTTCAAAATGGTGAAGGAAAATAATTGTTGATCTAGACTCATATATTCAGCCAAATGATCAATCAAAATGGGGGGCAAAATGGACACCTTTCATATGTACAAAGATACAGACAACTTCTTGTCTTAGAATGTGCTTAAGTAGAACCAGGCATGAAACCAGATAAGGAAGTAACCAGCAGGAAGTGAGAAGCAGTAGAGTCAACTCTGCAGAGCCATGAGGAGTATTCCAGGAGAACACTGGGATGTAGGACCAGATGGTAACTGGTGCCCGTTGTGGGAAAGGCCCTGACTAGGGGGACTTCAGGAAAGGGGGGACTCCATATAATGCTCAACATGATGAAGCATTTGGAAATCATGTGGGTATATTGATGCCAGAAAAACAGCAGGAAATCAGGAAGGTAATTAGAGACACCAGACAAAACAAACAAAAAAAAGCTATATAGAATGAAAATGTAGTCGTGATACATTCCTTTGCCTTGCAGAGGACTTATTTACTGTGTCATAATGTTGTAAACTACTGATTATGGATTTAACAAAAATAGTGAAATAACTATATTAGGAGGATGTGGACAGGTGAGGAGGGGACAGCCTGAGAGAGTTAAATAGCTATTAATCTTACCTCTATAATCAATAGATAATGTCAACAGTGGATAAATCAAGAAATAGTAGAAGCACATTATCTGGAACTATAGAAGTAACCAATACAAGAAACAGCTTTTAAAAATTAAAAATGCTGGCATCTGGGGAGCAGGAATAGGGATGGGGAGGGCTAAGATAAAGGACCATTGTTTTCCTATTTTTAAAATGCAATTTTAAAAACCATGCATGTATTACATTGATAAAAATAAAGCAAATAATAAAAATGAACTCAAGCTGAGGTATGAGAAAAATATGTAAATGGCATTCAGAAGCCAATTTATTTGTGATTAAGACAGCTATGCTATACAACTGTGGACAATTTTTTAAAATTTCGAATCCTATGACAAATGAAAAATGGCTTCCTTAGAAAAGAAGATGAACCCGCAGCCAGCAGAAATGAGCTTCTATCCATTTCCAGAAGAAAATTCATTGCTCATTATGGGAATACATATAGGGTATCTCTATCAACCTACAACCTGAGTTGTTAAAGTTAAAATTTAACAGTTTTAAAACTTTACAAAGACCATGAAAAGCCTTCATAATGTTGTAAATTCCATCCTGGGTGGAGGCATGAGGTCCACACAAATTCTGGCTTCCTTCAGCTTCAAGTAACTCAGCATGTAAATCCTTAGGAATCAAGATGAATCTTAAAATGAAATACTTAAAAAAAAAATGAAATACTTTCACTTTTGTAGAAAAAGCAGTTGAGCAGCATGTAGGTCAGTAAGAAAGGGATTCTGAATTCAACTCAGCATGTACATGCAATATGGCCCCAAAGCGCTTAGGGCTATTGGAGAAGTTGCAAGTGCTGGGTAAGTTGGGCAGGAATAGGTGCCTGTCTCTGCCAAAGTAAGCCCTTGTTAGCTTCAAAATGCCACAAACATCACAAAGTGTACTATTAGCTCAGGTTGCTACAATAAAATACCACAGGCTGTGTTGCTTAAACAACAGAAATTTATTTTCTTACAGTCCTAGAGGTTAGAAATCCAAGATCAAGGTGCTGGGAAGTTTGCTGTCTCCTAAGGCCTCTCTCTTTGGCTATCTTTGCAGATAGCCATCTTCTCATGTCTTCACATGGCCTTTTCTCTGTACTTGGGCATCCCTGGTGTCTCCTCCTCTTCTTATAAAGACACCTATTGGATTTGGGCCCACCCTTATGCCTCATTTATCTTAATTACCTCTTTAATGACCCTATCTCCAAATATAGTCACATTGGGGTTAAAGTTTCAGGATATGAATTAGAGGTGGGGGAGAGACAGACACAATTCAGTTTATAAACAGTTTATAACACAGTGTCCATCGCAGCAACTTCAGGCTTCCATAGAGACCAGCTCTCCAGAGAAGAATGCGGCATTGAGACAGCTAATCCAATGTGTTTCCAAAAGAGTACATCCAATTTTCCAGGTTCAGTGATTTAAATGAGTCAACATATAAGGCATAGGAAATTGACTTGAGCAAGTTTTCTGTTTCTTTTTCCAAATGACTCTCCAAGCTGAGTCACAGTTTTGATGTTGGAGGAAGAATCTCCAGTTCTCTGGCAAAGGTTTCTGTGCAGGCAGATAGATTCTGGACAGAAACATCTGAGCACATACTTGGTGACCAGATGTTGCAGGAAGGAAAAAATCTGCATATGTTAAAATATGACTTAGTTGTGACAGTGTTTAAGTGTCACACAAAATAGTAATAATAATATATAATATCCACACAAAATAGTAATCAACCCAAAACTAAGATTAACTCTAATGGGAAGTCCAGGGATGATGAGGGAGCCTGTATATAATTGACCAGAAAGCAGGCAAGGGACCTGAATCCCCATCTCTCATTGAAAGGTCAATAAATCCTCATCTTGTGGGAAGGAAGTCAACCAATAATGCTTAAAGCAGAAAATTTCATAAATAGAAAATACAGAGATGTTATTTAGAACATGGAGGCAAATCCTAAAATAATCAGCTAAAATCAGAGAAAGTGACTGGCTGTGGAAAGGGAGAAGAAAGAGACAGAAGGACCTGTAACTTTTTAAGTTTTTAAATAATATACTTTATAGAAGAGTTAACACTTTAAACCTTAGGCATGTAAAACTTTGATTAAAAAATAAATGAATGGGCACGTGGGTGGTTCAGTCAGTTGAACACTTGACTTGATTTCAGCTCAGATCATGATCTCATGTGTTGAGAAATCGAGCCCAGGGTCAGGGTCTGCACTAAGCTGGGAATGTTTTAGAGACTTTCTTTTCCCCTTATCCCTACTCATGTGCTCTCTCTTTGACATTATAAAAGGAGAAATGAAAAATAATCATACTGGCCCGATTTCATTTGTCCCATGATGACTATATAGAAAAGGCAGCAGCTAGAGGCAGTAATTGTAATGGCAATAGCAAGGCAGATTCCATCACTTAATACTTTGTTGAGAAAACGTGTTTCTTCAATAAACACTTATGGAACACCTACTATGTGCCAGACTATGGTGATTATGATAGTCAAGGTTCTTGCTCTCATAGATTTTATATTCTAGTTGTATAGATAGAAAAACACATAATCAAATAAATAGGATTATTTCTTATGATGTTGAGTGCTTTGAGGAAAATAAAGGACAATGGTTTAGAGAGTAACTGGGAAGAACAAATGATTATTTAGACTGTATATTCAAGGAAAGCCTCTTTAAAGAAATAAGGTTTGACCTCAAACCTGAGCAAAGAAGAGGCAGCCATGGGAAAGGCAGAGGTTGCAGAATGTGCAAAGGCCCTGAGGTAAAACTAAATTTGGTGTGTCTGAGGAATAGTCAGGAGGCCAATGTAACTGGATTGTAGTGCACAAGACAGAGCATGCGATGAGGTGTATGAGGTAAATTTTATTCTGAGCTTGATGGAAAGTCATCAGAGTGTTTTCAGCAGTATAGTGATAAGATCTGATTTACACTTAAAAAAAACTGTGGTTGTGGGGTGATGGCTGGATTGGGGAAGGGATGGAAAGGGAAGGCAAGTTTAATTTGGATACTTGGAGAATTTGGGACAGAGTGAAGCTGTGGAGACAGAGAGCAGTGGACACATTTGGGCTGAGAATCTTAATTTAAGTGCAACTCTAGAGGGTAACTAAGAGATTGTTGGGAGAATCTCAGAGGGAGAGGTACAAAAGGAAGAAATTTTACTTCTGCACTTGATGTCCCCAAATTCCCAGGCTCCCCTTGACATATGTGAACAGGAAGCTCTGGTCAAGGGCGACTGAGGGATCTGAGTGATTATGCAGGGAATAAAGACTTACCAAATTGCTTTAAACTCAGCCCATCTCCATCCTGGCTTTCACCACACTTGACGTGAACGTGTAACTGAGCTTGTAAATAACTGTGCTTGGAGGCAGAGCTGGGAATTACGCCCCTCTAGACAGCTATTCAGAGGCTGAGAGAATAGGGCCCACTCGCTGTAATGCTATGCATTAAAAAGCACTTATGCTGCTAAAACCAGCATTAGAATTGCACATAAACATTGCTGTCATGCTCTCAATGGGACTCTGGAGTCCAAGTGGGACTCTCAGAGTCTGCAGAAGGGAGAAAAGCCATCTGAAGCTGTGCAATGATCTCTCCCCCATGGCCCACTGAGCAACACCGCCTCTTTCTTGTAGAGAATCCTCTCTATAAATGGGGAGAAAAATGAGCTTATTTCCAAGCCAAGATTAAACTGGGTCCACACTGCATGGAGATGATGGGTCTCTGAGAAAAGAGAAATAAAACGAAGCCAAGAAAGTACATTCATTCAGAGGTGGCAGGCAGGATGAGCCAGGTGTTCTTGGGAGTTACACACAGCTCCCTGCACAGTTCCTAATACATGGCAAGCTGTCAATGAATGGATGGATGGATGGATGTGAGATCCATACATTCCCAAAGGTCTAGCCTCAATAGTCCTTTATTCATTCAGTTTCTGTTTAAGAATAAAATGAATTTGCTGGGCTGAGTCTCTACCAAAGGCCTTGGGAGACACGTGTGGACAGTTGGCACCCCCTTATGAATTTGTGTTACATACAGAGTACAAGCCATCCCACTCCAATAATCCAATAATGTGATCTGAAGTCTAGAATTATCCATGACCACCAAAGAGCAGGAAGTGAGTCACGATCAAGTGGTCAATCTGCAATATCTCTATTGGACCACAGCCCACCCTAAGGAAGTAATTGCTGGGATTACCTGGCTACTCAGATAATTATCAACTCTCTGGTTTACTTGGTTCCTAAATAAGTGAAAAGGGATATTTCTCAAACCTCAAGTTTCAGGGAGGAAAAGACTCTGGACTAAAATAGCTGCCGTGGTATGAGCTGTCCTTCACACCATATGTCTCCTTCCTCATCCAAAAAAGGAACCAAATTACTACCAGTCTTTGAAAGGATGCTACTTTAATAAATAGATCCATATGTAAGAGCACTCTACTTCAAGTCCAAAATATGTGAAACTCATAGATGAAAAAAAATTGTCAAAAACAAATAAAATCTCTTTAAACCCCTGACATAGGTGTCCTAAGGCCTTATCACTAAAAAGTCCTTCACTGGGCTTTATTTGCCTTAGTGCCAATATGATTCCTATTACACATGTAGTTATCAGTAACTTATATATGACTCTACAGAAACTTAAAAAATAATATATATTAAGAAAGTGTAGACCTTTAAGAAAAAGGCCTGATGTTAGCTAGAAAAGACCAAAAATCAGACACAAAACTCATGTTAAATTTGTCTATCTAGAAGAGGTATAGAAAGGAAGGAAGAAAAGAAAGAACACAGCAAATTCTATCACCCCTTGGCAATAGCCAGCAAGACATAGTTAAGTTATGTTTCTGGTCCTCCCTTCCTGAAGACAAAAAAGCATGTCAAAAAAACAAAAACAAAACAAAACAAAAACAAAAACAAAGCATGTCAAAGCTTTCAGAAATTTAGCCATAAGAAATTTCTAAAGTCAAAAAGTCCTAGACATTTTTGTGAGACATTTCTGGAAATGTGCTCTAGATGGTGGTTACATGGGTGTATAATTATATAAAAATTATTGAGTCATTAATCAGGATTTGTGCACTTAACTATACCATACCTCAGTTTATTTTATTTCATTTATATATTTTTAAAGATTCTATTTATTCATGAGAGACACAGAGAGAGGCAGAGGCAGAAACATAGGCAAAGGGAGAAGCAGGCTTCCCGTGGGGAAACTGATGCAAGACTTGATCCCAGGACCCTGGGATCACACTCTGAGCCAAAGGCAGACGCTCAACCACTGAGCCACCCAGGAGTCCCTCATACCTCAGTTTAAAAAAAAAAATCAAGACAACAGGAATTAAATTCTAGAAAAATGTATTTTCATGGAACATGTTCTTCCAAATGTTGCCAGAGAAATGAAGTATCATTTTATTTCTCTCATATGTTAATTGTAAAATAGCCACCACTGATGGAGCATTTACCAAGTAGCATATCCTATGCTGATCCCTGGAAAATCTTCACAAATTTTAAGTCCTTGTTAAGAACTGAGGGTCATAAGAGACTAAAGTATAAGATGTATAATGACAGAAAATGATATCTGTAATTTGGCTCATCTGTCTTCTGAATCATTGTATTCCCAGTACACAGACTGATGTCTGAAATGTGGTAGATACTAAAAAAATATTTGTGAAATGAAAGATACTTTGTACAGTCTTACAAAACTAATATTAGAAGATTCAGGTTTGGACCTTGAGTCTGCCTCCAAAGCTCAGGTTCTTAACCATTCCATAATACTCATCTCTGATTAAACAATTGAGTCTGTGTGCTAGTCTAAAACAATGACAAATGAGCTTTAGGGATATCTAACCGAGGTGTACCATACCTGCAAAAAAGTATATAAAATATAGCTAGATATTTAAAGAATAATGATAAAATGAACAGCCATGTACCCACCATAGTTAATAGATGTAATATTATCAGTACTTTAGGAGCCCTGTAGGTGTCTTCCCTGACTACATCTCCCTCCCCAGATCTCTAGAGGTGACCCGAATTTTGTGTTTATTAATATATTTCTCTAATCCCTCAGCCCCCTTCTATGTCATGTCTTTAAAATTTTAGTAATCAGAGTAATTTTAGTAAATCTTTCCCAATGTTATAATCTCTTTAAATTCTTTCTCTTTTCATTAAGTAGGCTGCTTATAAATACTTAACAAGGAATTTTTTAGTGGCTGATTTGCAGTATTTGCTGATTTCCTTGGTCTAAGTTTTCCTACTGTGGCTGGCTGATGTCAATTCATCCCCATGATGCCACTGAACATGGGGTTGGGGAGAGATGTACACAGTTGGCTCCTGAGAGCCAGTATAAGCCAACTACAATATCCCTGAACCTACTATACAAAACTGCATCCCTGGAAAAGCCCAACTAAACATTTTCTCTCTTGTTATTCCTGAATAATCTTATATCCTTATTATACAGGAGTAACCAATTAGGCCAAACTGAACCAGAAATCAGAGGGCAAAGCAGCCCTTTTATAGTCCATACAGGTCAGCATCTTAAGGGCAGAGAACAGGATTTTATTATTTTTTTTTTCTTATTCCGATTGTAACAAATCAACACAAATGTAGTGCTTAACCCATAGAAATGTATCCTCTTGCAGCTCTGGTGTCCAGAAGTCTGAAATAAGCCTTAAAGGGCTCAAATCAGGGACTCCAGGAGACAATCAGTTCCCCTGCTTTTTTCAGAGTCTAGAGTGACATTCCATGCATTTTTTTGGTTTGTGGCCTCTTCTCTCATCTTCAAGGCCAGTGATGTACATCTTCCCTCTGTGACTCTGCTTCTCTCTGCTTCTTTCCCATGGCTTTCTTTCTCTTCTGCATCAAATATCTTTTGAGAACACTCTGATCACATTTAAGGCCCAGTGCGATAAGCCAGGATAACCTCCCCATTTCAAAATCTTTAACTCCACATAAGGTAACATTCACAGGTTCCAGGGATTATGACCTGGATATCTTTGGGGGCTATTATTCAGCCTCCCACAAGAGCACAGGAGGTTATATAGTATATGTGGAAGAACAAATGGAAGATATCCAGGACTATCCACCTCTTTGTGCCACAGCATGCATTCTTCTCTTTCCTTCAAGTGAAGAGTCTCTGGCACAGGAAACACTCAAAGTCTCAACATATTATCATATTATTGTGGAGTGACATCAATCTGTCATATTCCCTCTGGTAACCTAAAATATTAGTCACTCAATAATCTCCATATATGATAGTGTTGGGGAACGGGGGACGAGGAACAATTAATTCATGTAAGGCATAGTTTCTATAGTTCCTACTTCTACTTACGGTCTTTAGATCCACATTGATAATCAAAGATACCAAAGTTTCTTCCTAGGCTCACTTAGCAGGGAAGGGGTCTAGTTGGCATAACGTCATTAATGTAATGAATGTAATGTAAGGATAATGTTCTGTGGGCTGTCAATATGATAGAAATCCCTCCACTGCACAACTGCTGCACCAGGACCGTATGGGGGACTATTCTAAGAGGATTGTTGCCTCCTTAGGTCTTACTTTGGCATGAGGCATGAGTTCTCTCTACTCTTACCTCTCCAAACTAATGGAGGGGTCTGTCAGACTCAGCCCAAGGTGTGGGTAAAGTATTTCTGGGGGTCTTTTATCTCAGCTGCAAGGGTAAGATAAACTGGTTCTGCGAGAATACATCAGAGTCTGTCTATCTTATATCCAGACAAGTCCATTTTGAACTTAAGAGCCATAATTTGCTGCCATTGTTTATCTGGTTTCATAGTGACCTCTTGTCTCAAAGCAGTATATGATTTTTGTCTAACTGGGTTGGCTGGAATCAGGGACAGTCCCTCCGGGTATGAGGCAAAATTCATTGAGTGCAGAGCAGGTGGGAGTGGCAGGGAGCACATCAATGAACTCTTTGAAATATTATCCACACCATCTCTCTCATTTGCACATCACCCTCCAGCAGTCACTCTCTTTCCCATTCTTAGCCAAACTTAGTGAAATCTCTTCATTTCCTCACCTGCCATTCACTCTTCAACCCACTCCATTCTGGCTGACTTCCACCCTACTCCCTACTCTCCACCCAAGGGCTCCTTAAGTTCATGAGGACCTCTATGTCTGGCAGTGATGTTTTCAGTCCTTGTCTTGCTTACCCTGCCAACAAGTCTTTCACTTCTCACATGCACTGGACTATTTTCTGCTCCAGATCTGCTCTTCCTCCTTTCCAGCCTGCCCCTTGTGCTTACTTCTGAAGATTACATCAACGGGCCCCAATCCTTCTGGCTAACAGTTAAATTTTGCCAATGAAAGTCCAGGCAGAAGATCAGAGGGAGGGAAAAGAGAAATTTTGGGATATTAATTCCTCTGACTTTAAGTTTTAAGAAATGCTTTGATAAGATCCAGCTAATCAAGAGATGAATAAAAATAAAGAACTAAAAAATAGAGAACTCACAATAAATGTGATGGATATTGAATCCGATAGATATAAACTAAGACTAGACGAGGTTTGTGAAGAGTGGCTAAGCATCTTGATCAACAGGTAAGGATGGATTTGGAAGGTAGAGGAGATTATAGGAGGAAAAATAAGAATGCTAATTTCTTTAACTTTTAAACCAAGGAGTTGGTTACTGCTGCCTACAATTTAAGCATCTAGTTTATTCAAAAAGGTTATGATCTGCCTTTAAAAATGCTTCTCAAACCTTGTTTTTAATCTTTGTGCTACGTTTTTAGAAATCTCATGTAGTGAAGAAGCATTCATCTAAAGTTCAGACGTTTCTTCAGACTCATTTTGTTTCCTTTTTCTCCTTGAAATTCAGTTAAATTTCAATGTAATTTTTCCCCTTAAAGTTATGTATAGAATTATTTTATCTTTACAGGAATATTTCTTATGCTCATTCTCTCTCACTCACAAAGAAATGTCTGAAATGAAGTTTATCTATACTAAGAATAGTCATTGCAGGGTGTGGGATTTGGAGACATTTCCCTATGTTACCACAATTCCATTATAACAGCTAACAAAACTAACAATAATACCTTGATATCATGTAATGTCTAGTCCATGTGAAAAATTCTCCAACTGTCCCCAAAATGGCTTATTCAAACCAGGATCCATTCAAGGATCACACATTGTATTTCATTATTATACTTGTCTCCTTTAACCATAGAACTACCTCATTCCCTTTTGTTTTCCTTAACAATACCTTGTTGACATTAGGCCAGCTGTCCTTTCAGGGTGTATCACCTTGTAGACTTATGATCCCTTGTGAAATTGTTTCACTTGTTCTCCTAATCATTATATCGTAAACTGAAAGTTAAAACTAAAGGCTTGGTTAGACTCAGCCTAAATAGTTCTGGCAAGAATATGTCACACTTGATGTTGTACTTCATGTGTCTTCATCAATAGGCACATCCTTTCTAGTTGTTGCACTACTGGTGAGGCTCAGATAAAGCACTGAACCCACTCTGTAAAGGCTTTTCCCTTGTGATCTGTGGGGTGATATGTTAACACTAGACAACTGTCCCCTAATGATTTTAGCATCCAGCAGTGATCTAGCCTGAATCCTTCCTCTTATTAGGAGTCATGCTGTAGTGATTTTCTAATTTTGTAAGTCCATCTATTATCAGCTAAGGTTTTACAATAAAGGAAAAACGTTCTCTGGTTACCCTGGAATACAGCTGCCACTTGAAAGGCAGGATAGTGTCTAATTATTTCCCATTAATTATAAATTTTACAAGTAAGCAGTTGATGTAATAGCCTTCTGTAATGGTGATAAATCAGGTTTCTTGTTTTTTTTTTTTTTTTTTTTACCTTTTCTCTTCTGGGTATCATTATAGACTTATGGATTTTTTTATGCATTCAATTTATAGTTATTATGTATTTAATGTTTAAATTGCCCCAACTTTGACCAGTAGGAAACCCTTCAATCTGATGCCCATATTCTTTTGACACAACCCCATTTTTCTTTAAAAGCTAGCTTGCTTGCTTTCTGGCTTAAGAAAGTTGAGTTTTAGGAAGTAAATTCTATTTATTTCACCCCAGGTATTAAGGGGAGAAATTTACTCAAACAGGTATGTCTGACTCATGCCTTTTATATACTTAGTCCAAAGCTGGATACTGTGGAAGAAACCAAAACAGAGGTGTGTTCCTGTTAGCTGGCGAGAAGCTCATACTCCTGCTGCAGAGATGCCTGGAATCAAACATGGTTAGGGAAAAGTGGAGGAGAGCATTTGTTCTGTGTTGACCGTCAATCAAGCAGAGGGTCCCAGGCATAATCAAGGAGGGAGCGGGGAGCTCTGACACTGGGTTCAAGGGCCCCCGCAGGGTGGGGAGCCATGGGATGTTTTCTGGGTCACTGAGATCCCAGGCTGATGTCCAGTATTTACCTGGTTGCCCGAGTGCTCACCTCAAACTCCCACTACTGAAACACCACTTCTGGCAGGTGCTGGGGGTTATTTGAGAGGTTAGCTTTGGAGGGCTGTACAGACTTTCCAGGAAGGGGTATCTAGGATAGGGTGCCATTTCACTCCAAACCTCACAGACAAGCAGAGGTCATGTTCTCAGTGGCCACTGATTGGCTCAGGTAATGGTTTGTGCCACGTCTGTCTCTTTCTCCACTACACAGTTGACTCCAAGCAGATGGCAGCCTGCCTTACTCCCCTTCTGATGCTGAATCTGACACCATGCCCTGTACATCAATAACTATTTGACATAAGGAAAAACTTTAAAAATCACTGAGTTTAGAATTTGAAGGAATAAAGAGGAGAGATAGAGCTTGTTTTATGGCAGAAGACTATTAAACTTGGCATTATAGTAGGCTCAGGGTTAAGTAAGACAGGAGAAAATTTAACACTAAATAATTAAATAATATCTATAAAGAACTTAGCTTTGTGCCAGTAAGGTAGTTAGATGGGTAAACATTGTTAAAATTAGCATAGCATCTGTCTTTGTCAGGTACTTGCTTGTGCAATATTGGACAAGTTACTTTACCCCCCTGAGACTCAGCCTCCTCATCTGTAAAATGGGGACCCATAACAGTACCAACCTCACAGGTGTATTGTGAAGATTAAATGAAATAATGCATGTAATGTGCTTACCTGGAGCCTAGCATAAAGTCGCTGTTCCATGTATGCTGGCTGCTAGTAGTTTTACTAGTAGGAGACAAATTTTGCATGTGGTCAGCTGTGCGAGATGCTGCAGAGAATTTCAGAGAGCCAAGAATGGGAAAGAGTGTTTGGCGTTGGAGCAGATGTCATGGGCAAGTATGAAGAAAGTAGCTTTATTACAGTGGTAGGAAATAAGGTCATGAGAATGAAAGAAAAATGGAAACAGGGCAATTAGGACACTCATTTGGTAAGTTTCACTGGAAATTAAAAAAAAAAGAGAGAGAGTTAGATTGGTAGATAGAAGGGACAGCAAAAATGGAGGGGGTAGTGTTATCTTAAGTAGAGGGATGGCCTTTATCTATTTGAAGAATCCAGAACAGAAGAGAAATATAACAGCGCTGGAAAGAGGGGCAACAAATGTGGGTTCAGGTGGTGTCTGACACAGATCCATCCACCCTCCCTGCTGTCTAGCTAAGAAGAGACAGAGGGACCTTCCACTGAGCTAAGGAGATAGAATAGACTTTCCTACCCAAATGGCATTATGGCTCTTCTGTTAAAACCCAGCAAGGCAATCAGGGAAGACTTGAGCCCTGTCTGCACTATTGGCCATATGGCCTTACTCTGGTTATTTAGCCTTTGTGAAATGGCTTCCCTTCCTGGACAGGGGAGATAATACTGCCACCCTGGAGAGGTGTCTTAAAAATGAGAGGCAATGCATATAAAACACCCGTCACTCCCTAGGTGATCAGTAAATGGTAGTTACAGCATTATCAGTAGATCATATTTATACTCTAGCCTCTACTTTTATAAGGGATTTTCTTGAGAATAATGCACTTATCAAACATATATTTGATAAATTGTTTAAAGAGGCCTTGTAAAGAACAGCTTTTATACAAGCATAATATATTCCACACTGGAAGATTGAAGGAGGCAATCATAAGTTCAGGCTAGGAGCATTACCACATGACTTTGGTGCTCAGTTGTTCTGCAAAAATACAGGTCCACCAAACACAGAGTGATTCCTCAGTATAAAGTAGGGATGAGTTGGGAGGGAGCCAGAATTATGATTATTTTTAAAAATTTTCTTCTTCTTTTCTTCTTCTTCTTGTTTCTTCCTCTTCTTCTTCCCCCTCCTCCTTCTCCTCCTCCTCCTCTTCTTCTATTTCTCCTTCTCCTTCTTATTCCTCTTCCTCTCCTTCTCCGTCTTCCCCTTCTCGTTTTTCTTCCTTTCCTCCTTTTCTCCTTCTCCACCTCTTCCTGCTCTTCCTCCTTTTCTTCTACATTATCATCATAATGGGATAGTATCAGAACCATAGTTTTATTTAATTGAAGTTTCTCTTTTTTTTTTAAGATTTTATTTATTTATTCATGAGAGACACAGAGAGAGAGGTAGAGACATAGAGGGAGAAGGAGGCTCCCTGCAGGGAACCTGATGTGGGACTTCATCCCAGGACTCCAGGATCACGACCTGAGCCAAAGGCAGATGCTCAATCACTGAGCCACCCAGTTGCCTCTTAATTGAAGTTTCTGATTAATTGAGGTGGATCAGATAACTCCTGTCACTTCCACATTTGTAAAACATCATTGTGTAACACATGAATCCACTGAATTTTCTAGTCAGTGTCATCACAGAATATAATTGGATCTTTCTTTGATGATTCAGGATTCTATAGTGCCACAGGGTGGTAAATACAAACATTAACAGGAAGTACAGTGTTGTAGGGAAATAAAGAAGGTTGAAGGAATTGGACTCAATTGGTATTGACCCCAGGACATCACCTCTTTATAAACTCATTTTCATAAATTTCTTCTAAAAGTAACTCTGGCTTGCAACTGCAGTTTGTTGGGTTCTGGTTAACCTAATTTAACCAAGGAGTCAAGAGGGCTTCCTAAACAGTTATTTAGGACTTATAATGACTCCTTGGAAGTTCATTCTGTCTTCTGCCAGGTTCTGGGTTCTGGGCCATCCCTATCTGGTGCTATTAGCTACTTTCTTCCCTAGCTTACCATCTTGTCCTATCCTGACTTATTGAATATATATCATTGCAATGGAGCAAAAATAAAACACCAGCACCGCATTCCTGCTTAGGTACTCAATTGTGTGACAATTATATCTTTTCTTGTGAGATGTTTTGCCATTTTTACAAGCTTGTAGTAAGAAGAGCTTATTTGCATTTCAAAATAGAATTTTACTAGTGGTGAATTCACACCAAGAAGACAGGATCAGAGATTATTTTTTGACAGTGATAGTACTGCAAGGACAGCACATCTTAGTTGAACAAATAGCTTTTTTAGGAGTAACTTACATGCACATGGCTTTCTTTTCCTCAAGGGACACTAACAGCCATTTCAGCTGAATCATAAGAAAAATGTCCATTGAAGAGAAAGTTTGTAAGCTTCTTAAAGGATAGAGTTTAATTACAAGAGAATTAATTTTTATTAAATATTTGCTAAACTATGTAATTTCTGTGCTGATTCAAACATTTCCCCCAAATACTTTTTTTCAGTATAACTAAAACCATGTGTGTTCTATCGAGAAGTTTAATACATATTTCAACTGGAACGTATAATCACACAAAGTTCAAAAGGATATGGGTGAGTTTCAGTAGTGGAAATAGTTCTCATATTTAAAAAGTTAAATTGCAGAGCTTATTCTCTCTGGAGACTAATGTTCGATACAGTCATTTTTCACAAGAGTAAATCAAGTCACACAGCATGCCAGCTCACCCATGGTACAGTGTTGCCACATTATTGTCTTACTGGAAAAAATATTTCATTAAGTCAGATATATATTTTGTAAATAGGTTTTTTCCAACAACTCTCAAACAGTAAATTCCCAGAACTTGTTCAAGATCTCAAGACAGGGCCAATGGGCCCTACAAATTGTCCACCCCAAGCCCTTTTGACATCTTCAGTCATCTGGGAGCTCCATCAGCCTAGAAATGAAAGAGCAGTAAGAAGACAGTCTCGTTTGTGCCTGTAGTTGGGAAAATGCAACTTTACTTTGGGGTGAAGTCACAGCATTCCAAGTGCCCACAAGATGGCACCATTGTACCTATCAATTATGTTGAAGTGCATTGGGCAGCTGCTGCAGAGCCTAAAGAGAACATTTTGGATACTGATGAAAAGCTAAAGGACACCCACCACAGGAATGGAGAGTGTTGCACAGAGAGTGTTGAAAGTTCAGACAATAGAAATCTGGGTCAGCTTTCAATTTATGAATTGCATTTATATTAATACTATAATTTTGTATATCTTGGTGCTGGTTACTTCTTGAGAAAGAGACAAGTGAAACTTATGGGTCCTTTTGATTTTGAATTAAGTTTCCTTATGGCTTATCCTCGAATCATTTGCCAAGAAAGCAAACTGGAATCAGAGATTTCTTTTAGGAAGAAAGTTTCAGGCCAAACTCATACATAGCCCAATGTATCCTTTCTGACACCAAAGACTTAATCTATCAGAAGACAATTTTTAAACATCAGTTATCTATAATACTACTACTTTGGATGATTATAGTATCACTGGACATCATGGAAAAAATATGGTTCCTTTTTCACTTTTTAATCTGAATAGATCCCTGGCTGGTTTCAGGGATCTAGATGCAGTGCTTCAACACCTGGGAGGCTTAGTGGGTATGTACATATGCTTCTGTGTTATTCAGGGAAATTTATTTTTAAAAGGCCAAGATTGTCCTTGGTATCTTCAGACATCCATGCTGCTGCCCCCCTCCCCAGCCTCCTATTCCTGTGTACCTCCAGAGAATAAGGATTTGTTAGCAACCCTAAATCAGGCCATATTGATTCTGTTTTCTATGAAAAGAATCCTCCTTTTGTATTAGGAAAGGAGAATTCTAGATCCTTTTGCTTGAATGGGAGTGATTACCAGGAAAAAACAGCACTATGCTCCTTTGACAAGGGTTCTAATTCACATAAGAACATAGGAGAGTCAGTTCGAATAATGTGACAATGTAGGCTCTGAAGTCTAGGGCTGGAACTTTGAGATCAAATTTAAAAATAAATATATTATTAAGAAACAAAACAGATGAACATAGGGAAAGGAGAAAGAAAAAAAGAAAGAGAGAGGGAGGCAAACCATAAAAGACTCTTCATTATAGAGAACAAACTGAGGGATGCTGAGGAGATGTTGGTAGGGCATGGGCTAGATGGGGGATGGGCATTAAGGAGGGCACTTGTGATCAGCACTGGGTGTTATATGTAAGTGATGAATCAATGAATTCTACTTCTGAAACCAACATTACACTATATGTTAATGAACTAGAATTTAAATAAAAGCTTGAAAGATGAAAAAAATAAAAGTATTATACAAAATAAGGCTAAACAAAATGTAAGACAGCAGCACTCATTACTGATAGTATATATTGGAATATTCTTTTCAAAAAACAAAATGCAAAGGACCTTAAAATGTTTCTAGACTTTAAACTCCTAACAACACATATGAGAATTATTCTGAAAGGATCATTCAACAGAAAAAAAAAAAAGGTCATAAGCAAAATATTCTTTGCAGCATTATCTGTAATTCCAGAATATTAGAAAAACTAAATGTCAAACAATATATATGATTAGTGCTTAGATACATCAAGGTACACCTAGCTACTAGAGGAAACAATAAGCAGCACTACAAATAAAAGTAAACATCATTTAATAATGATGTGCTAATTTCAGGAAGTAGAGTGAAAAGCAATGATCTGCATTGCTAAGGAGGCCTGGGCTATTCCAATTAGAGAAATGGGGCTTCTCTCCAAACCATCCTTTGTACCCAGTGTGTTCGTGGGGCAGCAAGTAGATTCAAAGTATGTCTGTGTCTCCAGAGCGAGTCTTGTAATCAGTATCTGTGCATCCAATTAGTACATTTTTGCTTTGTAGCAGAAGTGAGCTTGGTGTTAGGATGTCTGTGACAGTGGACTTGGCTTCCAAGTGATTTGCCACATGGTCCGCATGGACTCTCCTGGTCTCTAACAACTCTCATGTATTGCTGAGTGCAGTCTGCAAAGTAGAAGCAAAGAAATCACAGCTGCCTGCCCAACCTTGCCACCCCAACTCCCATCCCCACCTGACGCTGATCTGAGTTTAGTGGAACAAAAGATGCTATAAACAAGTGAAGGAACATTAACTCTTCTCTGATTATGAAGCAGTATCCACTTTGCAGATTATCAACCTTGGGGATTGTATAGGGTGAAAATTTGATTTCTCCATGACTGATTGCCCTCCTCCCACCATCTAGCCGACTTCTTCCCTTCTTCCCCTTGCAAATGAATTTTCGTATTAGTCTAAATTATATACAATTAGGGAGGCAATTTGGTTGAAATAAAAATTGCAGCATGTATTCCAAAAACAAATATTAATAGTTTATGGATAAGGTTATAAATTTTCTGGAAGATGTATGTATGTGTGTGTATGTGATCTTCTCTTCAGGAGTCCAAATAATTGATTGTTAATTGCATATTGATTTTTGTGCAGATACAATATAATATAAGCTGATAAAGTTCTGGGTTCATGGCCACAGAGCCATCAGAGTCAAAGCAGTAAAACAGGGAGAGGTTTCCCTGACTCAGCAAACTCCTTTCAATATCAGTTTTTCACCCTGAGACACAATTTTTACTAGTGATCCTACTGTTGCCACTCCCCCTCCATTGGGTAAACAATTAGTATGAAGAAAATTCAAGTCAGTTGTGGTTGTCTAAAATGTCAGTAAGAGAAGCTTTAATTGTTGTGAATTATTTCCTGTGTAAGTTAGAATAAGATATCATGCTTCTCTGGAAAAGATAAATTCTGTCTTTGTGACCAATCTGAATAGAAAAGGGGTTGCTGGTGAGTTATCAAGATGATTTTAAATGCCATCTAACTTTCACAAAGAGTCTTTTATTTTTCTTTTCACTTTCAACATAAGAGCTACTTACATTTTGAAATGTCCTTTAAATGATGGTTATGTTTAATCCTTGTCAAGTTTTGAGGTTTGAGTAGAAAAGACAGAGGTGCAGGTTGTCAATTAAGTGCTATTTCAATTAAAAATGGTGTGGAGGCCCCCTGTACTTACCTGTGAATGGTTTGGTCATAGGGGCTTTATGGAGGTGGGGAAAGAGCCAGAAGACAGAAGGATATCGGGCTGAGCTTGAGAGGGTCACCTTGCAGAGACTATTATCAGTACCATGTTACTCCCAGAGGGCCGGGCCTCAAATAACAGCCAAGTTACTAGTGACAAGGCCAGCATCTAGAAAGGAAGGGAATTAAAAATAAAAACAGGCATCACTTTCTTGGATTATCTTTTTCCTTTTATTGCAATGGTCTTATACATGAAAGGGCTACGTTATGCCTCTGTAGCCAAAATAATTTCCATCTTATGTTGTGCCTATGGTGAACCAATTGGAACTCAAGCCTTCAGAGTTTAAAGAGCTATTATAGCTCAGTGTGGGAGCCAGACTGAGGGGCTGTATTCATCAGTGGATCACCACTGTGTTCTGGCCTGGTCCAAGGCCAATAATGTAATGAACGATCCTCCAGAAGACAACGGAAGGTTCCAAAGGTCTCACTTAATATTTGCAACTTTAAGACATGAAAGTCACATAACCTAAAAAAAAAAAAAAAAAAAAAAAAAAAAAAAAGTTGATTAATGAGAGTAAAGAAAAAAAACAAAACAGCATCACTCTGGAAATCAGATGTAGTATGCATCTTCCTGTACCAACCAGATGATTAGCTAATGGCCTGTGCTTAACCTCTACTCACAAACTTATTTATGGTAAATCTCTGAAGAGATTTACTCCAGGCCTCTCTGCCATCTCTCCCCATATAAACAAATAGGTAGAATCATGTTTTAGTATCTTGTTCAAAGAAACATATGCATAGAAGTCTCAACTCTGCATTTTCAGTAAATTTTTCTTTTCAGAAATTGCTTTTGGAATGGAGGGATAGTGGGAGACATGACTGGCCTGTCTTTTGAAAAGGGAGGACTTTTTAAAAATTAAACAAAAATAGAAATTACTAATGACATACCAAATCCATATATTCTGCACTCTAATTTAATAAATAGTGTTTGTTGTAATTTTTTTTAAAGAAATACAAAGTTTAAAAGAAACATGAACTCCTCCATTTCCTCTTGCTAGATCCATCCTCTCTCCCTCCCTAAATAAAATCATCGTCATGAACTTGGTGTATGCCTGGGCAATGTTTCTATACTTAACTATATACAAAAATGTACACATAAATAATGAATTTTGTGGGTGCTTTATAAAATTATATAGATGCAGGCTCTCATATCTTGTATAATGCTCTCCAACTTCAATTTTTTTACCATTCTTGGTTTGGATCTCCATTATGTAACTACACATTTGGCCAATAGATTTATTTCATCCTGTGGACTATGCCATAGTCTATCCAATTACTTATTTCTGGACATTGAATTATTTCCATTTTTTTCATCTTTACAACTGTATCAATACAGACATTCTTGTTCATACTTCCATGTGCAACTACACAGGGCTGGCTACATAATTCACTGGCCCAGTGCAAAATGAAATTGTGGAGGGGCCCCTGCTCCCTGTTCAAAACATAGGGGAAAAGTGCTATTAAAGGTACTAAAATATAAAGCCTTTTTCTTTCTCCCACAATCTCTCTCTCTCTCAATTTGTCATGGTGGGTTTTTTTTTTTTTTTTTTTTATGTAGGCTCCATCCCTAGTGTGGAGCCCAATGTGGGCTTGAAATTATGACCCTGAGATCAAGATCTGAGCTGAGATCAAGAGCTGGCTGCTTAATGGACTGAGTCACCTAGGCATCCATTGACTTGTCATGGTGTTTTTTATTTGCCATCCTGATGCTGTTCTAAAAAAATAAAAATGTAAATTATTATCATGAATTTTACCTTTTACCATTGTGCAATGCCAAGTTTAAAATGCAAACTGAATCATATTTAACACTTTTGGGGAAATCGCTGAAATGATACGATTTGCATTTTGTGGCTCTTATATGCATAAAAATTTCACTCTTACCAGATCAGTGAAAACACTGTACAAAACTAATTGAACTGATTTATTTCATTTGTGGATTCATACACTTTCTAGCCACACTTTCTGCCTTCAGTGTACTGATGAGTAAGGAAGGACCAAAGGGAAAAAGAACTGAGTTGCTCCCTTTTCCTTTCTTTCTATGTCATCATTTTCAGTGTAAGTGGTTGGTTAATATAGGGAAGTAACATGAGTAAGAAAGGATACAATGACAGAGTTCCTTGGTTGTTCAGGCTTTCTTTCTGCCTTTGAAGCAAGTTCTGGTTCAGATGGAAAGCATAGCTTCTTGGGGCTCTCAGCTCCCTGTTTACTTAGTCCCACATGTCACAGGCTTACTGAGTTCTGGCTCTGAGTCCTACTGAACTCCCACGCATCCTGCACCAGCTGGGATTGTGTGACCATGTGACCCCTCTGCATCCTGAATGCCTTTAGTGAATGGGGCAGCAGGAAAGGAGAGGAAGGGGAGCATACATGTTGCACCCATGTCCTCTGCTCATGATATCCTCCATTGTCCCATCCAACTTCACTTAAAAGCACAATTTGCTTTTAAGCAAATGAAACTATTAACAATATCAAGATGGTGAAAGACAAGCATTAAACTAAGCAAGGGGCCTCCTGGGGACAGAGCCCTGAAGACCACACATGCCTGGTTGAGCTGGTCCTACATCTGCCTGAGAGTTTCTTTAGGACATGAGTCTGCAGATAGATTTCTGAGTGATTATGCACATTGCCAGTTTTAACCTGATATTACCAAAATGGGTTCCGTAATAGCTGTACAAATATACACTAATACCAGTAACATTCGAAAGTTTCTATTGGTCCATATTCTCACTCATACTTAACGGTGATATATTAACTTTTGCCAATTGTATGAGTTTTGTTGTACTTTCCCTGCAAGGTGGAACATCTTTTCATTTGTTTTTTTCTGGGTGGAGTGTACTTCTCTTCTGTGAACTTCTTGTTCTAATAATCTTTGCCCATTTATTTACTAGGTCATGTGCCTTAGGGTATTGATTTGCAGGAATTTTTTGTTTTGTTTTGTTTTTTAAAATTCTCAATACTAATCTTGGTTGTTAGTATCTTGCCAATATCTTCTCCCTGGCTGTGTCTCTTCTTTTACATGTGTAAGCAAGGCCCTTTTTCCTACAAAAAAACCTTAAATTTTCTGATATATCACATTCACATTTATCAATCTTTCCCATCATTACCTTTATTTTTTGTGTCTTCCCTGCCCCAAGATTACAAAGATATTCCCTTGTATTTTCCTCCAATAGTTTTAAAGATTCTTTAAAATGTTTTGTTTTATTTTGATCTTTAAAATAAAAAGCCATCCCACGTCAGGCTCCCTGCATAGAGCCTACTTCTCCCTCTGCCTGTGTCTCTGCCTTTCTCTCTGTGTCTTTCATGAATAAATAAATAAAATCTTAAAAAAAATAAAATAAAAAGTCATCTGGAGTTTGCTTTTATGTACATGGTAAAGTAGGAATTTAGTTTTATGTTTATTTTAATATGGAAAGTCAGTTACCTTAACATTATTTATTAAATAATCCCTCATCTCTCCTCCCCCCCCCCCCCATTGATTTCTGTTGGGCTGTTTCTCAGATCTCCATATTATTCCACTGGTTTCTTTACATTTCCCACTTAGTAGCAGAGTTTTTAGAGAGTATTAATGTCTGGAGGACTGAGAGCCTAGTACTTTTAAATAATACAAATCCTATTCCTTAAAAAACACAGAAACAATAAAACCAAAACAAATTTTCTTCTTTTTGGGATGCATTAAGAAATTCTCCAACCTCCCTAGTGTGAAAACACAATGACTTTGAAATCAGACAGGCTTGTCATTTTCTGGCTGTTTGAACTTGGGGCATGTTTCTTAACCTCTGAGGCTAGACTCTCTAATCTGTAAAATGGGGATAATAAGATCTACTACCTAAAGCTATTGAGAGGATTAAGTGAGTTAAGTGCCTGGCACAACCTAACCACTCAGGAAATATTACTTTTCGTCCCCTTTCCTGTCCTTGAAAAGAACTGCGTGTTTCTTAGTTATTCTATTCACTCGTGGACCCTACAAAGGATGACTGGAGCTTGCTTAAAGGCAAAACAAAATCCACCCTGGGCTGATGATCTGATTCAGTCACTTTTCTAAAACCCAAATAATTGCCTGGGCTTTGAAACAGCAGAAGCTACAAGGATATCCTTAAGTGGTTCGGCAGCTGGCTGCTGCTTTTCTTATTAATTAAATGACACAAATAGGTCATAATAAAACCAGAGCCTATCAGCCCCCCCCCCCCAAATCACACAAACTCAACTCTCCTGACAAGTGCTGAAAAGATCAAAAGGACGAGGAATCAATAGGATTAAGAGTTTGAAATTCTAACGTCTTACCCACAGTGAGTCTAGGACCTCCAACTCTTTGGCACTGCTCAGACCAATATCATTGCCTCGGATAGAGAGGAATTCTTTAAACTAAATACACCTTGAAACCTGGGATGGAGTTAAGAACATGCTTGGAATTTCATCATGTTCAGGTAGAAACCTAAACTGAAGTGGCTGTTCTGGAGGATCAAAGGAAAAAAAGTGCATCGAGAATAAATACATGATAATCCTGCCGCAGCCAAAGGAGGAAGCTAATGGGCCTAATGAAGAGGGTGGTCAGGCCCTCTCCAGGAGCTCCCACAGTGTAGGGCACACTCCCAGAAAGAAACAAACCAGTGAGTCGAAGAGCAGGCTGAGTCCTTGCAGGTGATGCTCTGGGGGCATCATCTGATGGAACCAAGCAGCCCAGCTGGATGTTGAAGAAGGGAGTCTGAGGCTGCAATCGTAGATGGCAGTGGCCAGCTCTCTCCTGGAACCACCACTGTGCTTTAACACCTTCCACAAGAATGAGTGTCAGTAGAGCAAGATATGCGGGAGGCAGGGCCTCTGGGGGCAGACCTATGTTCGCATCCTGACTCCAGGACATGCTAGCTGTATGACCTTAGACATGTTAGCCCTTTCTGAACCTTGAATTCTTCATCTACTAAACGGGAGAAAGAATTTCCAACTGAAAGCATTGTTTGAGAATAAACTGAAATGAAATATGATTTATAGGGTTGTTTACACAAGAAGGGTTCAACAAGTGCACCTACTAGCATTTTCCATGTTGAGAAAAACATGGTTGTCTTTGGTGGGTCCAAGGCATGAACAGCACTGGAGTTTTGCAACTTCTCCACAGCAGCACTGAGCCTCCTAGTTCCTTGGCCTTCTACTTCCACAAGAAGTTCTCCATCCACCTTAGCAAGCTTCTCTTCCCTGCCCTACCTCTCAGCACAGCCACACCATTCTTGTCTCAGCTTTATTAACCTGTGTTTATGTGAGTGTGTGTATGTAGAGTTACATGTATGAGTAAGATCTTAACTTACAGGAAGTCTCTCCAAAGTTTGTAAATGGGATGATTGTGACTCAGAACACGTGACCCCTTGGTTACAATATTCAATGTATAAGTTTCCCTTGGACATTCTGATTCAGTGGGTTAAGGGAGGGTCCAGGAATCTATATATAATAAGCAGCTCTAGAACCTTGCTAGCTGTGTGGTTTGGCAGCTCTGGCACTTGGGAGCTTGTTAGAAGTGCAGAATCTTGGGCTTTACCTCAGACCTACTGACTCAGAAGCTGCACTTCACAAATACACTCAGGCAGAGTTGCCAGATAAAACACAGGATGCTCAGGGCAATTCTAATTTTAGATAAATAATAAAAAAAAATTAAAAAATAATTAAAAAATTTTAAATATAAGTATATCCTGTAAGTATATTTGTATTTTTGTTGGCTAAAATCTGGCAACCCTGCCTTCAGGTGATATTTATGCAAGTTAAAATTTGAGTAGCACTGGTTTAAATCAGTGGTCCTCAAACTATCGTATGCTTCAGAATCACTAGAGGCCTTGTTAAAACTGAGATTGCTGGGCAGAGGCCTGAGAATTTGCATTTCTAACAAGTTCCCCATTGCTGATGCACACATGTCAGGGGTACCACAGACTTATATATGACTAGGTTCCCATATCAGCCCACAAAAATCTCCGCAGTCCCTAGAGCTTGGACAAGATGAAGGGCTGAGGTTTCCTCCAACACTCACGTCTATGAATAGAAAGAGAATAAGAGTCTGATTTCAAGCCAACAGCCTCTAAAATCTGACCACCATTTTGGGGCACCTGGGTGGCGCTGTTGATTAAGCATCTAACTCTTGGTTTTGGCTCAACTTGTGATTTCAGGGTTATGAGATGGAGCCCCACATTGGGCTCCAAGCCCAGAGCAGAGTCTGCTTGATTCTATCTCCCTCTCCCTCTGCCCCTACCTCTATCTCCCTCTTTCTCTCTCTCTCAAAATAAATAAATAAATCTTAAACACACACACACACACACCACCATTTATAACAAGGTCTATAAGGCTAAGTGCATGAATGGTCGGTTATGTGGAGTACCTGGAGCGCATCTTCTTTTGACTTTGTGTTTCTTCCTTGTTTCCAAGCTACTGGAGGTAGTTCTTGGAGCACAGAGGGTGTAGGAGGGGAAGGATGAGGACAGATGGACTCACAACAAGGACAAATCTCTTAAGGGGATAGGTGAGGGTGGGTTCATATCTGGGGGACAGAAGGAGACCAAGTGGGTAGAGTAGGAAATGAGGTGGCCAGTGTTGAGGAGTGAGAAGTGGGAGGAGTAGGCGAGTTGGGGCAGGACTGGCTCCTCATTAGGACTTGATAGCCTCAGCTGAAATGGCTACTGGAACTCAGAGGAAGGATACCAGGTCTTGGAGTCTGAGTCTTAAAACCGTAGTTCTATAGGGATCAGCCCTGTGACTTTGTGCATGTGGTTCCACCTCTCTGAGCTTTAGTTTCCTCATTCAAGCACTGGCCTCCCTTCTTTGAAGAATGATTGTGGGGGCAAAATGAGACAATGCATATAGATAAAATTCATGATTACCTGAGTATGCATTCAGTAAATGATAGCAGTTGCTATTTTAGTTGCAAGACGTTCTAATGCTACTTTAGAGTAACATTTTGTTTTAGAGAATCAGTTTACCTATATATATTTTCATAAGATAATGGGTTTAGGGGAAATGTCATCCATACTCTATGGTGATAGAGGCCTCTTACAAAAAAATCTGCATTATTAATGAGATGCACATTCCAACCTGACGTCTCACCTCTACCCACTCTTGTTCCTACTGGCTCAGACAGTAGGGCCTATGAAAGTTGAAGCCTGAATTAGAACAGACCCCTGGCCCTCAGGTAGTACCATAGCAAGATCAGCTGGATGTCAGGCTGTCTGGTGAGAGGCATTAGATGACAGATCAGAGGGGGCCAATTTAACTTGATAGGTTTATTTCTTTGTGAACACAACCCAAGTGCTCTTCAGTGAGTTTCTGTGCCTCATTTTATAATATTTTTTTATTTTCAAAAGGAACATATAGTACAATTGCCTTTTGATGTACAGTTGTATGAATGTTAACAGGATACAGATTGATGTGATCACTACTACAATCAGGACACAGAACAGTTTCTGCCCCTTTGTTAGCCACACCTCCCTCCACTCTTGACCCTTAGCAACTAAACTTTTGACTTCTTAAGAATGTCATATAAATGGAAGAGATTTTGGTGAATGAAACAGTTAGCCTTGCAATATTTCATATTCTTTTTTAAAAAGATTTATTTTTTATTTTAGAGAGAATGAGAGAGCACGAGGGGGACGGGGCAGAGGGAGAGGAAGAGGATCCCAAGCAGACTCTGCCCGGAGCACAGAGCCTGACATGGGGCTTAACTCCACGGTCCCAAGACCACAACCCTGAGACTATGGCCATAGCCAAAACCAAGAGTCCGACACCCAATGACTGTGCCACCCAGCAGCCTGCCTTATTTTACATTCTTAAATTAAGTCAACAAACCTTAAAAAATTATTTAACATAAGAGCAAATATGAAAAAATTCATTTGTAAACATGGCTTTCATTTTTATTGTCATACTTCCCTTCTCCCCCTCTACACTTTCCCTCAATTTTTTATGAACTTACTTCTTCCAGAATCCTTCTCCTATTAGTTCCACAGAACTTCCTTTTCCTCATTCTCTGGGCCTTTCTTCCACATTCTGTCCCTTCTTTGTCACTCTCTCAAGAAGCACAAAGTGAGCAGCATGACACAGGGAAAAGCACATGTTCTCTGAAGACACACAGATCTCAGTATCAAACTGAGTTTGATAGTGCTGTGAGCAATAACAGAACCTCAATTTCCTCAGGGCAGAATAACATCTGCTCTAGTGAGTGGGAGAAAAGATGAAATGAGAGGACAAACACAAAGCCCTCCCCCCCAACATAGAGTGGGCAGTCAATTGAAGGCAGTAATTATGTTGAGCTATCAGTAGTAAGAGTGCTCATTATTATGAGTTTACATCCACTTGGCCATCACAAAAGCCTATAGACCATTCCATTGGAGGCTCTATGTAAGTACAGCATAAAAAATATTCAGTATTAAAAAGGCTAAAAAAAGTGCATTAAACTTTTCATTTTTTCATCTATTGTCCTTGTAGCATGTGAAGTTCATCTCACTTAAGGGTAGGACCAGAAGACCTTGCTCTGCCATTGACCCCATGTGTGGCTTTGATCATGGCACCTTGCTTCCCCAGTCCTTGATTTTTTTTTTATATGAAAATGTGAGGCTGATCTCAAAGCTCTCAAAGAATTATTTTAGCTCTGAACTTCTAAAACTCTAGTTACTTGCAGACCACTCTAAAACTTAGTAAGTTCTTATATGCTTTTCCCCCATTCTATCTGGTTCGAAACTCCACTGACCCTGAAGATGTGGATCAGCCCCTCTCTTGTTTATTATTCTAACATCTCACTGGGTTTATGGAAGCTTGGAGAGATTCTGAAGTGAATCATTGTATAAACAATGAATAGATAATTGACTTAAAAATATACAGGGCCTTGCTGCTTAAATATCATGGGGAAGGAAAAAAGAAAGGAGGAAAAGTCTGGATTAAGAAAAGAAGTTCCTGGGGTACCTGAGTGGCTCAGTTGGTGGAGCATCTGACTCTTGATCTCAGGATTGTGAGTTCAAGCCCCATGTTGGAAATGGAACATACTTAAAAAAAAAAAAAAGTCCCCCCCCCCTCATTGGGTTCTACCATGTGAATACAATTCAATCATTACATTTCCTGGGCATTTAATATGCACCAGGCACCAGGCTGGGCACCCTCCTTGTTATCTCATTTAATCCTAATAACACATCTGGTGAGGTGTTGGGATTGCTATTTTAATCTTTTTTTTAACTGATGAGTAGACTAACCCTGAGAGGTATAGTAAATAGTAAATAGCCCGTAGTTATATAAGTAGTAAGTGGCAGAAAACTAGACAGAGCTAAATAAAGTACAGGTAATTTCAAAACAGGTATTGTATTCATTCCTATCATGAAAGGGAGACAGTAGTCTTCAAGGGTTGGCCTCATCCTCCTCTGAATTCTTAGTGCCAAAAAGTGCTTGAATGTGACTGGCACTTCATGATTATGGGTTGAATGAATAAAGGTATAAAGGGAGAGAAAGAAGGGAAGCTGGGGTGAGAAAGAGAGAGAGAGAGAGAGAAGGCTGCACTGGGCAAAGAGGAAGAGAAAAGCATGGAGGTCAGGTGGGGGTGGGGGTGGCTAGCAGAGGCTGGTTCTGGGAACGAAGACTCAGGGAGCACAGAAAGAGGGTGGGGCCTGCACAGATGCAGTTACCCAAAACGACTGTGATGAAGGCAGAAGGCACTGGAGATGCTGGATCCGAGAACAGCAGGAGCTGGGTAATGTTCTCTCTCTGATCTCAGAGTCGAGAAACTCACTGAAATTCCCCTTGCCATTTCCAATTCCTGACTAGCAAAAAGACCAGTGTTTCTGAAGTAGGAAAGAGTTTTTTCTTTTCAATATAACTTGGACAAAACAGACAAGATTTGTCAATTAAAACATTCCTAAACTGTGTTTTTACTTCTGATTATGCTATGAAGAAAACAAACTGTATAATGATGAGCAAGCTGTGGCCTCATGAGAAGGGGAGGAACCCTGGGGATTCTCTTTGTGTCATTTTATTTTATTTTATTTTTATTTATTTTATTTATTTATTTGTGTCATTTTAAAAAGAAAAAGTATGATGCCACTTTGCAAAGATGAACAGAACACAACCTAAGAACACAGCCTAAGCTGTTATTCTCATTCACCTTAAAAAACATATGGAGAAAGGGATTTTAAAAAGCGAAAGAAAATAAATCATAAATCCCAAATTATAGCTAACACTTATTATGTGCCATGGTACTAAGCACTTTACAACCATAACATCTTTTAGTCCTGAAAACAATCCTGTGAGGTTAGTACTATTTCTATATCCATTTTGCAGATGAGGAAAGCAAGATGCAGAGAAGTACCACAGCTGGCAAGGAGCAGAGCCAGGATTCAGGTCTTGAGAGTCTGACTGTAACACCCAAGGGGTTAACCAAAATGATAATCTGAAGCCTGATGTAGACACAAAAGACGAAACAAACTCAGGGCAGAGGAATCCTAACGAATTAGTAGTTGCTGCAGAGGTGACTGATGAAGGACCCAAGAGTTCTGGAGAAAGCATGTGTTGACTTGAAAGAAAAGCATGTGGGGGACCAGGGGGAGAGGTTTGGTGGGGTGGGAGCAAGAGTCTCAAACTAGGAAGGGTGAGTTTCAGGTCCACTTCTGAGTGGCTTTGTGACTGAAAGCACGTCATTTAATTTCTCAAAGCTCTAGTTTCTTCTGCAAAATGGAGATGGTGCCTACAGACAGATGTTTCGAGGACTGCCCTTAACTAACTGAAGGCTGGGTGAGCTGCAAGTGATGAGTGACTTGTGCATCCATTACTGCAGCTGAGCATGGGAGGTGTTGAGCTACAAGACAGTCCTGGAGAAGAAAGGCTGAGCAGATGGAAAAAAATAGTAGTTTGTGAGAGGACGTCAGACCCTCAAATAAAGAAAACCAGCATGGGTCTGCAACAAAATACTTGATTTGTCAGGAGCTTTTTTCTACTATGGAGCTAAACTGCCTTACTGGCTCTTTGTTTCTTTTAACTTTTGCTGAAAGCTACTTTGCAATCTGCGCTGGGAGTGACAAATACAAGGCTACGGGATTTTGAAAACAATCACAGACTTTTCAAGACCACAGATGAAGAATTCAGCCCTCTTGGACCACGAGGTGCTCCAAGTTCAAACAAATATCCAGGGAAATCAGACAAGGGGTTCTGTGTACAGCCCTGGGATTCCGGCTGATGGAGGAGACTCTCTTCCCTGACATGCTGCATCTTTACATGGCACAGAGACACTGGCGTCCACCCATGACTGTACTGCTCGTGATTAGTAGCCTTTCTCTTCTCTTCCTGCCCTCTCCTGCCCAGCTGATCTTTCTAGAGGATACACAGCCCCTACCTCCCAAAGCCTATTGTGATCCCTCCTCCCCTAGAGCCCCTGTTTTCCCCCCAATTACCAATGAAAATGCATTAGGTTTTATACAATATGACCAGTAGACTGAAGACATTCTGAATAAGAAATAAAGCTTAGCACTACCAAGAAAGCACTTAAACTTTATGAGAGAACCTGGTGAATCTTCATATCCTTTCCCTTTACCCCCACAAGAAAATGTGCTGATTGCTTAACGCTTTCTCTTAGCCTCTGAGAAGAATGAGAGAAATGGAAAGAAACAGTGCTGGGACAACACCTAAAAGACCTTCACTATCGACTTTCCTTTCCTGTTGTCAAGCTCTGTGACTTTGGACAAATCACTTCACACCTCTGATCTTTGTTCTTTCTCCTTTATGGTGAAGTGAGCACTTTAGATCAGTGTGCTCAAAGTGTGTGACAAGATATTACGACTGTCATAAGGCAAGAATTTTAATTTAATTAATATTACCAAAAGAACAACCACAATAAACTCATAACTTGTGTACATTATTGGGTAGAATGAGGCTGAAGCAAAAAAAAAAAAAAAAGAGAATCAACTTAAAGAAACATATAAACTAATATAGATGAATATGTCCCAAATTGCAAAGGTGAGACTTGAAAGAAGGCCAACCTTGACCTTTCGTGCTAATCAAAGGGCAGAAACCAGGGCTAGCACTCAGGTTTCTCTTGCCCTACTTGGTACCCCCTCTTCCCTGCCCTCCCAGCCTCAAGGGCTTCCTGTCAACATTATTGAAAAACCTGCCTAACACACATCCACTGGTCTGCAACCCTTCAGGACAAAACTGTTATATGCACAAGTGATCATGTCATCAACTGCAGTTCGTAAATAAAAGTCTTAGTAAGGCCAATAGCATGTCAAATCTCCTTTTAAAATGTTTATAAAATTATCAGATTTTGCTCACGGTTTTCTGGACCCCAGTTCTCCATGGACTCCCTCCTCTGGTTCATACATTCATTTTTTATGTGACTTCTTAGGAATCATCTATATTCCAACAGAGGGTATGATTCTAAAACTAGAAGAGGAAGGAGTAAATTAGAATGTTTCTGAGCAGTTCTGTAAAACTTGTGCTCAAAGAAAGGACTGGGTAACTGAGAGACTTTGGGAATGTCTTGAAATTGCCTTAAACGTAAATATTGTGATTAGTAACTTTTTGTTTACGGCAAGCTTTGATCTTCCCAGAAAGATGGGACAAATGCAAACTATTATTAGCAAGGAAGTGCAAAACCACTTGATATACCATGATTGATATGCAGGAGCTCAATACAGGATGAGCAAGCAAAAACTAGTGTTTGAATCTTAAGGCAAAGACACAGAAGCTGGGATGATTTTAAGAATCAGGCCGAGGATTCAGGGGCATGATAAGGGTAACAGATTTACTAAACCTGACTAGGAGCAGGAGAAGGAGTAACGGGATTGGGAGAAATACTTCCTCTTTCTCTTCCCAACACACTACACTTTGAATTACCAAGTGCCCTGGCCTAGCTGGGCCCTCTGAAAGGAGCATCATGAAATGAGTCTGCAAGGGGCTGGGGCTCATCCTGTTGGCTCTGCAAGAAATCTGGTGTCTGCAGATGTGCCCCTCCAAGTCTGTGATGACTTGGGATTAATTTGTGATATCCTGGTCCCTGGCCATGTCTGCAAGACATAGAAGTGCCAGTGAGACTTGGGCCAAAAAAAGCTGAAGCATCTCGGGCCCATCGTGTGATTCACAGTGACAGAGGATGGGGATTCCATCACATTCTGCATATGCTACTCATCTACCTGAGAAAGGAAACGTGTTGCAATTCCCCACCTTACCCCAAACTCTGCATTTTCTCCTCTTCCTTGGTATTGTCCCCAGCTATGAATTCTGTGGGTCTTCTGCTCCTTCCCCCACCTCCAGTGAGTCCCTGATTTTATGGATAGTAGTGGACAGACAGTGAGTAGTTGGTAAAGCAGTTCTACTGTGAGGGCCATGAGCCATAGGGGTGAGTCATTTAATGTCTGGGAGACTCAGTTTCTTCCTATGTCAAATAGGGGCAATAGTAGTACCTACCTCCTGGTGCTTTGGAGAGAATTCAACAAGATGGAGTATTTATGGCACCTCACATGCTTCTTTGCACAGATTGCTCAATTAATATCCATTTAGTAAATAATTGTGGCTTTCTCATTGCAAACAGAGTACATCTCCCCAGGGAAGATGGAGACAAATCCTCAAAGTCCTAGAAGGATATATGATCAAAGCATATTTCTAAACACATTTCTAAAACACATTTTACTGAAAGAATAAGTATTCTCACTTATGCTAGCTGAAATGGTACCTAAACATGGTTGACAATATTGGCTTGTCTCTCAGTTACTGATTTCAAAGAGATCAAAATCTTACCCATTTTCATGGAATAGTCTGTTTTGCCCACTAATGTAGGCACAGCTGATGCCCCCTGGAGTAAAATATTAGTTTTCTGACTTCTTGTTCTGCATCCAAGCCAGGGATTTCATTAAATGAGGCTTGGTGGTCAGGCTTTTGCTTGCATGCCAAGGAACAGCTCAAATGTACTCTGGGAATCTTCTGGTCTGGTCTGATCATACTCTAGGTTTTGTGTCTTTCAGCATCCAGGATTTCTCCTAGTAATGCTGTCAGAACTTTTGTTGCTGCTCTTCCTTATCAAGGGAAAGAGTATATGAGTGAACTTGATACCATTAGTAGAGAACTAAATCCCAATTATTAGAACTTTCATGAGTAATCAGCAGAGGTATGCTACTACCTTCATTGCTCTCTTCCCCACCCTGTTGCATTGACAGTGGTGTAGAACCTTAGCATAAGATCTCTGGGTTCCTCAGGGTAGTGGTGACCAGCTGCCCATTAAGGAAAGTAAGGTATTGGGACCATAAGGTTGACAAATGCATTCATGAATTAAGGCTTTTTCAACGTGTTTCCCCTTATTAACTAAAGGAATGCTGTTTTGACATCTAATTGAAACTCAGAGGATGACCAGAAGACAGAAATTAGTACATATGCTTTTTGATCTCAATTCAAAGATTTTTTCTCTTGTTAAGCTTCATCCTACTTTTGAGCCATCACTAAGAAAAGTGAAATCATTATAGTACTTTTCTTTTTGGCAACAGTTTGTCACAAATCAAATTTACCCGTTTTCTTCCAGATTGTCTCATAAGAGGATGAGGGCTCCTTTTCTCAGTGGGTTTGATGATTTGGATGTCCATCATATTACATAATGGTTGATAGTAGAGATAACCTAATTTCTCCATCCAATAAAAACAAAACAAAACAAAACAAAAAAAAAGGAAGACAAGAATGAAGTGTCTCTGTAGAATGTCTTCTGAGAGTTGACATGGGGCAGCAAAAGGTTGTCCCAAAAGAGGCAGGCAGTCTTGGTATACCAAGAGACTCCAGAGAGGTCACCTGCAGAAGGATGGAGCTTTAGTAGAAAGAGACCTAATCACAAGGCTTGGCTTCAGATTTGCTCTTAGAATTTCTCTTCCTAAAATAATAATAAAAAAATCAAAACTCACATCTGTTATTATCCATTTCACTTGTTTATTACAAAATATGTTTTTAAGAAATGTTGGAGCAATTCCAACCATCTGCAAAGGAACTAAAGTTGTTAATTGGATAACAGATCGATCTCTCATCTGATTCCAGTCCTCTCTGTCTAACAAGTTGGCCATGAACACTGCTACAGTTGTGTGATATCACTTTGTGTGATACACAGAACCTTTGCTAGCAAGGCAGGTCTGAAATCCAGGTGTCAGCTGGAGCTGCCCCAGCAGCAGATAAGTAGTCATTTATTTTTACACTTTGTGTTCATATTAGCTCAGAGTATGACCTATTTTTAGAAATGTGTAAAGGACACATTGTAAACCATGGGTATATTTGGACAAGAGAAAAGTTCAGCTCACCTCTTCTGCAGATGACACACCTTCAGGCCTTCTGCGTTGTTCTGAAAGACAACTCAAAGCAAATGGATCCTTCTTATAAGGTACAAGTATCACAAACATTCCAGAGGAACCCAGGAGATAAAAGACAATGGTAAGGAGAAATTTTTTAAGTGTCTTAAAGATGTTTTTTCATCCACGTGATTTATATTATAAAGATTCACTCCAATGGGTCTAGAGTTTGAGGTAAAAAAATACACACAGAACATTTCAAGTTCTGAAGGGAATGTTTCCCTTTTGCCTCTTATTCAGTTTGTCTGATTAAAAATTAGGTGGGTTAGAACATGCATTACCACAGCAGAAGGAAGTGAGTCAAGGAAGAAACCAACATGGAGTGGAATGATGCTGATAATATATGAAGACCTACAAAAGAAATTTCTGATCTGATAGTGGTGCCCACATTTCAAAAAGGAAAACTAAACAAGAAGGGGACAAGGAAGGGACAGAGAAGGAATAAGAGAGGAAAAACAAAGTATACATAATAAGTTTTCAGTCTGGAGAGGATTTATCCTGTGGGAATGCATTTACTATTTTTCTTACTTGTGAAAACCATCATCAGATGTTCATGGTTTGTCTTTTACTTTCTTAGGTTTATAGGTCTCCTATCATCCATTTGGGTGACATTGAAGTGGGGTGACGTTACATCACCTCTTTATTTTGGTGAATATGGAGAAAGCATCTATCATGCAGGTTATCATCTTTTATTTCAAGAAAAGTAAACCCTATTCTTAAGTAATCTCCTCCTCCTCTTGGAAGCTCCCAAGTGACAGCACCTCTTATTTCCTTCTTAATACGTGCAAATTTTACTACACAATTATTTAGACCTGGCAACTTTTAACACAAAAGATTTGATGCTGCTCATACCTTGACCAAGCAGAAAATCCCTCTGGGAAATATGAACTTGTTCGTACCCATAACAGCTGTTTTAGAGAAACAATGCAAAATTGACCCAACATCTGAATATGCAGAAAGATTCATCCTTTGGTACATTTCTATGTTACAGAAAGGTTTTCAATTGATAAATGTCTTTCTATTGCATGCATATTTTATGGGAAAATAATTGCATATCTTCTGCATATAATTTTTCAGACATGCTGCATGTGCTCAAACTGCAGCAAAGAATGAAAGGTGAATATGGTTAAAATTTGACCCTAAAATCATAAGTTAAATTTGCTGGGATATTTAAAAACAACAAAAACCTTCCCTCCTTACCTATCTTTACCTACTTCATCTCAATCTCACATTATTTTAAATAAAGAAAACTTCATTGCATATTCTAGCAAAGTGTATTGGTAGGCGAAGGTTTAACAGAGCCAGAGAGGATGTGCAAGGAGTGAGAAAGTGAATTGATGGATGGATGGTTAAATGAATATAAATGAACTGACACCTTTACAGGAAAATAACATTTCTTTTCTTTTTTTATTCTATAGATCAGTGGGTTTTGTATCTGTAATTCTTTCATATCAGCAAAGAGGAAATAAACTCTCATGTAAATCATTTTCCCCCCATCTGGAGCATATTAAAACCATGCCTTTTTTTTTTCTTTTAAGCAGACTCTTTTCTCCCTATTTGCTTATCAGTTCATCCACCATTACATTTTAAATGAAATTGCAAGACCCTTGTCCCTCCCCCAAATTTCAGCCTGATGTAGGAAAGTGGGAAGCAGACTTTTCTTGCTTTAGAATAGTGACCTAGATTCAATTACAGATAGACCCAGAAGAGAGAAGTGACACCTCACAATTTTCTTAGAGGTCTTGGAAAAATTAGAAATCCCAAAACAATACTTAATGGAAAAGAATCTGTTTATTTCTCCATTCTCCCATCTTACTTTTTTCACCACCTTAATTGCATTGCTTTGGTACATTTAATTGTTCCTGGTATAACATTGCAATACATTTCCCACGGGATATTTAGCATCCTAAGAACGGGCATTTCAGGGAAATTTCTGAATTTGGTTTTTGAGAGTGGGTATCTACATACGAAGTGTGTGCAATACTTCAAGCTGAACCCAAACAAGATGAAAAATAACCACATAAGAGGCATTTTTCCTTACGTCCTTAAAAAGGCGAACAAATTACATTACAAAAAGCACACCTATTATAATTGCACCGCAGACAAAGCATTGAACGGAAAAAAAAATCGGGGCACATATATTATACAGTGTTCCCAATTACTGTGGGAAAATGTGGTCAAAAGAAATAGAAAGGGAGGAGAATCCTCTGATTCTGCTTATTGACTTTTATCACTAAATTAAGCATATAAATGACCTGAACGGGTGGCTTGGTATATTAAATTAAAAAAAAGAAGAACAATGATTGTCTCTTCCTTTTCCCTCCCTCTCAGATCTCAGCCTGAAAGGAGTCTCCGAGAGATAAGAAAGATGGGATTCGGTCCGTGCTGCTCTGGCTGGTCCTGCTTATCCCGGAGCAGGGAGGCAGTTGCTTTCCACGCAGGATTTCCGTTCGGGGTTCACAATAAGCGGTCTCAAGCGGGGGCACCTTCCCCGCCACCTCCACCTCCCCCCAAACAAAGAAGCCAAATTGGGCTGTCCCAAGCCCAATGCGCTTGGGAACCTTCGAGGTGAGCGAGGGGGAGGCAGGCTACTGTGGACAGGCCTGGACTCCTTAACCCTCACCACGGGTTTGGAGTCGCCAGGCGCAGCAAGAGGGCAGAAGTGGGCTCGCGTCTATGCGGGTATCCAAAATGAAAAAGAGCTGCAAACCGTGCGGAAGTCCGGGGTGAGGTGCAGAAAACAGAGCAGGGGCGCCGCCTTGCTTCTCAAACACCTTCGATGGATGGGTTTTCCCCGAGAGATTATTTCAGATCCTGGAAATTAGGGTTCCGTTGGGCAGTGGCCGCAGCACTGGGGCTGTGGGTGCGTGCCCAGCCCTGCAGAAAGGGTCCCTCGGCCGCACCGGGGAGCGCGGCAGGCGCCCGGGCCCCGAGGGAGTCGGCAGAGGATTGTTTCATTTCAAAGTGAAAATCTGCAGGCTTTGGGAAACGATATTCAAAAAAGTATATAATCTCCATATGCCGCTCAATGGAGGATCCTCATAATTTACAGAGGCAGATAAGGCTAGAGGGTGTAATAAAAAATCTGAAGCCCTCCCCTCCCCCTCGCCGCCTCCCCGGAATTGCACCTTGGGCAGCGGAGCAGAATCCGGAATGTGAACTTCTCCCGACATATGTTTCCCGCAGATAAGTAAACAATCTGGACGTGAAATGGAAATGGTAATTAATGCAGTAATGCTGTTACACCTCGAGTGTGCAAATCCCATTGACTCGCCGCGCCACGGGGGGTGCCGGGCGATCGGGGACCGGCGGCGAGGCGCCCCGGCGTTCCTCTCCCTCCCTCCCCGCTCCCTCCTCCCGCGGTGCCCGGGCGGGGCGTCCGGAGAGCCCGCGGGGGCTCGGCCCCGCTGCAGGAAGCCGGGAGCGGCTGGGCGGCTCCCGGGCTCCGGCTCTCCGCCCTCTGCCCGCGAGGCGGGTGCGCGACCCGGGCCTCTCCGCGGAACCCCGCGCGCGCGTCTCCTGCTCCTGCTCCTCGCCGCTCCCGCGCGCGCAGAGCCTCGGCGCTCTGGGGTGCCCCGAGCCCTGAGGTTCCCAGGACCAGCTGGGCTCTCGAGCCGCGGCGGCCTGGAGGCCGAAGGGGGCCCGCGCTCTAGGACCACCGGCCTTCCCGTCTCGCGGCCGTCGGGGCTGGTCCTCCATCTCCTCCTAGCTCCGGGCCGAGCGCGCTGCGGCCGCCCGAGTGCTCCTGGTGCGCTGCAGCCCGGTCCCGAGGGCACGAATCGCGTTTGCTGGCTTCTTTCGGACCCAAGAGTGAAAAAGTTTGGAAATGGCCACTGGCCGCCGAATAGCGCAACTCCTTCATTTTGTAGCAAAGAGGAAACGCGGCATCCTTTCTCTGTCCGGCCCGAGGGGTCTCTTTCCTTCCCCAAACTCGGACCAAATTCTTGGGGCCTTGTGAGGGGTCGGAGAGGATGCTCTGAGCAGGAATTCGGGCGAAGAGGATGAGGATCTAGGGAGGTCGCCCAAGAACTTCCCGGGCCCGAGGCCCTACCGGCGTCTCCGGAACACGGCTCCCACACCCCGCCCCGGGGACTGCTAGGGGATCGCGGGTGACAGCTAAGCCGGGCGCAGGGTCGGGGGCTGGGCGAGGAGGGGGTGTCGAGGCTCTCTTTTCTGCCTCCAGCCCCCTTCCCAGTGCCAGGGAGGGCACCACCAGGTCACCAGCCCTCCGAGAGCCTGAGAAGGGTTAGGCTGGGGCGCCCGCGAATCGTCAGGTGCGCGTCTACTACTACACCCCAGAATTAGCAGCGATCCCACCCGTCCCCAACTTTATTATTTTCTCAATTACTCTGTGGCCGCCCGGGGCCAACGCTTCTGGTTCGAGGACAAGGCCCATCCCCGTAGCGCCAAGAGAGTAACCTGCCCAAACGTTGCCCCCCAAGCTGAGTCTGAGGGTCTCGAGGCCAGAGCAAGGCCAGAGTCTAGGAGGGCGCAACCCCCAGCCGGGGCGGGGAGAAAGGCCCTGACATCTCCTGGACCCAAATCTAACGTGCCCCTTCTGCCTCCGTCTGCCCCTGTCACACCCACAGGCGCACGATGCACTCAGCAAATAAAGAGATGAGAGTTCTTAGCGGGAATCTTGTGAATTACGTGATAGTCAAATTCAAAAGATTTGAAATTCATTGTCCGCGTGAACAATGGTGACAAGACCTGAGCTGGGGAGGAGCCGGGGAGAGTCCTCGAGGGCAGTCCCAGCGCCAGGCCCGCCAAGTTTTCCGGGGGCCCTGGCAGTCTCAGTTCCCTCCAGAGAGGCTGCCCACGAGGGAGACGCTTCTCTAGGTAGCGCCTTGTAACGAAAGTCCCCTAGACCCTACAATGACTAACACCCCACCCCCTGCCTGGGCGACTGCAGACTCCGGGAGGTTATCTAGATCCTGTTTTTAAAACGCAAACCTTAAGTGATGTCAGTCACTCACACCTCAGTGCGATTTACTTTAAGTAGTTGGTGTCTCCCTCTGTAGAGTTAGCGGTTGGAAGGACATTGGGTGTTTAAATGGGAAAACTCGGAAACTGGAAGGAAGTTAAAGATTCCTGGAGACAAGACCCAAGGCTGAGGAAGCGCCTGAAACACTGCAAAGGCTCTGTCTGCACCAGCGGCCGCGAGCGGAAGGGGGCCAACAAGCTGGCATCTCCCAGAAGATGTGGCCCATGTGCCCCTGAGCCGCGGGGGAGGGGGGGGGGGGACAAGGTTTAAGAAAGAAAACCTAACTAAAACCAAACGACTCTGCCCCTGCCGCGTCAGCGCCACCCGCTGCCATCTGGAGCCCGTGGTGGTCAGGACTCCCGGGTCCCAGAGAACGGTCCCTAGTGGAGGAGAGGTGGGGGGTGAGCGCGGCATGCTTTTGGGTCAAATTTTTGTGTGCCCTGGAAGCAGTCGCAGCCGCGGGGGAGCGGCCCGGGCCCTCCCTGGCACCCTCGCTCCAGGGAGGCCAAGGCTGCGGGCAGAAGTCCGGGACTCCCAGGCTGCGGGAGCGCGCAGAGCGCGGGAGGGTCCACGGAGTCGCCACCTGCAGGGCCCGGGTCGCCCCGCGCGCCTCGGGAGTTCGCGTCCTCCCGACGACACCAAGAGTCTGTCGAGGGCGACTCTTGACTGCTCTTTGCTGCGCGTACCGCGCTCGGGAGCAGCGGATCTCCTCGACTCCTGGCGGGCGGGGCGCTCCTCTCCCTACAGGTTTGCTTTAATGATTTTCTTGAAAGAAAGAGACAGTTGTGAGCAAACAGGTTTGACAGGGACTGCTCCCCCCCCCCCAACACACACACCCCCAGGGGATTTCTTTTTGTCTGCGCCTGACTTCAAAGTCAGTAATCGGCCCTGTCAGAGGCGTGACGAGGAGGATTTCGGCTGTTTGTTAGGACGAGTCGCGGCCGCGCACCTCTGCGGAGGCTCTGCAACCCGCGGGGCGCGCGAGGCCGGGCGGAGGCGGCCCCTGCGGGCCGGGGGCTGGGGCCAGGCCTAAGGAGGAGCGGGCGCTGGACGGAGCCCGACTCGGAAGGAAGGAGGCGACCTGGACACACAGAGATGGCCAGAGCTGGCTAGGTCTACGGCTGTAGGGCCCGGGACCTGCGCTGGGCCCCGCGCTTTCTGCTGGCTGCAAACGAGTCTCCATCACCCAGCCGCGGACACGGGCGCCTCCCCGCTACAGCGCACCCCAGTTTCCTGGAGCTCCCTTTGGAGTCCCCAGGGCCGGGCGCAGTCTGGGACCCCGGTTTCAGTTTTCTGGCTTCCACCGCCGCCGCCCGAGGCCTCTGGGACACATCTGGCACCCCTGTCCAGCCTAACCCGGCCCGAGAGTCTCCGGGGCACCCTGCTGGGGCCATGCGCGCGGGAATCCTCCCGCCCGGGCGCTCTGTGCACCTGGGGCGCCGGCGCGCCGGGCTCTGCGGGGAGACACCCAGACCCCTGTAAGCTTCATCTTAGGAGATGTTAAGGGACACTGAGCTATGAGGGAGATCAGAGCGGCTGACAGGACTGTCAGTTGGGGTTATATCAGACAGCGAAACCGCGGTGCCTCCGCCCTAGGCCTCCTGGGCTTCCTCGGGGGCGGAAGGAGGGGCCTTCCCTAAGCGCCTAGAGCCTCCGGACCCGACGGCCACCAGAGGCAAGTCACTTCCTAATTGTCTCGATTTGTAAGAGGGTTTTGTGATGCTAAGTAAGCGTGGCGCAGCCCGCCCGGCCTCCCCCTACACGTCCCCAGCCCGCTTTTGTTTACCTTCGCCTGATCGCTCATTTATTTATCTATCTATTATTTATAGGCGTCCCCTCCTATTCAGCCCCCGTGTATGTTAATTGTGTTATACCATTTAATTCTAACATCGGTCTCAAAAGAGCTCTTAATGAGAAAAGCATATACAACACGGATCACTTTGCTATTCAGCTCAGCCAGATGGACAACTGCTAACTTTTTTTTTTTTAATAATGAAAATCCCCTTTGACAAAGGGGCTCGGATGAATAGGCTCCAAATAACACCTCAAACACTTCTAATTGTTTTGAGGACAATATGCTAATCGGTGGTTTTCGGCTTTGGTGTCTGTTGACAACGTTTCCCCAGCACTTCCAGCCACACACTCCTTTGGAAGAGGCAGAGGCAAGCGCAAAAATCCAACAGAAGCAGAAAGCAGACAAATCGCTAGGCTGCCCCCCACCCCCAACCCACCCTACATCAAAGCCAGTGAGGGAAAAGCACCTGATCTAGGGAAAAACGTGCAAGAGCCCGGCTTTGGGGGTGAGACTGGAGAAAGATGGGGAAGGGGAGCACCCCTCAATTTTGAGAACAAGTTCCAAAGAGTTGGGCTGGAAGGCATCAGAAAGTCCATTCTCCCTAATGAAAAACAGAGCAATCTTCAAGCTAACATTCACCCAGTGGGGGAAAGGAAAGGGCTCTTTTGCTTTTTTTTTTTTTGTTAAACACCAAGGGCTAAGAGTTATTGAATTTTTACGATTTTTTTTTTTTTTTAACTCCATGCCTGAACCCGGTCACCTTCCTTTAGGGAAGCTCCCATAGGGTCTTAGTAAAAAGTCTCCCATAGTCCAGAGCGGGGACCTAAGACATATTTTTCTAGGTTTCTCAGACTTTGATTTTTTTAAATTTAGGAACCAGAATGGAGCTCCAAATCCCAAGAGCCAGCAGCAGCATTCTCAAGGATCTTTTAAAAATATCGATTGCACCGGTCTTCCCCGAGGCATTGAACTTAAACACCCACTGCAGGACTCTGTGCCTGGTGCGCAACTGGTTCCCCGGAGACTCTGTGATTTTCTCCATTCTTTTGGAGTTTGGTTTAAAAGAAAAGAAAATGCACCCAGATCTCAGAGGTCTGGTTGGGCTTTTGTCTTAGTTCATTCACTCCTTGAAGTGGTCTGACCACTTTGTGAAGAACGCACAGAAGGAGTGACGTGAAGTCTGAGGATGGATACCTTTGTCCAGCCTCTAAAGGCAAAAAGCCGGTCTGGAGGGCACGATCCATCGGGACAAATCCCAGACTCTGGGCTCCTTTGCACCTGCCCGGAAGGCCACCAGGCTCGGCCCACGGAAGCCCATGGAAGCCCAGCCACCACTGCTAGAGTCACTCTATGCACTCTAAGCCTCCGGCGACTGGACTCCACCGCCCTCCGGGCAGGGCCTCCTGACTTCAGATTTTATGCACATCAAAGGTTACTTTTTGCAATGACAGATTGTCTTTATTCAAAACGTCTTTGTTCAACAAATGAACAGAGTAAGGAGGTGAAATCCTTCTAGGTACATTTCCAAGACATCGTCAAAACATTTATGACCATTTAGGATGTTTTTATTCTTTTAATTTTTGTTCACTTTCTACTTCCTGACTTCATAACCCGACATTCTGTCTAAAAGTAAACTTAGGTCTCTAGGAGCACTGCTTTATACAAAGAAAATAATCATGTGGGTCCCTTTGTTTTACCTTTAAAGAAGCAAACACTATCATAGCATGATTTTTAATAGAAATATTTCCCTTTCTGTAGTTTTAAAGTTTTAAGCCTTTCCCCCCACACATAAAGAGCAAATGGCATCTAGTTGTGTCTGATGGCAAAACACAGAGACACAGCTAACTCTTCAGGGTGCAAAAGAAAAAATATATATGCGTATTCTAGATATAATACCAGGATCTGGGAGTTCTGGAGTCCAAAGCCCATCAGAGGAGAGAGAAGGGGACATAAATAAAGCAAAACTGCCTACTTTTTTTTTTTTTTTTTTTTTTTTGTCCAAAGGGGGTACAGTCGGAGATCTGTTTTGGGACAGTCGGGGTAGGGGCAGCCGTATAGCTGTCATATGTTCACAAGTTTCTGGCACCTGTCTGCGCCTTGGGTCCCGGGAGGACGCCCCTACCATCGCCCTGGAAGAGAGGCAGAGTCTGGGGTAGGGTAGCGGGCAGCGGCACGGCTCACCCGGAGGCGTCTGCAGGCCCGGGCTAGGCGCAGAGGACAGGGTGCAGACCCCACTTCCAGGCCACCCTCCAGGTCTGGTGGGCTGGGCTGGGGGTTACATGGCCGTGGCATGGGCTGACGAATAAGGGTCTATGCCAGTCTTGGTCATGCCCGGGAAGAGGATGTAGGCGACGGGGGGCTGCAGGGTGGAGGCAGACCAGGCGGTACAGTTACAGGGCACCACGTAGCCCGGATTGGTGGGGGACGGGTGCGTGTGCGTGTGTTGGCTGGGGCAGCTGAGGCTGCCGAAGGCGCCGTTCTGGTAGCCCAGGGTGGACGCGTAGGGCAGTGCGCCGGTGGCCAAGGTGTGGGGCACTTCACCCATCTTCTGGATGGCGCTTGAGCTAAACTGCGCGGGGTCCAGCAGGGAGTAGGGCGCCGAGGCTGGCGGCAAGAAGGCCCGGGCTTTCTCGGGCGCGCTCAGGAGGCCGTCGGAGGCCCCCACGGGCAGGCCGGCCGCCTTGAGCGGGTCCGTGTCGCCCAGGTAGGGCAGGGGGAAGACATACCTGTCCTTCTTAAGCAGGTTCTTGGGCTTGCGCCGCGGCCGGTACTTGTAGTCAGGGTGTTCCTTCATGTGCTGGGCGCGTAGCCTCTTGGCCTCGTCGATGTACGGCCTCTTCTCTGCCTCGGACAGAAGCTTCCATTCGGCGCCTAGGCGTTTGCTGATCTCTGAGTTGTGCATCTTGGGGTTTTCCTGGGCCATCTTGCGCCTCTGGCCTCGGGACCATACCATGAAGGCGTTCATGGGTCGCTTGATGTGGTCTGAAGGTTTGGACATGGTCCCGGAGGCTAGGCGGGTGGGGGTGGGGAGTGTAGGGGCTCTGCAGGCGAGCCTGGGCGCGGCTGTCTGTCTGCCTGTTTGTCCGTCCTGAGCCGGTGCTCTGTGCTCCCCTCGCCTCCGCACCGCTGAGGGGAAGCCAGAGAGAAGCGCTAATCCCGCAAAGTTCAGCTGATCATGCCAGTCCCGGCACCCAGGCAGGCCCCCGGGAGGGGCGGGGGGCGAGTGAGGACAGGAAGGGCGGGGGAGGAGAGGGCAGCCGGCTGGGGGCTGCCGGCACCAGAGAGGCTGGGGCCCAAGTACCGGAGTCTCTGGGATTAAGTGGCCAGGTAATTTGCTGGCGAGGGCGGGAAGCTCCTCCTTCTCCCCCTCTCCACCTTCGCCTTCTCTGGTTCTCTTCTCTCCTGTGTCTACCGCTGTGGTTCCCTCCCCCCCTCCCGTGCGTTTCCCGGAGCCGCCTTGCCTAGCACAGCACCTGGCTGAGAATGCAGGGAGGCTGGTGAACGGGAGCCAAAAGCGGCGAAGTTCAAAGGCGAGGTGGGCCCGGACAGCACGCACTCTGACATAAGCGCGGGGCGGTGACTCCCCAACCTGGGCGCCAATCAGCTGCAGAGAAGGCGAGGGGGCGCACCTGCCAGCGCGCCCGGGGAGGAAGAGAGCGCGCGCCTAGCGGGGGTGGGGAGAGGTGTGAGGGGAAGACACCGAGAGGGAGAGAACCGAGCGGCCGGTTCAGGACTGGGGACTTGGATTCCACATTGTTTCTAGCACTGTCAACAAATAAAACTCTTCGTGCCCGTTTCCTTTCCCGGTCGTGCGCAAGAGAATTGGGGCTCCGAATACAAAGACCTAGGGAGGGGGCGGCAAAGCGAGTGAGCCGAGAGCGTGTGCTGATAAATAGGGCGGCCTCGCCACGAAATGCAAGGACAGCACTTTCCCATCTTGTCAAAGATCCTCGGAAAAGAAAAAGAATGTATCAAACTCAGGTTAAAAAGCGAAATAAACTTTTCCAGCCGTTCCCCTGGGGTTCTTCGGCGGCGTTCTCTCGGGATGCCCCCCCCCCCCCCAGCTCCGCCTCCACCCCTGCCCCGGGACTTGGCGCCCGGGCGGAGCGCTGGGTCCGGGCTAGCACAGCGGGGCGTTCCAAGCCGCTGCTGGAAGGCCGTGGGTCCGGCAGTGCGGTTTTCAAACCCTGGTGGGTGCGCCTTGAAGAGCGCAGCGATCCGCTCTTCACTTCTGTGGAGGGGCCGGGGAATGGGATTTCCGTCAGGATTCCTATTTACGGTATTATTATTTAATGTTTTTGGATCTCCAACTCCCCCCCACCCCCCGCATCTGTTCATACGGGAAGGACAGCCTGGAGGTCGGGCCTCCTCCCGGTGGGGCGTGGGCGCTCCCCCCTTGCCCCGTCTACGGATGCCGTAGGATGGAGTCTCGGGCTGCATCGGCACCCAGGGTCGATTTGTCCCTGGGCACCTCTTCCACCCAGCGAGAATTCAAGACTCGTTTCTTGCGTCAGATGAGCATTCTTCGGGTAAAGAGGACGAAATAACCCGCAGAGCCAACCTGCGTGCCTGTTTCCTTTGAATAATTGCCTGCCCAATGTGAAATGCCCTTGGGGGAAATATTTATTAAATGGAAACCATTGTCCCAGGCCCAGCAGGACCTGCGTGTGTTCCAGGCTTATTGGCTTTTGCACCAGCCTCTCTCGGGAGGACCGACCAGAAACGCGCGGCTCCGAGAGCTTGGAGGAGTTGGGGGTGGGGGAGGTAAGCAGAAAATGAAGAGACAGGGAGAGAGGGGCTTTCTTAAGCATGTAGTGTGTCAAGTTTGAGGCGAAGGCTTTGCATCTCCTTTCTACAGTTAGACCTGTGGCATTTCCTATCCTGAGCACGCCCTTCAGAAAGGTGGGCACTATGCCCATTTTGCAGATTAGGAAACTGACGTTGAGAAAGGCTAAGTGATTTGCCAAATAACTCCAGTGGGAAGTGGTAATGCCAGGTGTATGAGATTTGAAAACCCCATTTTGTTTTCCACCCCACGCGGGGCCAGGTCTTAAAAATTAGATGGTACTGCAAGCCAAAGGCAAACTCCTTGACTAGACTGTCGGAGCCACCAAAACCTGTCATATAGATAGATCTCCCTGGAAGACTGATTTTTACGCCTGTGCTTATTTCCTTTAGGCTGTAGTCGGAGACCTGGCTTCCTTGACAATAGACCTGAGGCCAAGTGCGCCACCTCGGTGTGGGCTTGTGATCAGGCGCACAGTCCTTACATTATTCTCAGCACCAGCCCGGGCCTTCATCCTGCCCTCTAACCCCGTTTTCTCTGCAAGAGGTTTCACTTAGCTTGACGCATCAGGAAGTAGAGGTGTTTTTCAACCCAGTCCGGGGAGGGTTTCAAGAGTCTCAGGCAACCTCTACTCAGGTTGGACTAGCTTTCGGACTGAGCACTGCGCTGGGAGCCTGCCAGGGATCGGAGGTCTAAGAGCCAGGCAACTTGAATTCCACTGGGCGATCGCTACGGTTTGAGGAAAGAATGACAGAAATGCTTGTATCTGCAGGGAGCTATAGTGTCTGGCGGAGACCCGCCAACTCTCACTCTGGAACCCTCGAGGGACACCAAACCCACACGCAGAGTTAATGGGCTAATGCAAACCAACCTCTAAGAAACTGCTCAAGGAGGGGATCTGGCACAAGGTCGTAGACCTTTTCTTCTGTTTGCAGCCTCTGAGCCAACTCCTTCTGGTTGCCCCGAGGCAACTCCGGGCAGGCGTGCGCCCTCGTTCAGTTCTTCAAATTTCCTCTTCTTTCTTTTTGTCTGCGCTACTCTCTAAACATCTCACATTCCATCCTAGTTCATAATCTCTGACCCCTGAGCGGATTAGTAGGGAGGGGCAAGCCCTGGTGGGATAGCAGTTTGGGGGCAGGGCGCCAAAGGACTTTCCAGGGTTCTGGCGCTTCTGCGTTTGCGGAAAGAATCCAGGCACACCCTTAAGTACGTCTGCGCACCTTCACGCGGCGCAATTACTCAAAGCACGCCTCGTGCCAATCTAAGCCTTGTGTCTGGACGACTGAGCCACAAGGATGATGCCATCGAACTGTTGTTGCTCGTGTAGAAGTGAAGGAGAGACCTCGAGGTCACGACCCTCTCTACTTCTGGCCCCGCTTCCTCTCCCCCGGCACTAGGCAAGGTCCAAGGCGCCCTTCCCTTTCTGGCGGCTCTGGGTCTTGTAGGGAGCATTTCTACTCTCCTTTCAACCAAGTCCTTTCCGTACTTGAGGTCTCTTTCAAGCCCTCACCTCCTCTAGGGAGCTTTCTCGGATTCCCGTGCTGGGCTAAGACTTCTAATGCTCGCACTCTCACGCCCGCTCTTCCCATGCCCCTTTCCCAGCCTCGCGTGGAGCCCTGTAGCAGCCCGTGCAGCCCATCAGACTTCGAGCTCCTTGAAGGCAGTGGCTGCATGTTTTATCTTTGAATGCCCGGTGTCCGCACAACTCCGAGCGCAAAGAAGACGCTCGATAGTTTCTTTCTGCTCCGGCTTAAACTTTTACAACAGGACTTTCCCAGCCTTGCAGCTGCGGGGGAAGATCCCAGGTGCAGCCTGGTAGAGCCAGACGTGGAAGTCTGGGGCTCCCAGGCCCGCACCCACCTGCCGGGCCTCAGCGCTGCGCTGCCCTCCAACCACAGCCTCCTCCTCTTTAGTAGGCAGAAGGGCCCCCTCCGAGGCCTCCGGGACTGAGCGACAGCCCAGCGCGGAGAGGAAGGCGCGCTAATGGTGACTTGGGGAACGCGGTTGCGGGGTGGAGCCCAGGAGGGAAGCTTGCCACTGGGCTCGCGCCTGGCAGCTTTTCGAAAGAGGCCAGGAGAGCCATCCGCGTCCGGATCCGCCGAGGGGCTCGGCGCCCCCAGAACGCCGGGCTTGCGGGTTTACTGCGGCCCCGCCGGGATTCCGGAGAGGAACCGAGGAAGTTCCAGGTGTCGGTGTCCGGGGACCCTCCACGCCGCCCCAGCTCGCTGCAGGCAGTGTGAACGCGAAGCACACGCAGGTGTTTACGAGAGCGTTAATCCAGCCCACCCATGGGCGGTCAACAACCCAGGAGCCAACCTTGAGGATAATAAATTGGGAAATAATGCACCTTTGGTTAAATTATAAACTAAAATTTTCTTATTAACAAAATGTAATATATGGCATCCCTGCTTTCCCCCTTTTTTCCTGTTTTCAGACATATCCCATGTCCCTAGAGTGCCCTAAAGGACCCAGGGCTCTGGTCCTATTGGGACATTTTCTAGTAATTGCTCTAGGATCTTCCCTCCAGAAACCAGCCCAGCCCACTCGTCTTGAAATTTTTTTTAAAACTCCAAGTGTCCATCACAGCCAAGATGGCAAAGGAGGACATGGCCTCCACCAAGAAAAACAATAAGAAAGCGAGTCCCAGATGCGTGGAGTGCCTGCAACATCACTTGCAACGCCCAGCTGGCAGAGCGTCCTTGACTGGGCTGGAGGACGTCTGTCTCAACACCATCAGGTGCCCAGGTAAGGAGACTTTTTGATACTTCACACCTCCTTACCTTAGCAGGATTCTGTTTGAAGCAGAGGTCACCTGATTCACCTACCTGGTGCAAATTAATAAAGGATTGCATAACATCTACACACATATCCCAGAACATGGAAAGGGTGGGAGCAGGGGTAGGGCTTTGATATCTTCCTATTCATTCATTAATCAAAAGGCTATTTATTGAGCACATACTATGTGGTAGGCACTATCGTGGGATATTAGCAGTGAGCAAGACCTGCAAAGGTCCTTCTCCCATGGAGTTTCCAGACCAATGGAAGACAGATTAAAAAACAAGAAACAATTCCTGGTTCCACCACCAAGTAGTTGTGTCACTTCAGGCAAGGTACTTAATCTTTGTCCTGGTCTCTCACCTGTAGTGGGTATACTGGATTAGTATTGGGACTAAATGAGTTATAACAATGAAAGCCCTTAAAACTGCTTGGCATGTAGAAACTACTTAATAAGTGTCAGATTATATGATATTATAATTCAATAAATTATTTTCTGATAGTGTTAAGTGGCAAAAAGTGAATCAAGGTGATAGGATGGATTGAGGGAAGGAGGTCCCATTCACATTGAGTGGTCAGGAATCTGAACACAAGAAGGAGCCAGCCCCAGAAAGAAAGGGGAGATAAAGTAGGAGAAGCAGGAAATCCTGCTGCCTGGAGAAGTGACTGAGCGTACCTGAGGATGTAAGGGTAAGGGGCCAGAGTGGCTGAAACCTGGCCATGACCCTGGGGAGAGTATAAGGAAAAGGCTGGGTAAGGTTGGCAGTGCTCATATTATCCAGAGTCTTCTAGGCTCCATAAGGAGTTTAGGTTTTATTCTAAGTGTACTGGGAAGTCATTGCAATGAAGCACACCAAAATTATGTAACAATCCTAGAACCACACACACGAAATACCGGTTATGAGCCATTCTATTTATGGAGGAGTCTCACCCGAAATTATAGGGCAGAAACTTTCTAAATGGAAAACTTTTATCAGTCTTGGAGTCAGCTCTTGATCATGGCTTAAAGAATAAGGCTAGTCCTGCTGAATATTTTGGACTTCTCTTATCTCTTCCTTCAGGAAGCTGAGGGAAAAATAAGGGAGGGTCACAGCCCTTAATGATTCCAAAAACTTGTCCATTGATATTCAGTAGGTATTAGCAGCCTGATGGGTCCCTGACTTACTCTTCCTACTTCCCACCATGTGGTGCTCTCCTATGTCTCTATGGAGAATACCAGGCTCTGCACTACCCTTTCTAGAGATGCTGAGACTACACGTAGGCATCTTGAATATCTTAGCCTGAGAAATAGAGGATTTGTATGTAAGCACGTGATGTTTCTTGAAATAAAAAAAAAATCCCAGTGGTTATAAGAATAGGAAAGACATTTTGTTCTAAAATAAAAGCCAAAAGAATGTCAACATTATATACTTCTGCTTGGGTTTTATTGTGTTCAGGTGTTTCACATGCTCCCCTAACCCCCATTCTTCTCATGTAAGAATCCTTGGTCAGCTTTTATCATAAATAATACTCTTTAAGGCTCTGTTTGCATAATGCAATCGGCCAAGTTATTGGAGCATACATTCTCTTGCCAATTTTATCACAAATTATGTGCTGCAGAGGATAAGACTAAACTCTGGCAACAAGCCCCAATCAAGGATCAGAATAACGTTTCCTCTTTTTGTACCTACCTCTGCTCACAACCTAAATAGAAAGAAATATTGGGGGCACTCAGTAGTTGCAAAAGGTGCTACATTAAGCATGTTTATTTTCATGTACTTGTTTCCTTAAAGCATCATTTTTACACATTCTGAAGACCAATAGCCCTTATTAGAATTTTACTTAATACTAAAGTCACTGAAATATTTGTTGAGTACGTTGACGGCTAAGTTGATGGAGTTCAAGATGTGGGGCTTCCAATTACTGTGAGACCTTGGGCAAATTACTTCCTTTTGCCTCTTTTGTCTCAGCAGCAAAATGGGGATAATAATACATAGGTGGTCAGGAACCTGCACACAAGTTGGTTGGCTGTCAGGCCTGGCATTGCTTATCGATTGCAGTGTAACAATTACTCCCCAAACTTAGTGGCTTAAAACAGCAAACTTTTCTTATCTCATATGTTTTCTGGGGGTTAAGAATTCAGGAGCAACTTAGCTGGATGGTCCTGACACAGAGTCTCTTAAAGGAGTACAATCTAGATGTTACTGGGGTTGCAGTCACCCGAAGGCTTGGCTGAATTGGAGCATCTGCTTCCAGGCTCACTCATGGAGCTGTTGGCAGCTGGCCTCAGTCTCTTAACCACCCGGGCCTCTTCCTAAGGACTGCTCATGACATGGCATGTTGATTCCCCTTGTGCAGATGATCTGACAGGGACCAAGACAGAATCCTGGTACAATGTGGGAGGAGACTACACAAGGGAGCAAATACCAGGAGGAAGGATCACTGGGGGGCTGTCCTGGGGGATAACCACCACAGGCTCAAACTGGGGAACAGAATGGCAAGATCTTTATGGGCAGCACAATACCGTAAGTCTAAGTTACCCTCAGTGACTGTTTCTTCCGGATATGATCACAGCTAACTCTTAGAAGAATTGTTCTGAGAACCCCATTTTGCCTCAAATTATACCACTTCTGTCTGTCAGTGCACATTTGGCCTCGTGGAGATTGGCCCTTGCTCTTTTTCCAGTTTCCTTTTCTTAAATTTAAATTCAGTTAGCCAACATAAAGCACATACTTAGTTTCAGATGTAGTGTATCAATTGCGTATAACACTCAGTGCTCATCACATCATGTTTCTTGTTTCCTTAACACCATCCTGCTTGTCACCATTTTCATCCCCAAACTGTGTCCTGTTAACTTCTGTCAGCTTCTGTGAGCTAACATGCTCACTCATTATTATGGTGCCAATAAGGGACTCAAAGAGCTAGATTTAAGGAGAGGGCTTCTGGAGACCCAGGTCAGTATGACTGTGATGGGGAGAGAATAAGAAGTGTTACTAATACTGTTGAGGAGGGAGCTCCTTGCAGCACCCCTGAAATGATACCCCTTCACTCTCTGTTTGCTCTTTAGTCTGGATTCTGTTAAATACAGTTCAATAAAATGTGAAAATATCTGTAAGCAAAAAATTAACTAGCACTCAGTTGATGAGAAACTAGTACATTGACTTGGAGTATGTTGATTAATTTGACCTTTTTCTTTTTAAATTTTTTTTTTTTTGTTATCTAAATTTTGGTTTTACTGAAATGGTCCATTCCCTTAATTTAAAAAGTCAGAAACTACTGAAGACTGGTAAGTCTGCCTCAGGAAGCTCCTGCTTTTTGCAGTCCCCAAAGAGCATCTTTCTAAACATAGTCATTTTCCATTCTCTGGGAATCTCTTTACAGTTCCGTGTTTCTAAAATATGTTCAGACTTATTTACTGGCCTGGTAGGTGAGGAGTTAGTTTTCTGACCCCACCTCCATGCTATCTGCTTGTGCTCCTTCACCTTCCCAATGGAGTTCTGTTAAATTAACAATATTTTTGGTTAAATTAACAGTATTTGCATTATTTTTTAAATTTTTATTTATTTATGATAGTCACAGAGAGAGAGAGAGAGAGAGAGAGAGAGAGGCAGAGACATAGGCAGAGGGAGAAGCAGGCTCCATGCACCGGGAGCCCGACGTGGGATTCAATCCCGGGTCTCCAGGATCGCGCCCTGGGCCAAAGGCAGGCGCCAAACCGCTGCGCCACCCAGGGATCCCCAGTATTTACATTATTATACAAGTATTCACAGTTGAGCATTGTAGTGTATTATGACTACTTTCATTTCCTACTTGCGGCAAATTGCCCTCTTCCCCTACTTTGTAGCTGTTACTGATTTTCCCCAATCAGCCCTCTGCTCCTTGCACAATTTCACACCAGTTCAGCCATGTCGGGAAGACTACCATTCTAATCTCTTTCTTGAAGGCATCCTTTCTGGAGGTCCTTTCCTTCTGGGTTGACTTTCCTAGCTTCTGTCTCTCCCCATTGGCATCTTCCCCATTCTCATTTACTCTGAGGTTTACTTGGAGTGTACCTTCCTGTGTTTCCATTGGGTTGAAGAGATGGCATGAGAGTGGCATTCCTCAACATGAGTCTATTTAAGTCTTAGTGCTCCAATCTGGAACAGGTGCTTTTCTGCCTGAGATCTGGGGTCTCCTTCACTTCCTTCCTATGTTGAAGCTCCAGTTTTTGTGTCGCCTCCTCTCCTCTCTCAGGTTTTATTCTTCATGTTTTTGGATTGCAGGAATGTCTTGTCTTCACTTTTTCTTCTCTCCTTGGCTCTGATGCTCTACCCTAAATTTTCTGAGCTCTTCTTAGAGCTCTTAGCATTCTTCCTTCCTGCCTTCCAGGTGTCCTCCTGTTGCCCTGTGACAGTCCTGCCCTCTGCGAAGTACATGCATCTCTACTCTTATTATACCTCTTCATAAAAACACACAAAGGAACAGCTGTATTTGGAAAAGCTCTGTATTGGAATAGGCCTAGAGCTCTGGAGGAACTGCCATCTCCAATTTACATGGGGATTAGTGGCAATAGGGAAAGTTCAGTCATGACCCAAACCTGGCAAAGCCCCCTCAGCCTAGATGGTGGCGGCCAACAAAACTTGATGAGGAGTTGGGTAGAGGAAGAGATATTTCCTTCCTGGTTACTCCCCACAGGAATTTCAGTCTAATCAGTGAGGCAGGACATAGATTTGGAAAGCAATTTGAGAGCGGAGAATTGGAACACTTAGCAACCAAGAATTACCAAATTTTTCTTTACTCACAGCGTGTTCCAGGTATGATGCAAAAACTCTTTATCTACATTATTTTATTTAATACTCAATAAACCTAGGTGGAGAAATTTGTTATTATCCTCATTTTGAAGATGAAGAAACTAAGTTCTAAAAAATCACACAGGACTTGCCCGTAGGCACAGAGCTAGTAAGTTGTGGAGAGAGGATTTGAATTGGAGCATTGTCTGACTTAAGAGCCCTAATTTCCTAATTCCCTCAGCATGAACATGGTATGGGACAGAAGAGGGATGTGTGGATCCTTGATCAGGGGCCTTGACCATCTTTCTTCAGGAATGGATGAAAAAGATTGCATAGACTGAGGGTAGACAAAGAGGCAGGTCAGGTGGGGAGCTGTGTGCATTGGGGTAGGTATAGGGATGGGATGAAGGACTCCCTGTAAGGTAGGAAAAGGTGAAAGGTTAGATGGACCAGGTTGCAGTGTCACTGGATGTTAGAATGAGGGGCTGGCAACTTATTAGATAGGCAACAAAAATGGTAGGTTTTGGAGATGAAGAGTGAGAGGTTAAAAATGGGAATTCTTGAAGAACAATATGAGAATGTTATACAGATGATGAGAAGACATTGGAAGTTACTCTGTGTTCATTTAACTGTCTTTATTCTGGGTAAACATTTGCAATGTCTCTGCTAATGTAACATTCACTTCAATAAATCCCCCTAAATTTGTACTTTTATCAAAAAGCAGAATGTCTTGTCTGCTGATGAGGACTTATTTTGGTTTGTTATTATGGTTTTAACCAAATATATCTTGCAGCAGTTCTTTGCTAAAAATATTTTTAGGTTTGTACTTACTATGCTATGGAGTGGATTGATTCCCTTATCAACCTAGGTTCAAGAGCTAAATTCAGTGGGATAATTTTAGCAACGATTAGTCTCCAAATAAATCAGGGCAGTCCATTTTAATCCTAGGATTATAATTTAAAAGGTAATCTCAATCCTTGTATTCCATAGTACTTATTGCACAGTGAGATTCCTTGTTTATTAATCTCCACAATAGACACAAGATTATGAGAGAAAGAAGCCACCTTGGAATGACACAATGAGTGTCACTTATGTATGTGCACATCATGGGGCCAGGATTGATACATAGGTTTGTCCGATCCTATTCTCTACCATACAGCTGAAATATTTGTTTTTTTTTAAATAAATTTTTATTTATTTATGATAGTCACACAGAGAGAGAGAGAGAGAGAGAGAGAGGCAGAGACACAGGCAGAGGGAGAAGCAGGCTCCATGCCGGGAGCCCAACGTGGGATTCGATCCCGGGTCTCCAGGATCACGCCCTGGGCCAAAGGCAGGCGCCAAACCGCTGCGCCACCCAGGGATCCCGAAATATTTGTTTAAAGATGTTGAAACATAGGGCACTCTTATTAGATATAAGAAGATGAATTTGAGCTAAATAACTAGGTCAGATACCTCGAAGATCTTCTATGGTCCTAGTAGGTGGCACAGAACCCTCTCCTCAATTGTAAACCATCCTATCATTCTCTGATTTGTGACATGAAAGCTGTGACAGACAAAGCTCACTGGCTTACCAACACTCATTTCCTCTGTTCTTCCTTGTTAATCAGACCTTGATTTTTTTTAATACGCAGCACTCAGGGGCTGCTTGATTAAACCAATAGTAGACTCTCCATCTGCTTGCCAGGGATGGGTTAAAGGTGGGCATGTGACCCAATCTGGCCAATGAGTGGAAGTCTGCTCTGGGGTGGGGTTCTGGGAAATTATTTTCTTGCTTCTCAGAAGAGTTGCACAGGAGGAAATGATGCCGGGTTTTTCTGTTTTGGAATGCTATTGTTGGCATGTCACCACAATCACCACTGGGACTAGGGTAGCCTCCTTGGAATCCTGGCGGGAATGGGTGAAGAGAACGTGTTAGTGTGATGAGGATGGGAGTGGGAAGAGGGAAGGAATCTGGTTCTTTGAGGACTTTCTAGAGTTGCTGAATAACCAGATTTGAAACTTCTTGATAGGTAAGAGAAGTTGCTTTTCCTTATTGTTTAAGTCCTTTCTGGTTAGCTTTTCTGTTGGTATAGTCAAAAGCTCCCCATGTCATAGCAAAGCCTCCCTTGTTTACCATTTCAGGCTTTGTCTAGAATTGGACTTGGCTGAATTTATACAACCACAGCTGAGCTTTTATGTGTAGAAGCTGAAGCTCTTTTGGTATGCACATCTGAACCTTCTTTTTATGGATTTTCTGTTCAGCTATACTCTATTTTCACATACTTTAATGTAGTAAAATTGTGATTATTTTTACTGACCAGTTTCTTTGAGTTGGCATCTGTTTGCTGTATAAATAACCCCTCAGTTTTGCAATATAGGAGGAATAGGAATGAGCTGGGCTGAGTTTCTCCCTGTAATGATCTTAGAACAGCAAATACTGCTCTCCCTCAATAGCTGCTGGGAGATATGGTATTGGCCCCAATGAGACTGGGGGTTTGGAGTCACACACACACATTGTAGTTTCTTGAGTCCTATCCTGGGTTCTGTGGTTCTGCTGATCTTGCCAGTCCTGTTGCAGCTGCATGGCTGAGAAGTTCCTCTATTCATCTGTGGTTGAGAACATACTCTCTTCAGTGGGGCTGCACTAAAGATCCATCTCACCTGTGAAATCTCTTTTAGCATCTCTCCATGTCCAAACTTGGTTGTTTCTATCCCATATTTTCGACTGCTCTCCTGGGTCTATTCAATAACTATCCAATTGGTTCTTCCCAGCCTACCTTTGGTTAGGAGAGAGCCTTTCCCTTGGGCCATCTATCACCCAAAGGGGTTGCGACTATTAGATGTTGGGTTTTATGTAGATGGTGGACTAGTTGGGGCATGGAGGATCTGGGAGTGCCCTCAGGTTGGTGACACTGAGCAGGGTACAGCTCACTCTCAGTTTCCTGATTACTGAGGTACAAAAACTCTACCAATTCCCCCCTCCAGTAGAACTGAATTTCCCTTCCCTCCCCATGTGTCTCAGTTGCCCCATGCTTTCTTTTCCTCCCTTCTCCCCTTGGGGTCTAACTTTGTTTCTAGTAGTAGAAAAATCTCATTGGGAAACTAAGCACCCCAATCCTCTGACTTTTATTTTGAGGCACTTGATCTTTATCTTTGAGCAACATATAGTTGCTTCCCCAGTGAGTGGTTCTCACAACTTTGGAAATGGTCAGGGAAAGGAAAGACCCTGAGGACACCGCTGAGAGATGAGGGGTGAGGAAAGTGTACTGAAACACAGGGGCAGTTACTAAGGGAAAGAACCTTACCACTTTTACATGACTTTCTTTGTCTTTAAAATAAATTTCAAATGTCTGTTTGAGCTTCAGTTTCCTAAACTGTAAAACAGATACAATAGTGCCTTCCCCATAGGTTGATGTTAGGATCAAAAATGAAATCTAGGCAACAGACCTAGCTTGGAACCACGTAGAAGTAGAACAAAGTGTTGTCAATTATCCTTTATTCCTCCTTCTCACTATGGCTCCAAATAAACTCTGACTCTTACCCTGACATTACGTATGTTGTATCTGCTCCATTGCATTGTCTAGACTTGAATCATATGACCAATCTGTCTGTCAAGGAGGCTGGGAATGACAGTCTTTGTTTTGGGCAGACATGTTTTGTCCTAAATATTCTATTACTGTGGAAGATGAGAGGATGCTGGGGACAGCCAATGGTCTCTTCTGTTATCATCTTGGTGGCTTTTGTTGTTGTTGTTGTTATTCCTTTTCTTTCTTTTCCTTGAGCACAGAATTTTAACAAAGTGTTCATAAAAATACCTTACACTAATCAAGAACATATATTGTACCCTCTTACATCTTGCTGGCTAAACCTACCTTTTTCTCTAGAGGCTAAAAATGGCAAATACACATATTCATAGTCTCCTTTGCATTTATGGGTAAGCATGACACCAAGTCATGGATGAGGATGCCATGAGACATTACATATAGGGTGTCTGCTGAGGACTTGAGGGAATGGCTTTGAGAGAAAAGAAACTGCATTGGACATTGCTGGTGTACCATTTTAAAAATTCCCCCAGTTCTCCACTGGGGTGACCAGCTTGGTGCAAGCCAGTGCCCATCTGTGCAGGTAGGGTTTGACAGGGCCTCACCTGGGCCCAGGCATTAGAGTTCTCACTTCCTGTTCTGGAGCTCCTCTGATGCTGCAGTTATGGAAATCCATGGGGACCCTGTTCTCTGCCCTCACGCAGCATAACTTGGTGGTATGCGGGAGCTTAATATCTGGGAGACAGACTTTGACCATTGGGAGGTCAGAGGTGATAAACCTTTTCTCTTTTTGTCTCCTGAATGGATAGTTATGACATATAGTTCATAAGACTTCTTAGAAAGTCCCAATACATTTGAGTACCAGTTTCTCACAGAGGTAGCCACATCCATAATACATCCTGTATTGGCTTTCCTTCCATTCCCGTTTCACTTCTCATATCTGAGACTCCTATTCTTTATTAGGGAATCACATTTCCTAACTGAATACCTGTGCATAAATCTTTGTCTCAAGCTCTGAATTCAGAGAAGCCTAGACTAAGAATTCTTTGAAGAGAGATGTTCTCCCTATCTCCCTTTTCTTCCCTTTCCATCCCCTTTTCTCTCCCCTTCCAGTTGTCTCGTAGGGATGAAATATGTGGAACAACAGCAACCACATTGTGACCATGAAGAGAAAGTTAAGGGAATCACACTGAGTAGGTGATCTAGAGTCATCACATTGGTGAGCCACTGAACCAAGCCTGGAATGATCTACCTTAGATGTTTCTGTTATGTGAGAAAAGTAAACTACAATTATGTAAACCACCTTAGTTGAATATTATGGTACATGCAGCTGAAAGCATTTTAAGAGTCTATAAAACCATTCACTTGTAGATCAATATATAAAACTGCCATACATATTTATTCACTCTTGTTTTTCAAAGGCATGCTAGTGAACTACAAATTCATCTAAAAGGAAGAGGCAAGTACTATTTTTGCTTGCCTGATATGTATTTTTCCCGTCATCCTAATGGAACTCATCTACCCTTTTTCCTTGCAGGCAAGAGCCTGGGAAAAGTGGACCTCACTCCCAGCTCCAAGAGTGAGCCTGATCTGTTACAATTTAATCTTACTTTGTGATCATCATTGGTCCAGGAATGGGCATATGCACATATTTAGGCCTATGAAACTTGAGAAAAAGGTTTTCAAGAGCTTCTGGAGACCCTTTCCCTTCTATAAAAGAACCACAAGAGATGGATTTTCTTAACTATCATATATGTGTCTGAATGTGGCAGCTGGAGTGCCACCACTGTTGTGCTGCCAGTCTGGGGACAAAACCCACAGTGAGGGGTTGGAGTTTCATGATAGAAGGACACTGGGTCATGATGATCAAACCAATCTGGTGAATCAACTCTCTCTGCAGTCCTTTTTCTGGTCAGATTGAATCTGGATTTCTCTGTCTTGCTATGGAAAGTATCCTCACTGTTTTAAATCATTACTGAATTTAGTTTAACTTTTTGTTCCAGATTTTCTCAGTTAGCAGGTATTCAAAGCATATCCCCAATCATGCTGAAGTCTGTGAAATATTTGGATGTTTGAAGGGGTCTGTGTCCTCTCAATAGTTGGAAGCAGTTGTTCTAGAGTATCTTTCAAGCCTATTGTAGACCTCCTGTTTTGGTTCTTGCTTTTTCTCCCCTTCTCCTCCTCCAAGGTCTTGGAGAGTACTTAGGGTGAAGAATCAAGAAAGAATTAGCCAGGGTACTGCCAGGCTACCTTTGCCAATGAAAGGGAGAGGGTTTGTCCACAGAGTGGACACTGTGGGGCGGAGCTTGGATCTTGATGGTCACTTAGTATTTGGCTGATTTTAATGAGCTTTTGTGGGAAGGATGAGAGGTATATACTTTGTAATTGCTCAGTAGAGAACTGACCTCAAAGATAAGGAATAACCTGTTCATGGTGGAAACTTCAAGTCAATTACACCCAATTGATTGAATTTACTCCAAGACCTCATATGGTCAGTGGTGCATGAGCTGCTATGGTATGTAGTTCACACTCCTGCCATCAAAGCCCAAGATGCAATCTGATGCTACATGACACATGCTACCAAACTGGTTGACAAGTGAATTGCAACATTTGAGAAGCAAAAAACTACAGGCTTTTCAGACTTTATTGAGACCTTACAATCCTAGTTGGAGGTTTTTTGCTTTTGCCACCATGTGGAATGACTGATAGAACCAACATCTCCAGGTGGGTGAAAATGGAACAAAGTGTGCAGACACTGGTTCTACCAGATGTTAATCAATGTAATGAGAAATGAAGTTCCTGAAGTCCAGTTCTCTTAGGAAATCTTAAGTTTCCTAGATTAAAAGAAGGTATAAGGTTTCTTTACTGCAGGCTTTCTGTGGACTTTATTTCATATGCCAGTGGACATTGTGAATCTTTAAGAGAAGAATGCTGTATTAGTCTTCCCAAATTTATTGGCCAAGCAGTTCTTTTCTTTTTCTTTTCTCTTTCCTTCCTTTTCCTTTCCTTTCCCTTTCCTTGCCCCCCTCCCTCATTTCTGTCAAGGAATTCTTTCTTCAGCAGTCTGATCTAGTGGACTATCTTTTGGGGAACACTGGCCCAACCTAATGGAATCTAATGATAAAATCCATGAAAAATGAAGCACCTGCAACTAGAAATGGTGGATTCTTTGTTGAGAATGTGAAACTATCACATAAATGAAATTATAATCAATGAGGGGGCCATGAGATATTACATATAGGGTGTCTGCTGAGGACTTGAGGGAATGATTTTCTTCCCTAATGAAAAAAGAAATTGCATTGGACATTGCTCGTGTACCATTTTAAAAACCAACTAGCTTTTGGATTAAATAAGACTGTTGATCACATAATATACCTGCCCAAGTAATGGAAGTATATAAAGTTATTGAATATAGATAGGAAAAATTTTGTGCAGCTACTAATGACTAACATGGATGGTTTCCCCATATTTCATGGGTGAATGGAGAAAGTGGTTCATTGCCTGGTGAGTGAAGCAAAGATGACCTGTAGACAATAGCTGTAGGTATACTCAGCGGACCAATCACCAGGAAGTCAATCTGTAAGAGGGAAGGCTATGAAGAGGAAAAGGGAGACTGATATGCCAGTTGATATCCAGTCATAGCAGTGGGTGACATCACACTAGAGTAAGAGAAGAGAAGAAACAATGATTCATGTTACCTAGAACAATAGTTCCCAAACACAAGCCAGTTTTTCTCTTGTGGGGAAATGAAAGAACTAAGAAAAAAAAAAGGTTTATGATGATCTTTTTGTGTTTAAAATTTAAAGTATAAGATTATGTTGTTCCTAATCTTTAAAAGCATACATGTCCTTGGTTAGGAAATGATAGTAGGTAGTAGTCATTTTTTTAAAAAGTTTTAATATACTTGATAAAATAAAAAGTTATTAATTCCCATGTTAATCTCCTGGCTTTAAATTTTTGTGTGTTATATTTTTCTTGTACTTTCCAATCATACTGTTGCATATGTGGGACCACTACTCTGGAGCATGTTGAGAACTTGGTCAAGAGTTTCATGGGAGTTGCAAGATAATAAAAACAAGAGATAAAGAGGAATAGAAATGACATGGAGCATATGAAAGTGAAGAATAGCCCAAAGAAAATTCTCAGTGCAAATTTGAGATATAATATTAAAGTACCATGTTTTATGTAAGTTAGCTATCCAAAAATAATGGTGATACAGCTACGATGCTGTCAGGTAGCTGTGATGGTCCAGCTCCCTCAGGCTTGGTCCTGGTCCTCTATCCTGAGCAGATCCATGCTAACCAGCTTGAGGGGAAAACCACTCACTCCTGTGAGTGACTACGGATTTCTGAAAAATATCCAGAAATCTTGGTAAGAGGAGAATTACAAAGTTAATTGCTCTTGTGCTTAAAACAAGCACACAATTTTAGGTCTTTTATAAAATATTGCTTATTATAAAATATTGTTCTGAAAAATACCCATGAGTCTGATACCTAATAAATGCCAGTTACAAGTTATCAAATCACAGTTTTTTCCTGGTAAAGAATTTGTTATCTAAAATGGTGAGATGTGGGGGTGGAGGGGCAAGATGGCGGAAGAGTAGGGACCCCAAATCACCTGCCTCCACCAAATTACCTAGAAAACCTTCAAATTATCCTGAAAATCTATGAATTCGGCCTGAGAATTAAAGAGAGAACACCTGGAATGCTACAGTGAGAAGAGTTCGCGCTTCTATCAAGGTAGGAAGACGGGGAAAAAGAAATAAAGAAACAAAGGCCTCCAAGGGGGAGGGGCCCCGCGAGGAGCCGGGCTGAGGCCGGGGCGAGTGTCCCCAGGACAGGAGAGCCCCGTCCCGGAGACGCAGGAGCTGCACCGACCTTCCCGGGCGGAAAGGGGCTCCCGGGGAGTTGGAGCAGGACCCAGGAGGGCGGGGATGCCCTCGGGCTCCCCGGGACCGTAACAGACACCTGCGCCCCGGGAGAGTGCGCCGAGCTCCCTAAGGGCTGCAGCGCACGGCGGGACCCGGAGCAGCTCGGAGGGGCTCGGGGGCGGCTCCGCGGAGGGGGCTGCGGGGCGGGAACAGCTCGGGGGGTTCCGGGGCGGCTCCGCGGAGGGGGCTGCGGGGCGGGAGCGCGAATCCATCAGCGCAGACCGGGAGCACAGGGCGCCGGGACACAGCCCAGGATCCGGCCTCCCCCGGGACAGGCAGAGGCCGGGAGGGCCCAGGACAGCAAGGACGCTCCTGCCCCGAGCTGAGCAGATCAGCGGCCCCGCCCCGGAGCCTCCAGGCCCTGCAGACGGAGAGCTCTGGAGTTCCTGCGGGGGCTGAATCCAGGGCTGCAGAGCTGGCCCCGCAACTAGGGCTGTTGCTCCTGGGGCCTCACCGGGTAAACAACCCCCACTGAGCCCTGCACCAGGCAGGGGCAGAGCAGCTCCCCCAAGTGCTAACACCTGAAAATCAGCACAACAGGCCCCTCCCCCAGAAGACCAGCGAGACGGACAAGTTCCAGGGGGAGCCAAGGGACTTAAAGTACACAGAATCAGAAGATACTCCCCCGTGGTTCCTTTTTTCTTTTTCTTTTTTTTGTTGTTTTGTTTTGCTTTTTGATTTGTTTCCTTCCCCCACCCCTTTTTTTCCTTTCTTTCTTTTTCTTTCTCTTTTTCTTCTTTTTTTTCTTCCTTTTTTTTCTCTTTCTCTTTTCTTTCCTTCTGTCTCTCCTCTTTTTCTCCTTTTCCCAATACAACTTTTGGCCACTCTGCACTGAGCAAAATGACTAGAAGGAAAACCTCACCTCAAAAGAAAGAATCAGAAACAGTCCTCTCTCCCACAGAGTTACAAAATCTGGATTACAATTCAATGTCAGAAAGCCAATTCAGAAGCACTATTATACAGCTACTGGTGGCTCTAGAAAAAAGCATAAAGGACTCAAGAGACTTCATGACTGCAGAATTTAGAGCTAATCAGGCAGAAATTAAAAATCAATTGAATGAGATGCAATCCAAACTAGAAGTCCTAACGATGAGGGTTAACGAGGTGGAAGAACGAGTGAGTGACATAGAAGACAAGTTGATAGCAAAGAGGGAAACTGAGGAAAAAATAGACAAACAATGAAAAGACCATGAAGATAGATTAAGGGAAATAAAAGACAGCCTGAGGAAGAAAAACCTACGTTTAATTGGTGTTCCCGAGGGTGCCGAAAGGGCCAGAGGGCCAGAATATGTATTTGAACAAATTCTAGCTGAAAACTGTCCTAATCTGGGAAGGGAAACAGGCATTCAGATCCAGGAAATAGAGAGATCCCCCCTAAAATCAATAAAAACCGTTCAACACCTCGACATTTAATAGTGAAGCTTGCAAATTCCAAAGATAAAGAGAAGATCCTTAAAGCAGGAAGAGACAAGAAATCCCTGACTTTTATGGGGAGGAGTATTAGGGTAACAGCAGACCTCTCCACAGCGACCTGGCAGGCCAGAAAGGGCTGGCAGGATATATTCAGGGTCCTAAATGAGAAGAACATGCAACCAAGAATCCTTTATCCAGCAAGGCTCTCATTCAAAATGGAAGGAGAGATAAAGAGCTTCCAAGACAGGCAGCAACTGAAAGAATATGTGACCTCCAAACCAGCTCTGCAAGAAATTTTAAGGGGGACTCTTAAAATTCCCCTTTAAGAAGAAGTTCAGTGGAACAATCCACAAAAACAAGGACTGAATAGATATCATGATGACACTAAACTCATATCTCTCAATAGTAACTCTGAACGTGAACAGGCTTAATGACTCCATCAAAAGGCGCAGGGTTTCAGACTGGATAAAAAAGCAGGACCCATCTATTTGCTGTCTACAAGAGACTCATTTTAGACAGAAGGACACCTACAGCCTGAAAATAAAAGGTTGGAGAACCATTTACCTTTCGAATGGTCCTCAAAAGAAAGCAGGGGTAGCCATCCTTATATCAGATAAACTAAAATTTACCCCGAAGACTGTAGTGAGTGATGAAGAGGGACACTGTATCATACTTAAAGGATCTATCGAACAAGAGGACTTAACAATCCTCAATATATATGCCCCGAATGTGGGAGCTGCCAAATATATAAATCAATTATTAACCAAAGTGAAGAAATACTTAGATAATAATACACTTATACTTGGTGACCTCAATCTAGCTCTTTCTATACTCGATAGGTCTTCTAAGCACAACATCTCCAAAGAAACAAGAGCTTTAAATGATACACTGGACCAGATGGATTTCACAGATATCTACAGAACTTTACATCCAAACTCAACTGAATATACATTCTTCTCAAGTGCACATGGAACTTTCTCCAGAATAGACCACATACTGGGTCACAAATCAGGTCTGAACCAATACCAAAAGATTGGGATCGTCCGCTGCATATTCTCAGACCATAATGCCTTGAAATTAGAACTAAATCACAACAAGAAGTTTGGAAGGACCTCAAACACATGGAGGTTAAGGACCATCCTGCTAAAAGATGAAAGGGTCAATCAGGAAATTAAGGAAGAATTAAAAAGATTCATGGAAACTAATGAGAATGAAGATACAACCGTTCAAAATCTTTGGGATGCAGCAAAAGCAGTCCTAAGGGGGAAATACATCGCAATACAAGCATCCATTCAAAAACTGGAAAGAACTCAAATACAAAAGCTAACCTTACACCTAAAGGAGCTAGAGAAAAAACAGCAGATAGATCCTACACCCAGGAGAAGAAGAGAGTTAATAAAGATTCGAGCAGAACTCAAAGAAATCGAGACCAGAAAAACTGTGGAACAGATCAAAAGAACCAGGAGTTGGTGCTTTGAAAGAATTAATAAGATAGATAAACCATTAGCCAGCCTTATTAAAAAGAAGAGAGAGAAGACTCAAATTAATAAAATCATGAATGAGAAAGGAGAGATCACTACCAACACCAAGGAAATACAAACGATTTTAAAAACATATTATGAACAGCTATACGCCAATAAATTAGGCAATCTAAAAGAAATGGACGCATTGCTGGAAAGCCACAAACTACCAAAACTGGAACAGGAAGAAATAGAAAACCTTAACAGGCCAATAACCAGGGAGAAAATTGAAGCAGTCATCAAAAACCTCCCAAGACACAAGAGTCCAGGGCCAGATGGCTTCCCAGGGGAATTCTATCAAATGTTTAAAGAAGAAATCATACCTATTCTCCTAAAGCTGTTTGGAAAGATAGAAAGAGATGGAGTACTTCCAAATTTGTTATATGAGGCCAGCATCACCTTAATTCCAAAACCAGACAAAGACCCCACCAAAAAGGAGAATTACAGGCCAATATCCCTGATGAACATGGATGCAAAAATTCTCAACAAGATACTGGCCAATAGGATCCAATTGTACATTAAGAAAATTATTCACCATGACCAAGTAGGATTTATCCCCGGAACACAAGGCTGGTTCAACACCCGTAAAACAATCAATGTGATTCATCATATCAGCAAGAGAAAAACCAAGAACCATATGATCCTCTCATTAGATGCAGAGAAAGCATTTGACAAAATACAGCATCCATTTCTGATCAAAACTCTTCAGAGTGTAGGGATAGAGGGAACATTCCTCGACATCTTAAAAGCCATCTATGAAAAGCCCACAGCAAATATCATTCTCAATGGGGAAACACTGGGAGCCTTTCCCCTAAGATCAGGAACAAGACAGGGATGTCCACTCTCACCACTGCTGTTCAACATAGTACTGGAAGTCCTAGCCTCAGCAATCAGACAACAAAAAGACATTAAAGGCATTCAAATTGGCAAAGAAGAAGTCAAACTCTCCCTCTTTGCCGATGACATGATACTCTACATAGAAAACCCAAAAGTCTCCACCCCAAGATTGCTAGAACTCATACAGCAATTCGGTAGCGTGGCAGGATACAAAATCAATGCCCAGAAATCAGTGGCATTTCTATACACTAACAATGAGACTGAAGAAAGAGAAATTAAGGAGTCAATCCCATTTACAATTGCACCCAAAAGCATAAGATACCTAGGAATAAACCTAGCCAAAGATGTAAAGGATCTATACCCTTAAAACTATAGAACACTTCTGAAAGAAATTGAGGAAGACACAAAGAGATGGAAAAATATTCCATGCTCATGGATTGGCAGAATTAATATTGTGAAAATGTCAATGTTACCCAGGGCAATATACACGTTTAATGCAATCCCTATCAAAATACCATGGACTTTCTTCAGAGAGTTAGAACAGATTATTTTAAGATTTGTGTGGAATCAGAAAAGACCCCGAATAGCTAGGGGAATTTTAAAAAAGAAAACCATATCTGGGGGCATCACAATGCCAGATTTCAGGTTGTACTACAAAGCTGTGGTCATCAAGACAGTGTGGTACTGGCACAAAAACAGACACATAGATCAATGGAACAGAATAGAGAACCCAGAAGTGGACCCTGAACTTTATGGTCAACTAATATTCGATAAAGGAGGAAAGACTATCCATTGGAAGAAAGACAGTCTCTTCAATAAATGGTGCTGGGAAAATTGGACATCCACATGCAGAAGAATGAAACTAGACCACTCCCTTTCACCATACACAAAGATAAACTCAAAATGGATGAAAGATCTAAATGTGAGACAAGATTCCATCAAAATCCTAGAGAAGAACACAGGCAACACCCTTTTTGAACTCGGCCACAGTAACTTCTTGCAAGATACATCCACGAAGGCAAAAGAAACAAAAGCAAAAATGAACTATTGGGACTTCATCAAGATAAGAAGCTTTTGCACAGCAAAGGATACAGTCAACAAAACTAGAAGACAACCTACAGAATGGGAGAAGATATTTGCAAATGACATATCAGATAAAGGGCTAGTTTCCAAGATCTATAAAGAACTTATTAAACTCAACACCAAAGAAACCAACAATCCAATCATGAAATGGGCAAAAGACATGAACAGAAATCTCACAGAGGAAGACATAGACATGGCCAACGTGCATATGAGAAAATGCTCTGCATCACTTGCCATCAGGGAAATACAAATCAAAACCACAATGAGATACCACGTCACGCCAGTGAGAATAGGGCAAATTAACAAGGCAGGAAACAACAAATGTTGGAGAGGATGCGGAGAAAAGGGAACCTTCTTACACTGTTGGTGGGAATGTGAACTGGTGCAGCCACTCTGGAAAACTGTGTGGAAGTTCCTCAAAGAATTAAAAATAGACCTGCCCTACGATCCAGCAATTGCACTGTTGGGGATTTACCCCAAAGATGCAGATGCAATGAAACGCCGGGACACCTGCACCCCGATGTTTATAGCAGCAATCGCCACAATAGCCAAACTGTGGAAGGAGCCTCGGTGTCCATCGAAAGATGAGTGGATAAAGAAGATGTGGTTTATGTATACAATGGAATATATTACTCAGCCATTAGAAATGACAAATACCCACCATTTGCTTCAACGTGGATGGAACTGGAGGGTATTATGCTGAGTGAAGTAAGTCAGTCGGAGAAGGACAAACATTATATGTTCTCATTCATTTGGGGAATATAAATAATAGTGAAAGGGAATATAAGGGAAGGGAGAAGAAATGTGTGGGAAATATCAGAAAGGGAGACAGAATGTAAAGACTGCTAAATCTGGGAAACGAACTAGGGGTGGTAGAAGGAGAGGAGGGTGGGGGGTGGGAGTGAATGGGTGACAGGCACTGGGGGTTATTCTGTATGTTGGTAAATTGAACACCAATAAAAAATAAATTAAAATAAATAAATAAATAAATAAATAAATAAATAAATAAAATAAAATGGTGAGATGTGTCTTTTGAAATTGTAGGATAGGAAGCCACTGTATTTAAGCTATTAAGTAAGGTTTATAAGCCCTGTCTACTGATGATACTAAAATACTTCATATATGAGGTTTGATTCCAAGAGAATGATATTGATTTAAATGCCTGGTTGATGAAATCTGTCTCATTTCTCTATTGTAATATTTTGGACATGAACAGAAACCTTTAAGAGAGAGAAGGAATGTTGTAACTTTGAAATCAAACTGGTTTCAGTCTCTCAAGCATAGGTAAGTCACTTACCCTTTCTGAGCTTCAGATTGTTTAACTATAAAATGGGAACAGTACAATTTTCAACCTGAGGGAATTATGTTCAATATGATGAGTTGAGAAAATGCTAAAATCTTTAACTCATACACTGAATCACCAAAGTGATAATAAATATATACCCAAGTCTTAGACAACAAGGCTGTCTGTGTGCTATAAATGGAAAGTCCTTAATAGAAAAAGCAGAACAGGAACCAGATCGGCAAGCAGAGACCACCACACTGCTGCTGAGGGCCCAGGTGGTCTCTGGGTTTATGTATCATATTCTCTAAGAATCTGAAGCTGCCACTGTCATTAAAGTGCCCCACAAAGAGGATATAGGCTATCTAAGTGACCCACAACAAAACTGACCAGTAACTCTGGAAAGTCACCACAAAAAAAGACAGACAATTGAGCATATTATTGTCTCCCATTCCACATTCTCTTTTCATAATGTTACTTTGACATACCTTCCACTGAGAGGTGGAATCTAGGTTCCCATTTCTTAAATTTTGGCAGGCTTATGGCTATGGCAGAAGTAGTTATAAGACGTCCAAGGCTAAGTCATAAAAGGTAACACAGTTTCCACCTGGTCTCTCAGGATACTTGTTCTTGGAAATAAACTACTCCATACAGAAACCCAAGCACTCCAGAATGGAGGCTCAGATGAAGAGAAACCAAGGCCCCTGATTCTCAGTCTGGGCTGAGTTCTAACTGATAGAAAATATCAACTGGCCCATCACATGAGGCTATCTAATCTATCTACTTATAGCCATCAGGAAAAAAGAATCCTTGTTTTATGATTTAAATAGCATCTTGAACTGACTGGAGAGTGAATCAGTAAGCTGAGAAATTTTTCCAGAATGTTACACAGAGAGAATAAGAGATGAGAAATAGGGAATAATAATAAAGGAAATGATACAGCCCTAGCTAAAGTGGAGAAACCAACAGGAGGACAGCAGCAGCCCTTATCCATAGATGAGTATCCCACAAGCATTCCATGGGTGAAATCACAATACTTTGTGGAAAAATCCACACAACTATGACTATTTATGGTATTTACTATACCTGACTACTATGTCAGTGGCACCGGAGCACACAGTTTTAGCCCAACTTCTACCAGGATCATAAAAATAAGTTTCATTTCCCCACAAAATGTGTTTACTTTTTCTTTTATAAACTATATCTCACTTTTGTTCTCTGGCAATCTGTATGTGTTTGACCTTCCTCTTAGCCAAGTAAATTTCAGCTGTGCTCTAACTAAACTGAATGTTTATTCTTTGACAAAAATATGAAAAGAAGAAATGGAAATAGGTAAGAAAAAGTGAAGAGAATGGAAGAAAGGCAATATATTTTTAAAGATTTTATTTATTTATGAGAGAGAGAGAGAGAGAGAGAGAGAGAGAGAGAGGCAGAGACACAGGCAGAGGGAGAAGCAGACTCCATGCAGGGAGCCCGATGTGGGACTTGGTCCCGGGTCTCCAGGATCACGCCCTGGGCGGAAGGCAGATGCTCAACCACTGAGCCACCCAGGAATCCCGAAAGGCAATATTTTAAAAAATAATTGAAGATATGCCAACACCTGAGATAAGTTTTGAGATTTATAGAGCCCATCAAATGCTGAACAAGATGAATAAAAATAGGGCAGCCCGGGTGGCTCAGTGGTTTGGCGCTGCCTTCAGCTCAGGGCGTGATTCTGGAGACCGGGGATCGAGTCCCGCGTCGGGCTCCCTGCGTGGAGCCTGCTTCTCCTTCTGCCTGTGTCTCTGTGTCTCTGCCTCTCTCTCTGTTTCTCATGAATAAATAAAATAAAATCTTTAAAAAAAAGATGAATAAAAATAAATCCATACTTAGACACATTTTAAGAAGATATTATTAGGAGAGTGAGCACAAGTAGGGGGGAAGGGCAGGAGGAGAGAGAGAAGTAGTTGCCTCACTGAGCAGGGGAGCTTGGCATGGAGCTCAGTCCCAGGCCCTTGGGATCATGACCTGAGCCCAACGCAGACATCCATCAGACTGAGCCACCCAGGCACCCCATAGTTAGACACATTGTATGAAACATCAGAACACTAAGGAAAAGAAAATTGAGAAGGTAGTAATTCCAAAGGCATATTAACTACAATGGAGTAATAATCTGAATGACACCAGACTTTTATTTAACATTGAATTCAAGTAGATAGTGGAGATATATCTTTGAAATAGATATATTTCATGATGGAAAATAATATTGAGCTTATTTTTATACCTAATCCAACTGTAATTCAAGTGTGCATGTTTGTAAATATTTTCAGACAAGGACTTAGAATTTTTACTACCATGGATCCTCACTAAAAGAAATAAAAGGTATATTCCAAAAAGAAGGCAATTAAATGAGATAATGCATAGGAAACATTTAATATGCTGTTAATGCTCCCTTTTCTAAATTATTAAAAGGGACAAATGCCTAGCACCATTCTTTCCCTTTTCCCATTATTCATGTCTTTAATATGGTTGTGGTATGTGGGCCTGCCCAGGCATTTTGTGACTTTGAAGCCAGAAGAAAAGAAAGACCAAACGAACCATGGAAATGTAGAACCTGATATTTTTAGCCTATTGCATCATCTCCAGCAATTCACCTACCATCTTGTTATGTGAGGAAAAACAAATTCCTATTTATTTAGGTCTTTGTTGATTGGTTAACTGCTACTTCATCCAATGCATTCCTAAGTGACTTGCTTTCCACTTAACTTTAAAGTATGAACTATAAGGATTAAATGGAAGGTTAGGCTAAAATTTCCAGTACCTAATATAAGTCTCCAATAAATATTAAGCATCTTCTTAATCCTCTAGATTGTAAAGCTCAAGAGACTTCATTATGTTTGTATTCTCATTGCATAAGCAGTTCATGGGATAATTCATGGGATAGTTATTGAATGTCAACGTTTGGGCTAGGTACTTTGATAATAGCTAACTCATAGTAGGATGTCAATAAATATATGTTGAATGGGTATATAAAGCTGCATATACTGTTGAAATTAATACTGTCATTATCTTAAAAATAATCAAATGAACTATCAACATTGTATTTTTTCCTGTTTCTTAACACAGCTTCTGCGGTGTTCAAAAGAATGCTTCTTGCCATCTTTTGCCATCTTCCTAGCCTCTTTGATTCTTAAGATTCAACACATAATTTTTAATTCATTCTGAAGAGAGCTGTAAGTGGAGGGGAAAAGTGACTTTATTGTCCTTTCTGCACTGATCCATATTTTGTCATTTTAAACTTATTTCAAGAGTTTGGAACCCCTTGAATTCTCAAACAAGTAACCAAAAGACAGCATATACAGAATGGAGGTTTTTGTTGTTGTTGAAATAATTCATACACAGGGATACAGAGTGTTCTGAGTGTTAGTGTTTGAAAAGGAAGTGTCAGGAAAAAGGAAAAGGAAAGGATGAAGGCTGAAGACCTAAAACATTTTCAACAACATTGTATACAAAGAAGTATCAAAGGAGCGCCATGCCCATAAAATAGAAATTGATGAATGAGTAGATAAGGTTATGAAGAAGGATTTGTAGAGGCTGCATGAAGTAGAATAATTTGGTCAAGTAGAGAATTCTTATAGACTATATTACACATTAAAAACCTTTGGAGAAAAACAACTAGCATCAAGTTTCACATAAGAAAAGCACCGTATATCTAAAGCAAGAGTATTGGGAGGAGGAAACATGTGTTCAGTCTCTGACTGGCATATACCAGGAGATTTGGAAAGTTTGCTGCTCAGTAAAATGGAAACAAAATAGAGGTTAAAAAGAATGAAGGCAGGAGAGGCAATAGAAGAATCATGGGTAGGGCACTTTGGAGGCAGTGGGACAAGGGAATTGTATTTGGGAGGAATCAGGAAAAGAAATTTGCCTTGTGCATTGAACACACTAGGAAATGAGAGAGACAAATGAAACAAAGGAAAGACATTGTCATAGTATATGAGAAAATCTGACTTTGTAATATAAGTTCTGTGATGTTTGCCTTGCCTACTTCTGCCTCTAATTCCTGGCAATACTGTTTTCTTTTCCAGAACATTCTTCACTCAGCCAACATCTGCTCTTCCTGCGTCTCTCAGTTTAGAAGCCCTCCAGAAAGCTTCTTTTAATTCTGCCTCCTTTGCTGACTTCAGCCTGACTTTCTTCCTCCCCTGTGTTCTTGCAGCATCTCCCATTTTTCTAGTAGCTCCTGTCACTGGGGATTGTAACTGCCAGGCATACTTGTCTGTCTTGTCTACTATCCTGTGAGCTCCCTGAAAGCAGGAACATGTCTTATTGATCTTGATATTCTAGGACCTACACTGTGTGGCTCATGATAGTACTTAATAAATCTTGTTGAATAGGTGAGTGAATGAATAGTATGAATTTGTGACTAATATTTTTAAATTTCAGCAATTTATTATTCTTTATGAAGTCTTTAGAGCAGCTGGAATTTGTTTTGCACCGAGTTACATGATCTCTGTTTTATATTCCAAAACTTTTTGTACACTGCTAATAATTTCTAATTTTCAATACCACTTTTAAAAGATTTTAGTTCCAGTATGGTTAGCACACAGTGTCATATTAGTTTCAAGTGTACAATATAGGGATTCAACACTTCCATACCTCACCTGGTGCTCATCATGACAAGTGCACTTTTTAATGCCCATCACCTGTTTTACTCACCCACCCTTCTCCTCTGGTAACCATCAGTTTACTCCCTATAGTTAACAATCTGTTTCCTGATTTCTCCATTTTTTCCCTTTGCTTATTTGTTTTGTTTCTTAAATTCCACATGTGAGTGAAATCATTTGGTATTTGTCTTTCTCTGACTTATTTTGCTTAGCATTATATTTTCTAGCTCCATCCATGTTGTTGAAAATAGCAAGATTTCATTCTTTTTTATGACTGAATAATATTGCATTATATATATATATATATATATACCACATCTTTTTTATCCATTCATCTATCAATAGACACTTGAGCTGCTTCCATAATTTGGTTATTGTAAATAATGCTGCTATAAACATAGGGGTGTGTGTATCCCTTTGAATTAGTGTTTTTGTATTTTTGGAGTAAATACCCAGTAGAGCAATTACTGTATCATAGGGTAATTCTGTTTTTTTTTTTTTTAAGAGGGTGCAAGCATGAGCAGGGAGTGGCAGAGAAAGAGAGAGAATCTCAAGTAGGCTCCTTGCCCATGCCCAGCATGGAGCCTGACATTGGGCTCAATCTCCCCACCCTGAGATCATAACCTGAAATGAAATCAAGAGTGGGGCACTTAACCTAGTGAGCTACCCAGGTGCTCCAGTATCATTCTATTTTTATCTTTTTGAGGAACCTCCATATTATTTTCCATACTTGTTGCACCAGTTTGCATTCCCACCAACAGTGCAAGAGGGTTCCTTTTTTATCCACACCCTAGCCAACACCTGTTTTTCTTGTGTTGTTCATTTTAGCCATTCTGATAGTAGTTTTGATTGCATTTCCCTGATGATGAGTGATGCTGAGCATCTTCTCATGTGTCTGTAGGCCATCTGGATGTCTACTTTGGAGAAACGTATGTTCATGTCTTCTGCCCATTTTTAAATGGGATTCTGTTTTTTTGGATGTTGAATTATATAAATTCTTTGTATGTCTTGAATGCTAACCCTTTCTTAGATAAGTCATTTGCAAATATCTTCTCCTATTCAATAGGATGCCTTTTAGTTTTGTTGATTGTTTCCTTTGCTGTGGAGAAGCTTTTTATTTTGATGTAATTCCAGTAGTTTATTTTTGCTTTTATTTCCCTTGCCTCAGGAGACATATCTAGAAAAAAGTTGGTACAGCTGATGTCAGAGACCTTGCTGCCAGTTTTCTCTTCTAGGATTTTTATGACTTCAGGTCTCACATTTAGATGTTTAATCCATTTTGAAATTATTTTTGTATGTTGTGAGAAAGCAGTATGGTTTCATTCTTTTGCATGTTGCTGTTCAGTTTTCCCAACATCATTTGTTGAAAAGACTGTCTTTTTCACATATGATATTCTTTCCTGCTTTGTTGAAGATTAATTGACCATATAATTGTGGGTGTATTTCCAGGTTTTCTATTCTGTTTTATTGACCCATGTGTCTGTTTTTGTGCCTGTACCATATTGTTTGATTGCTGCAGCTTTGTAATACAACTTAAAGTCTGGAATTGTGGTATCTCCAGCTTTGTTTTTCTTTTTCAAGATTGCTTTGGCTATTCAGGGTCTTTTGTGGTTCCATACAAATTTTATGATTATGTGTTCTCATTCTGTGAAAAATGGTGTTGGTATTTTGATAGCAATTGCAGTAATGTTTAAATTGTAGTATAAATATTTTAACAATATTCTTTCAGTTCATGAGCATGGGATGTCTTTCCGTTTCTTTGTGTCGTCCTCAATTTCTTTCATCAATATCTTAAAGTTTTCATAGTACAGGTCTTTCACCTATTTGGTTAAGTTTATTTATAGGTATTTTATTAATTTTGGTAAAATTATAAACGGGATTACTTTGTTAATTTCTCTTTCTGTTCTTCATTACTAGTGTATACAAATGCAACAGATTTCTGCACATTGATTCTGTATCCTGTGACTTTACTGAATTCATTTATCAGTTCTAGTAGTTTTTGGTGGAGTCTTTCAGATTTTCTGCATACAGTATTGTGTCATCTGCAAATAGTGAAAGTTTTACTTCTTTATTGATTTGGATTCCTTTTATTCCTTTTTGTTTTCTGATTACTGTGCCTAGAACTACCAATACAATGTTGAATAAAAGTGATGAGAGTAGACATCCTTGTCTTGTTCCTAATCTGACAGCTTTTCCCCATTGAATATGATGTTTGCTGTGGGTTTTTCATATATGGCTTTTATTATGTTGAGGTATGTTCCCTCTAAATCTACTTTGTCAAGAACTTTTATCATGAATGGATAAAAGTTGTACTTTATCAAATTCTTTTTTTGCTTCTATTGAAATGATCATATGGTTTTTATCCTCTTATTGATGTGTTATATCACATTTGATTGATTTGTGAATATTGAACCAGGCTTGCATTCTGGGAATAAATTCCACTTGATGGTGGTGAATGGTTTTTTAAAATGTATTGATGAATTTTATTTGCTAGTGTTTTGACGGGGATTTTTACATCTATGTTCATCAGGGGTATTGGCCTGTAGTTTTCTTTTCTTTGTGGTGTCTTTATCTGGTTTTGGTATTAGGGTAATATTGTCCTCATAGAATGAATTTGGAAATTTTCCTTCTTATGTTTTTGGAATAATTTGAGAAGATTAGGTATGAACTCTTCTTTAAGTGTTTGGTAGAATTTGCCTGTGAAGCTGCCTGGTCCTGGACTTTTATGTGTCGGGAGTTTTTTGATGACTGATTCAATCCTTTCCCCCCCACCCCTTTTTTGGTTAGTTTGGCTAGAGCTTTATAAGTTTTGTTGATCTTTTCAAAGAATCAGCTCCTTGTTTCATTAATATGTTCAATTTTGTTTTGTTTATTGGTTTCTGTTGGTTTCTAATTTATTCTGCTCTGATTTTTATTCTTTCCTTCCCTCTGCTAGCTTTGGGTTTTATTTGTTCTTCTGTCTCTAGCTCCATTAAGTGTAACATTAGGTTGTTTATTTGAGATTTTTAAAAAGATTTTATTTATTTATTTTACTTGAGATAGAGTAAGAGTATGAGTAGGGGGAAGAGCACAGGAAGAGGGACAAGTGGACTCCATGTTGAGTGTGGAGCCCATTGTGGGGCTCAAGTCCCACAACCTCAAGATCATTACCTGAGCTGAGACCAAGAGATGCTTAACTGAGTCACCTAGGTGCCCCTATTTGAGATTTTTCTTGCTTCTTGAGGTAGATCTGTATTGCTGTAAAATTACTCTTAGAACCACTTTTGCAGTATCCCAAATGTTTTGGACTATTGTGTTTTCATTTTCATTTGTTTCCATGTACTTTTGATTTCTTCTTTGATTTCTTGGTTGACCCATTCATTGTTTAGTAGAATGTTATTTAACTTCCATGTATTTGTGCTCATTCCAAATATTTTCTTGTGGTTGATTTGTAGTTTCATAGCATTGTAGTCAGAAGAGATGCATGGTATGACTTTGTGACTTATTAACTAAGATTTGGATTTGGAATTAGAAAACCTTCGCTTAAACCTTGACCCTTACAACTTCTAGCTCTATGGCTGTAGACCGGTAACATTACCTCTTTTGGGCTTAATTTTTTTTCAATTGTGAAATGGGATAATACTTTCTTTTCTGCAGGCCGCATCACCCAAAACATATCCAATCTTTTCTGACTATAGGTTCTTGTGGGGATAAAATAATATTATGGATGGGAAAGCTCTTTTTGAATAAAAGGATTTCAAGTAAGTTACTGTTAGAAATTTAGAATGCGTGTGTGCATACATGTCTCTCTGTGTGTATAGTTGATGAAAGAAATTTTAATATATCAAAATATTTATAATAAAACAGGGGAGCACTTCTGCTTCTGACTATAGTGTTTTTGGTAGTTTAGGATAATGCTGTCCAAGTACTTTCAAGGATAAAAAAGCTCTGCATCTGTGCTGTCAAATTCATTAGCCAGTCACCTTATGTGCCCATAGAGCATTAGAAATGTAGCTAGTGCAACTGAGGAACTGAATTTATTTTTTTTTAATTTTATATAATTTAAATTGCCACATAAAGCAAGTGGCTATCTAATCAGACAACATATAGAATATTTTCACTATGACAAAAAAGTTCTATTACAGCTAATTTAGAGTTTAAATTAGTGGTAAAAAACTCAGTTGAATTCATGGGTCTGTTAGGTATTGGAAACATCAAAAATCAGTATAAGACTGAAGGGGATGATGTACATTGTACTTAAAAGGCTGTCTCATTTGTTTGTAAAAATTTTGGTTTTGGATAGCAGTTACCAGTTTTAATTTCTGGGTTAAACTTGGAGATATTTGCCAGTATGGAAGGAGCTGACCTGCTTTAAAGCTTCAAATCCATTTTGAAACTTGAGGTTAGTATCACTCATCTACATATCTTTCTACTGGAGTAACTTACCCATGAACATCAATAATAAAAGAAAGGAGTTAGGCTATCTTGGAAGTCCCTTTCATATTTGTAACTTATTGTGTTCTTAAAAAGATTGGTAAAAATTATACCCAAGTCAGTGATTTGATAATATACATATATGATGATGCAATAACTCAGGGTATATGTTAATAATAATATTTAAGCATTACTAGGAAGACTGGCAGTATTAACTTCAGTACCTACTTGCCAATGTCTCCCCTCATATTCTGCTACTTCTCTATCCCTTGGCCTTTATTTTCCTTCTGTCTCCTTCAAATTATTTTATCTCTGGTTTCAAGCCTGGCTACTATAATATGTATTATTATTTTCAGTCTTCTGTAGTGGGGTAAAGTGAGCAAAACTTTACTTTTTTTTTTTTAAGGAAGAGACAATGCCATGTAAAAGATGTCCATGTTTACTATTTCTCTGACTAAAGTGTAACTTCTTTCTATCTTCATCTTCCTTTCTTCCTCCCACCCTCCCTCTCTCCCTCCCTTTTTCATTTCTCTCCCATTTCTCTCCTCTCCTTTCCTTTTTTCCCTCCCTCCCTTCCTTTCCTTCCTTTTTTGAGAAGAATGACTTGAATGGCCCCTCTAGTTTATTCATTCATTCAACAACTATTTGTGGACTTCCTGCATGTACCAAGCCCTGTGCTAGATATTGTGATTACAGGAGTGAATGAGACAGAGGTAACCTTCATGGGCAGAGGGAGATAGCAAAATAAATAAATGGACAGACAAATAGATAGCAAGCAAAACAAGATAATTTTTTTAAAATGAGCACACGATTGTAATAGGTGGGTGGTTGAAGCCACTGGAGATGACATTCTCAATGTAGCCTGATTGAGAAGGAGATGAGATTTAAGTTGAGAAAGAGTCAGCCATGTGAAGAACATTCCAGATGACAGAAATACATTGTGATGTCCTGGGAGGGAGAAGACAGATGTTTTAGGAACTGACCCAAGACTAATGAGGCTGGAATTCAGTGAGTGGAATGGCAGAAAGGGTACAATGATGTGAAGTGAGATAGGAAGACAGGGCAACAAAAATCAGCACAGGACCATATTTATATCCCTAAGGTGTATGTGGTCATACCTGTTATATTACTAGTATATTGCACAAGAATGTCTAACAATTAATAATAGCAGCAACGGTGTACCTCATGATGTGTGTGGTCCTGTCCCAAGAGCATTACATCTATAAATTATTTATCTTCAAAGCATCCCTATAAGGCAGGTATAGGCATCATCCTTATTTTGCCAAAGACAGTTGGCCAAATGCAAGTAGTTAAGAGTGACTTTGAGTCAGTTGCAGATGGGCAGCCTGGAACTGGAAGTTAGATTTAAAAACTTGGTGATTCAAGCTAAATAACTTTGGCTAGAATATATCATACGTTATATATTCATAGGGAAAATCTCCTTGACATTGGTCTTGGCAATGATATTTTGGATATGACACCAAAAGCAAAGGCAATAAAAACAAAAGCATACGAATAGGATTACGTGAATTTAAAAAGCTTCTGCACAGCAAAGAAAAAGATTAACACAATAAAAAGGTAAGCTACAGGGATCCCTGGGTGGCATAGCGGTTTGGCGCCTGCCTTTGGCCCAGGGCGCGATCCTGGAGACCCGGGATCGAATCCCACATCGGGCTCCCAGTGTATGGAGCCTTTTCCCTCTGCCTGTGTCTCTGCCTCTCTCTCTCTCTCTCTCTGTGACTATCATAAATAAATAAAAAAAAATTTAAAAAAAAGGTAAGCTGCAGAATAGGAGAAAAACTTTGCAAGCCATATAACTGATAAAAGATTAATATCCAAAATATATTTAAAAACTTATAAAGCTCATTAACAAAAAAACAAATAATCTGATTAAAAATAGGCAAAAGATCTGAATAGACTTTTTTTTTTCAAAAAAGACATACAAGTGGCCAACAGTTACGTGAGAAGGTGCTCAACATCACTAGTAATCAGGGAAATACAAATCAATACCACAATGAGATATCACTTCACACCTGTTAGCATGACTTTTCTCAAAAAGACAAAAGATAAGAAGTGTCAGTAAGTATATGGAGAAAAGGGTACCCTTGTACACTGTTGGTGGGAATTTAAATTGGGATGGCCATTATGGAGAACAGTATGGTGGCTCATCCTGCCCCCTCCGCCCCAGATTAAAAGTAGTTGTTCTTGGCATATATCAGAAGGAATAAAATTCAGGATTTTAAAGAGATATCTGCACTCCCATTGTGGCATTATTCACAATAGCTAAGATGTGGAAAGAGCTTAAGAGTCTGTCAGTGGATGAATGGATAAAGAAAATGTGATATCTATCTATATATAGCTCTCTCTCTCCTATCTACCTCCCTATCTATCCACACATACCATGGAATATTTTTTATTGATCTATATGTAACTGACATATTATTTAAGGTATATAACATAATGGTTTGATATTTGTATATATTGAGAAATGATCACCATAATAAATGTAGTTAACATCCATCACTACACAGTTACAATTTTATTTCCTTTTTAAATTTTTATTTTAATTCCAGTATAGTTAACATACAGTGTTATATTAGTTTTAGGTGTACAGTATAGTGATTCAACAATTCCATACACCATCCAATGCTCATCATGACAGGTGTAGTCTTTAGTCCCCATCACCTATTTCACCCATTCCCCCACCCATTCTAGTAACCATATGATGAAGACTTTTAGAATATACTCTGTTAGTCACTTTAAAATATACAATACAGTATTATTACCTGTAGTCGTCATGCTATACTACCTGTGGAATACTATCCATCCATAAAATTGAAGAAAATCCTGCCATTTGAAACAACATGGTTGATACTGGAGGGCACTATGCCAAGTGAAATAAGCCAGGCAGAGAAAGACAAATACTGCATGGTATCACTTAAGTGTGGAATCTAAAGAAAAAAGTTAAGCTCAGAGAGTAGAATGGTGGTTGCCAAGGATTTGGGAAAAGGAGGAGCTACTGGTCAAAGGGTAAAAGCTTTACGTTTTCAGATGAATAGGTTCTGAGAATCTAATGTACAGCATGATGACTTGGTTTACAATATTGTATACCTGAAATTTGCGGAGAGTGGATTTTAAGCACTCTCATCCTCATCTCCCTAAAGGTAACCATGTGAGATGAAAGATGTGTTAATTAACTTGATTTTGGTAAATATGTTAACAAATCATCACATTGTACGTTTTAAATACATATAATTTGGCAGTTATACTTCAATGAATCTTGGGAGTTAATTTTGTCCTTAGATTCATTTTTTATAAAAACTGCAAGTCTCTTTAAAACTCCATCTAGTGTCAACTATACTCAAACAAAACAAAACCCACCATCTAGTTGCTGATTCCTTCCCAACACCACCATCTCCAGCCTCTCCTTCTCTGTCTTCTAACACCTCCATTGTTCCTACTTCAAAATTTATTGTCTCCAGTTGGGGATTATTCATACATTTACGTAAATCCTCCTCCTTTGTTGTAATTTATGACTGTGTCTTCTGAAATTTAAGAAAGATAATATGGCTCAACATTTAACCTTTCATTGTTATCTAGTAATTCATTTTTTTCTCTTAGAAAACACATCTCTTTTCAGCTTAGAGATTTATGCAATTTGTAATTACTGGTATAAGTGAATTCTGAACCCTTAAGGAGATTTGATATAAATTCACACTCAGTCTGCTATTTACCCTCTTTAAATGTGCTTCCCATGCTGTTTTGGTGTGTGTGCATGGATGTGTTTCTTAGGCAAGGGACATCCTCCATTTTCTGGTTCTTGAGAACTGCAGGGAATTCTATTGGTTAATCCTCTCCTTGATATACTATCTCCTTTTCTGGGCCCAGGGTGATAGAGCCCTCTGGTGAAGGCTATTAAGGGAGGTCCATAGAGAATTATACTAAAGGAGCCTCTGGCTAATGAGCCTGACCCTGAGACTCTGTGGGTCTTCATCACCAGTGCCTCGTGGGTGACATTTGATGGATGGGGTGAAGTTGTCAGGGGACTGTTTTATTACGCTTAAAGAAATGGAATTGATTTACAACTGGACAGAAGTCTCTAGCAAGACTATATAACACTTCTGGGGATAATGTACCTATTAGGAATTTTCTAATTAATTAGTAAGGGCAGAGGTCTGACATAGAGTCTGGATTAGGAACAATTCAGAGGGGCCAATAATAGGTATGGAAAAAGATGTAGGAGAGGCCAGTCCTTTTCAAGATTGCAGTAGGATTGTTGTCTGTGGTGGGAGACCATTACTTCCTATGGTACTATGATTACCTCCACTGTATCTGTTACTATCAACTCCTCTTTCCTCTCTTGTCAGTCTCCTTTTTGGGCCATGCCTTAAATGTCAGGATGTCCTAGGTCATGTTCTTAGACAACCTCTTTTCTCACTCTGTATATTTCAGGGGCTCTGAACTCACACATTGAGTTTCTAGAGCATTCTGATAGCTGTTTTATATTCAGTAGCCCTCCAGACTTCTCTTCCAAGTTGTCCCAGCATCTTGAACTCAGCATATCAAGAGCTAAACACATTATCTGCCTTTCTCCCCACCTCAAACCTTTGTTCCTCCTGTATTTCCTATCTTGGATAAATGACACTGTGTTCTGTCTGGTTGCCTAAGCAATGGTCTTTAGTGTCACCCTTGACTCCTCCCTCTTCTGTATCCCAAGATCTGTGTACTTTGCTGCCTATTTTACCTGTTCAATTACTTTAACTCCATTTCTACTGTCCTGGACCCTGGCATCATTGTCTTACTGGACTATCCTAATCCTCATTTGATGTTGCTTAAAACCATTCAGTGACTCATTATCATTACTAGAATCAAGTATTTTACCACTTAATTTGGTATACAGGCTGTTTATGATTTATGCCCTGCTTATATTCCCAGCTTTGTATTCCCTAATTTCTTATGCTCCAGCTATATCAAATGGTATCTCATTCTTAGAACATTTTGGGGTGTTTCATACTCATTTACCCTGACACATAGCTCTACATGAAATGTCTTCTTTCTACTTCCACCTAATCATCTTTCAAAACCCAACCTAGAAGTCACCTCTTCTATGAAGTCTTCCTAGATTACTGGTTCCTCCCAGAGTAAATTGCTTCACTACTTGTATGCCTTGTGAGTATTTTTATTATAGAAAAAAATTAGCCATAGTATATTGATATTGCCTATTGTTTTTAGTAAACTGGTTTTTTCTTCTTTTTAAAATTTAAATTCAATTAGTTAACATATATTATTAGTTTCAGAGGTAGAGTTCATTCATTCATCCGGGTTATATAATATCCACTGCTCATTACATCATGTGCCCTCCTTAATGTCCATCACCCAGTTACCCCATTCCTCCACCTCTCCCTTCCAGCAGTGCTGTTTGTTTCCTATGATTAATAGTCTCTTAAGGTTTGTCTCTTTCTCTGATTTTGCCTTATTTTATTTTTCCCTCTCTTCCCCTATGATCCTCTGTTTTGTTTCTTAAATTTCACATATGAGTGAGATCATATGATAATTGTCTTTCTCTATTTGACTTATTTTGCTTAGCATAACATCCCCTAGTTCCATCCACATTATAGTTGCAAATGGCAAGATTTCATTTTTTTGGTGGCTTAGTAGTATGCCATTGTGTGTGTGTGTGTGTGTGTGTGTGTGTGTATATATATATATATATATATATATATATATATATATATATATATACACATCCTCTTTATCTGTTCATCTGTTGATGAACATCAGGGCTCTTTCCATAGTTTGGCTATTGTAGACATTGCAGGTGCCCCTTTGGATCACTACATTTGTATCTTTGGGGAAAATCCCTAGAGGTGCAATTGCTGGGTTATAGGATAACTCTATTTTCAATTTTTTGAGGAACCTCCATATTGTTTTGCAGAGTGGCTGCACTAGCTTGCGTTCCCATCAATAATGTATGAGGATTTCCCTTTCTCTGCATCTTCACCAACATCTGTCATTTCCTGACTTGTTCATTTTAGCCATTCTGACTGGTTTGGAGGTGGTATCTCATTATGGTTTTGGTTTGTATTTCCCTGATGCCAAGTGATGTTGAGCATTTTTTTTCATGTGTCTTTTGGCCATTTGTATGTTTTCTTTGGAGAAAGGTCTGTTCATGTCTTCTGCCCATTTCTTGATTGGGTTATTTGTTCTTTGGGTATTGAGTTTGATAAGCTCTTTATAGATTTTGAATACTAGTCCTTTATCTGATAAGACATTTGCACATATCTTCTCCCATTCTGTTGATTGTCTTTTGGTTTTGACAACTGTTTTCTTTGCTGTGCAAAAGCTTTTTATCTTGATGACATCCCAATAGTTCATTTTTGCCTTTGTTTCCCTTGCCTTTGGAGACATGTTTAGCAAGAAGTTTCTTAAATTCCACATGTGAGTGGAATTTAATCCTCAGCTGTGGCTGAGGTCAGAGAAGTTTCTGCCTGTGTTCTCTAGGATTTTGGTGGATTCCTATCTCACATTTAGGTCTTTCATCCATTTTGAGTCTATTTTTGTGTATGGTGTAAAAAAATGGTCCAATTTCATTCTTTCGCATGTGGCTGTCTAATTTTCCCAATATTATTTGTTGAAGAAACTCTTTTTTTCCATTGGATATTCATTCTAGCTTTGTCGAAGAATAGTTGACCATAGAATTGAAGGTCCATTTCTGGATTCTCTATTCTACCCCATTGATCTATGTGTCTTATTTTGTGCCAGTACCATCCTGTCTTGATGATTATAGCTTTGTAATAGAGCTTGAAGTCTAGAATTGTGATGCCATCAGCTTTGGTTTTCTTTTTCAACATTCCTTTGGCTATTTGGGATCTCAGCAATCAGACAACAAAAATAAAAGGTATCCAAATAGGCATAGAAGAAGTCAAACTCTCACTTTTCTCAGATGACACGATACTCTATGTGGAAAACCCAAAAGACTCCACTCCAAAATTGCTACAACTCATAGAGGAATTCAGCAAAGTGGCAGGATATAAAATCAATGCACAGAAATAAGCTGCATTTCTATACACTAACTATGAGACAGAAGAGAAATTAAGGAGTAGATTCCATTTACAATTGTGCCAAAACCCATAAGATACCTAGAAATAAAACTAACAACAAAAGCAATGGATCTGTACTCAGAAAACTATAGAACACTCATGAAAGAAATTGAGGAAGACACAAAGAAATGGAAAAATGTTACATGCACATGGATTGGAAGAACAAATATTGTTAAAATGTCTATGTTATCTAGAGCAATCTATACATTCAATGCAATTCCTACCAACCATCAACTTTTTTTCACAGAACTGGGACAAATAATCCTAAAATTTGTATGGAATCTTAATAAACTTTGAGTTTGAGGGGAAGAGCCCTGCTAATTTATCTCTGATATTCCAAAATACCCAGCTTTAGAGCCAAATTTAAAAAGCATTAGCAGAAAGCCATAAAAGCTGAGCAGATATAGCAACTGTAGCACATGCTATGGGGTACAAAGTTTGCAATTTGAGTCCAGGCATGTAAACTGAATAATGAAAAATGATCCAACAATTTCCAAACTCAACCAAATCTAGAAATTCTACAATATATTATTTACAGTGTCTAGTTTTCAACCAAACTATGGAAATGCAACGAAGTAGGAAAAGTGTGGCCCATATTGAGGAAAAAATTCAATAAATAGCAACTGTCTCTAAGAGGGATCAAATATTGGATTTAGCAGATAGATACCAAAGTAGCTATTACAAATATGTTCAGAGAATCAAAATTATGTTTAAAAAGTTAGTTTTTAAAAATTTTTTTATTTATTCATGGGAAGCACAGAGAGAGGCAGAGACAGAGGGATAAGGAGGCTCCTCACAGGGAGCTCGATGTGGGACTCAAACCCTGGACTTGGGATCACACCCTGAGCTGAAGGCAGATGCTCAACCACTGAGCCACCCAGGCATCCCAAAAAGTTAAATAGTTTTAATGAATAAAAATGTAGAGATCTAATGTAAGAAGCAGAATATATGTCAAACTCCAGAAGCTAAAATTACAACCACTGAAATGAAAAGGTCACCAGATGGGCTCAACAGAAAATTAGATATAAAAAAAACAAAAAACAAAAAACAAAACCTAAAACCAACCAACCAAAAAAAAAACAAAACAAAAAACAAAAAAACAAAAAACAAAAAACAAAAAAACAAAAAACAAAACAAAACAAAACAAAAAAAACAAAACCAAAGCAAAAGAATCCGTGAACTTGAAGGTGGGTAAATAGAAATTACTCAACCCGAAGATGAAAGAAAAAGGATTGAAGAAAAGTGAATAGAACTTCAGAGACCTGTTGGATAATACGAGTGGTACAATATGTCATTATAGTCCCAGAAGGAAAGATGAGAAAGAGACAAAATATTTAAGCAACACTGGTTGAAAACTTCCCAGATTTGATGGAAAGTATTTATTTACAGATGTAAGAAGCTTAACAAACCATAACCAGGATAAATACAAAGAAAACTACTTTTTAGACACATCATACTTAAACTGCAAAGATAAATTTTTCATGACAGCTAGAGAAATTAATATATAAAAGGGACTAATGATATGACAAAGTGCCGACTTCTCATCAGAAACAGTGGAGGCCAGAAGATATTAGAACAGCATATTCAAAGTACTAAAAGAAAAAATTATGACCTAAGGATTCCATATCCATAAAACTATTCTTTAAAAATAAATGCAAAATAAGGACAATTTTCATATAAACAAAAACTGGGAGAATTTATTGCTAGCAGACAGACCAGTGCTATAAGAAAGGCTAAAGAAAGTTCTTCGGGATAAAGGGAAATAACATTAAATCTATAGAAAGTAATAAAGAAATGAAGAATGTGTATTTTTATATATAAATATATAACATATGTAAAGTTATATAACATGCTATATAACATTTGAAAAGATATGTAACTTAAAGCAAAAAATGTTTTATTTTTTATTTTTATTTATTTTTAAAAGATTTTATTATTTATTCATGAGAGACAGAGAGAGGCAGAGACATAGGCAGAGGGAGAAGCAGACTCCCTATGGGGAGTCCGTCCTGGGACTTGATCCCAGGATCCTGGGATCACAACCTGAGCCAAAGGTTGATGCTCAACCACTGAGCCACTCAGGTGCCCCAAAGCAAAAGTTATTTTTTAAACTTATTTTCTTAAATTCGAGTGTAATTAACATACAGTGTTATATTAGCTTTAGGTATACAATATAATGATTCAACAATTTTTTTTTTAAGATTTTATTTATTTATTCAACACAGAGAGAGAGCACACAAGCAGGCGGAGTGGCAGGCAGAGTGGGAGGGAGAAACAGTCTCCACAACAAGCAGGGAACCCAATGAGGGGCTTGATCCCAGCACCCTGGGATCATGACCTGAAGGCAGATGTTTAACCCACTGAGCCACTCAGGCACCCTGATTCCACAATTCTATACGTTACTCAATGCTCATCATGATAAATGTATTCTTGAAGATTCCCTTTATCTATTTTACCCATTCACCCACCCACCTCCCCTATGGCAACCACCAGTTTAGTTTGTTCTTTATATTTAAGAATCTTTTCTTGTTTATCTCTTTTCTTCCTTGTTCATATTTCTTAAACTCTATATATTCATGAAATACAGTATTTGTCTTTCTCTGACTTATTTTACTTAGCATTATGCCCTCTAGGTCCACCTGTGTTTTGGCAAATGGCAAGATTTCATTCTTTTTTAAGTCTCAGTGATAATCCATTACACACACACACACACACACACACCCATATACCACATCTTTATCCATTATCTGGGGATGGACACTTGGGTTGTTTCCATATCTTGGTTACTATAAATAATGCTGCAATAAACACGGGTATGTATATCTTTTCAAATTAATATTTTCATTTTCTTTGGGTAAATAGTGGTAGAATTGCTGGATCGTATGGTATTTCTATTTTTATTTTTTGAGGAACCTCCATCCTATTTTCTATAGTGGCTGCACCAGCTTGCATTTCTACCAACAGTTCCTTTTCTCCATATCCTCACCAACACTTGTTATCTCTTATGTTTTTTATTTTAGATCTCCTGATAGGTGTGAGATGATACCTATCTCATTGTAGTTTTGATTTGCATTTCCCTGATGATGAGTGCTGTTGAGCATCTTTTCATGTGTCTATTTGCCATCTGGGTGTCTTCTTAGGAAAAAATATCTATTCTTGTCCTCTGCTCATTTTTAATCGGATTATTTGGGTCATTTTGGTGTTTGCAAAATTATTACACTGCATTGTTCTGTTTATAATATATAATTATATCTGACAACTATAGCACTAAGGATGAGGGAGGTGAATGGAAATATGCTGTTGCAAAGTTTCTGTATTATATGAAGTAATTCAATGCTATTTTAAAATATATTAGGGCAAGTTACAAATTCAACCACAATGAAATAACGCAAATTAATGTAGCCTGAAAGTCAATAAAAAATAAATGGAACACAAAAAACATTCGGTTAACATAAAAGAATACAAGAAAGGAAGAACAGGAACAAAAAATAAAACAAACAGAAAATAGCTAAATAACAGAACTAAATACAATTATATCAATAATTATATTAAGCATAAATGGGCTGAATATTCCAATCAAATGACAGAGATTGTTAGACTAGATTAAAATAAGCAAAAGCCAAATGTATTCTATCTACAAAAGACACTATTTACTCATTTATATATATATATATATAAATTTTACAAAAGACACACTTTAAATACAAAAAAGATACAAATGAGTTAAAAGAAAAAAAATAGAAGAAGATATGCTATGCAAGCCATCAGAAAATAAAGCTGGAGTGGTATTTGTATCAGACAAAATAGACCTCAGGATGGACAGTATTATTAGAGACAAGGGTGTCACTTCCTAATAACCGAGTTAATACTTCAGGAAGATTTAACGACCTTAAATGTATATCCACTTAATAAGAAACAGTAGTAGGTAATATTTATTATTAAGAACTTAACCTTTTTTCAAAAATTACTCAGCCATCAGAAAGGATAAATACTTAAAACTTACACGAACGTGGATGGAACTGAAGGGTATTATGCTAAGTGAAATAAGTCAATAAGAGAAAGAAAATTATCATATGGTTTCACTCGTGTGGAATGTAAAACAATGCAGAGGATCATAGTGGAAGGGAGGAAAAACTGAATCAGAAAAAATCAGAGAGGGAGACAAACCATGAGAGACTCTTAACTCTGGGAAACAAACTGAGTGTTGCTGGAGGGGAGTGTGTGTGTGGGATGCGTAAACTGGGTGATAGGCATTAAGGAGGGCACATGATGTGATGCGCACTGGGTGTTATATGCAACTGATATATTATTGAACACTACATCTGAAATTAATGGTATACTATATGTTGGCTAATTGAATTTAAATTAAAAAACCCTCAAAAACCTGGTTTTCAAAAGTAACTCAAGAGTAGGTCAGAGGTATAGAAAGTTAACAAATATTGTAGTGATAAAAGGGACCTATGTTATCTAAGCACAGACCCATTTGGTCATTTCAACCCAAAGAATGTTCAAATCACCATTCTAATGATTTGCAGTAAAAGAAATTCTTAGGCCTTTCTTATTGATAAATACATCGCACTTAACATGGTTTTTCAATAATTTTACACATTTTGTTTCTTCCTTAAAGCTCAGTATTTACAGGTATTTGAAACCCAAGCAAATAAAATTCATTTCTTTCATCTTTATGATTTTTTTTCTTATTCTCGTACAACCAGCCAACTCTTACTCAAGACATTATTCTTTGCTTTTCTTGGTAAACAAAATACATCTATTACTTGCACATACATCTCCTTACTAGCACACTCATTTTTTTTTTTACATTTCTTAAAAAATGAATATGCATGTCAATAAAACTCAAGGATATATGTGCATTATTTTTTATATCAACTGATACCTACTTTCTGATGTAGAAAAGAGTATAGGTAAATGAAAATTATATTGCCCAGGGGAACCTGGGTGGCTCAGTCAGTTAAGCATCTGATTCAATAGTAGCTCAGGTCATGAAATCAGGGCTGTGAGATTGAGCCCAGTGTTGGTCTCCCTGCTGGGCATGGAGTATGCTTAAGATTGTCTCTCTTCAAAAAAAAAAAAAAAAATTTGTCTCTCTTCCTCTATTCTTCCCCACTCCTCCCTCTCTAAAAAAAGGAAAGAAAAAATTATATTGTCCAAGTATTCAAGGGTTATTTATCTGTTTAAAAATTGATATCAATCCAAGATCTTAAACTTAACAAGGAATATGAAAATATGAACTGTTTGGAGTTCACACATTAAATTCTTACGATTTATAATATTAAAAAGTTTTACTAGCATAACTTTTAAAAGATATCGATTACTACAACCTTATTTATTTATTTATTTATTTTTAATTTCTTTTTTTTAAATTTATTTTTTATTGGTGTTCAATTTACTAACATACAGAATAACACCCAGTGCCCGTCACCCATTCACTCCCACCCCCCGCCCTCCTCCCCTTCTACCACCCCTAGTTCGTTTCCCAGAGTTAGCAGTCTTTACGTTCTGTCTCCCTTTCTGATATTTCCCACACATTTCTTCTCCCTTCCCTTATATTCCCTTTCACTATTATTTATATTCCCCAAATGAATGAGAACATATAATGTTTGTCCTTCTCCGACTGACTTACTTCACTCAGCATAATACCCTCCAGTTCCATCCACGTTGAAGCAAATGGTGGGTATTTGTCATTTCTAATAGCTGAGTAATATTCCATTGTATACATAAACCACATCTTCTTTATCCATTCATCTTTCACAACCTTATTTAATTAAACATTTTTGTAATCTTAAACAATTTATACTAACTTCTACTCACAAAACCAATATAGGAAATTTAGAAAATTTTAATCATGAGAAAATAAACTCTACATTGTGAAAGCTAGAATATTGTGCTTGCATTATATTTTTGTGAAGTGGTAAAAATAGGGAAAAGACAGAATTATGTTTAAATGAATATTATTAAATTAATCTAATTTGTCCAAAGCATCTTGGTAAGACTAATTACTTTTTCTAGTACAATTCAAATATATTTGAATTTATAAACCAATTTTAAAGATTTTTTAAAATCATGTTTAAAAACTCTAATATCTCTCTTATAAACTAGTAACCAAGGCCATTAATTTACAATTAAACATTTTCTAATTTATTAGAGTTAGAGGAGAAACAAAATTTTTCCTTGGAAGAACAAAAATAAACCATTAGAGTTAAATTTTTTTCTTTAGGAAACTCATGAGTTTCTTTTTGAAATTTATATGAATATTAATATATCATCTCCCCCCCACCCCAAAGTCCATGGGAAGAGAAGTCCCATCGATGATCTGATTCCATTTTATATTAGACATGTTTATCTGGATTAGATGTTCTTAGAGTTGAACATAATAGAACAATTTCTAAAAGACTATTTGATCTCCAAAGTTTCTCCCTTGAAAGAAAGAGAGGAAAAGGGATTTAAAAAAAAGGAAGTGAAAAAGAACTGGCTATAAACAGATATGGAAAACACTACAGATCACTACAGTAGCTTGGATTCAGGAAAATATATTTTCACACAGATACCTTATGGGGGGTGGGAATGGTGGAGAGAGCCAGGGAAGAAAGGATGGAAAGACTAAGACTACAACTGGATTAAACAACTTAGGACCTTGATAATTCTATGAAGATCATATGAATAAAAGCTGATACTTACTAATTCCCTGAGGAGGGTGATTTTTATATTAAAATGATATGTCTCTGTGTCAGATAAAGAGAATTTCCTCCTGGAGTTTCTTTCCTTTGTGCTCTTTTTTTAAAAAAGATTAAAAAATGTATTTATTTATGAAAGACACAGAGACATAGGCGGAGGGAGAAGCAGGCTCCCTATAGGGAGCTGGATTCAGGACTCAATCCCCTCCCCCCAACCAGGATCACGCCCTGAGCTGAAGGTAGATGCTCAACCGCTCAACTGCTGAGCCACTTAGGTGTCCCCTCTCTTTCCCTTTTGTTCTAAGGCACCCATTTCATTCTGGGTCTTTTTTTTTTTTTAAGATTTTTATTTTTATTTATTCATGAGAGAGAGAGAGACAGAGGGACAGAGACACAGGCAGAGGGGGAGAAGCAGGCTCCATGCAGGGAGCCCAAGGTGGGACTTGATCCTAGGTCTCCAGGATCAGGCCCTGGGCTGAAGGCGGCTCTAAACCACTGAGCCACCAGGGCTGCCCTCCTTCTGGGTCTTCTGAGAAGCAAACCGCAAAACCAAAATTCCTTAAAAGGTAAAGGGGGAGCCTTCAGATGGCAATGTAATTTTGATAGCTGTGAAAGGAAGACAGGGAGGTGAGTATAAGAAGCCTCAGCCCACATTGAAGCTCTAAGCAAATGTCAGCCAGGTAGTAGGGGAGTCCCAGAGCAAACATTGCCTATTAGAGGTGTCCTATGCTGGGCAGGAATGTCCCACATCTAGTACCCCTGCACTGCTAAACATTGGTTAGAACCTATCTAGGGGATGTGGTGAATCTTGAAAGTGGGGCAGGTAAGTTGACTGCATTCCTTTTAGGAGAAAGGGAGATTGAGTCATACTTGTAGCTACCACAGAACCTCTCCAGTGAATAGTTTCAGTTGCCACTATAACTCCCCATTGTCCTTGGTGGAGTTATGACATTTAGAAAGATAAATGCAAGAATGAGAATGCATAAGCCAAAGTTCTTCCAGAAAGTAGCACAGTTTGCTAACAGACATGGTTGATAGTTGGTTAGACTCTAAAGTCAACTGATACTTCTGACTCAAGAAATTATCAGCCCTTTGCAGGTAGAGTGTATGGAAAGAAGAGCTCACTTAAAGCCAAATTCTCATACACAGACCAGGCTGAGAAATATTCTTAATAGGCTTTGATGGTGATCTAAGACAAATTTTGTCTTAAAAAGAATGCCAGTCTAGGAGCGCCTGGGTGGCTCAGTAGTTAAGCATCTGACTCTAGGTTTTGGCTCCGATCATGATCTCAGGGTTGCAGGATCCAGCCTCAAATTGGGCTCCCTGCTCAACAGGGGAGTCTGCTTGAGATTCTCTCTCTCTCCCTCTCTCCCTTTGACCCTCCCCCTACTCATGTTCACCCACTCACATCCTTAATCTCTCTCAAAATAAATAAATCTTAAAAAAAAAAAAGAATGCCAGTCTGTCAAGACATTTTACTCATGACTTTCAAGCCCAGATTGGGAGACAAAATTGTAAAACCTTTATTCCTCTCCTACTCTCTGGAATTCTTACAGATATTTAATAGTATAGATAATAGACATATGGATAGTTAGTGACAAATCATGGGTTGGGCTAGGACTTTCATCAACTAAAAAGGAAGTCAAACTTTTTCCCTATACATTTTTCTAAAAGTTTAAAAAATTTTCATCTTTAATTCACCTTGAGTTTTGTGTGTATGTATAGAAGGATTGAATTTACTAAATAGTCCTCCCTTTCTCTAGTGATTGTTATAACCATCTTCATCATATATAAAGTTTCCAGGTATACATTGGTCTGTTTTTTAGCTCTCTCTTTTCTCTTTTAATATATTTGTGTAGGGCAGCCTGGGTGGCTCAGCGGTTTAGCACTGGGGGGTGTGATCCTGGAGACCAAGGATCGAGTCCCATGTCAGCCTCCCTGCATGGAGCCTGCTTCTCCCTCTGCCTGTGTCTCTTCACCTCTCTCTCTCTCTCTCTCTGTGTCTCTCATGAATAAATAAATAATAAAAAAATAATATATTTGTGTATTTGGCTATCTTTGTACCAACATCATATTCTTTCAGTAATTCTAATATTAATTTTATTAATTGAATAATTTGTATCTTTCATATACTTACAGATGTTTTAATCTGCTTGACATATAATTAACTGATTAATATGTAACAAAATCTGCAACTATGATAGTATACTAATCAATTTTTAGATCTATCAGTTTTTGATTTATATAATTTGGGCATATTTTTCAAGTATGTATGATTAGAAATATTTTATCTTCTTGCTGAATCAAACTTTTCATTATTATTATGTGGTGATATAGAACCCTGGTAAATTTTTTTGCATATTAACATCTCTTTCATTTGGTATTACTATAGCTACTCTGGCTTACTTTTGTTTTGAATTTTCTTGTAATGCTCTTTCCTATCTTTTTGCTTTCAGCTTTGTGAAATACATGTGAGCCATGTATTATGCTGCTTTTATTATAAATAGTGTTGATTAGATTTTTTCCTATTTAGTGTGATAATCTTTGTCTTTAATTGATACATATATTTTGTGATTACTAATATATTTGGACTTATTTCTGCTGAGAGACAATTCTATTTCTGTATTGGCATATTTTTCAAGACAGATATTGAGTACCTTTTGTTCCAAACGATCTTTTTGAGATTTTTGTATAGTGAACAGCCTCAGAAAATTAAGAGTGTTTCCCTCAGGAGCAAAGGGCAGTTTTACTTACAACTTTGGAAGATGGAAATGGTTTCTGTCTCCAGAGCAAAGAGAAAGAATGGTTAGTATTATAAAAGATTCAAGTTTCCCAGGATCAGGGTTCCTACCCTGTGACCTGTTTCATTTGCAAATGTCATCTGGCCATCTTCCTATCATGCTGTGGATATTGTGGTTTAGAGAATAGGCACAAAATTGCTGATATAAATTGGCTACTGCTACTTCCGTGAGTAGTAAATCATCTCTTGTGTTTGATCTGAGTCACATGTCTTCTACTAGAATCCATGAAATTGTGGTAGGCTAACTTATCAGTTTACAAATAGGGTAAAATATCAGACCCTTCATAATCCTTGACAGTTTCTGCTATATTAGTTAGGTTTTTTTTTTTCCATTTATCTTTTCTATCCTATTTCCTTCCTTCCTTTCTTGCCTTGTTTTTATTCAATTAAGGTATCCCTCCCACATTCTTTTCTTATCCATTGGTTGAAAGCTAAATACTTCATTTCTATTTTATTCTTTCCTCCTAGTGCTTAGAATAATAATACTGGTTACCATTTCTGACTTGCTGTCTGCTAATGTTCAATATTTAACTATGTTTCATACTTTTTCTCAGCCTTACAAATTAAACTTCGTCATTGCTATCATCATTTTGTAGAATGGGTATTTCTTTAGGTTTATTTACATATTAATTAATTTACTCAATATCTCTTCCTAAATGGCAGATCTTCTTTCCTCCTTCATTTCCTAGTGAAATTACGAAACATCAAAGATAAAGAGAAAATTTAAAAGCAGCTACAGAGAAATGGGAGATCATCTTTAAGTGTATGAAAATTAGACATGTATCTACAGATACAGGAAACCCAACATGTAATAAGCCATTCAAATAAGAAATCCATGCTGACATGGATTTGAAAACGTTTTTTCAAAATGTCTTTATTTGAAAATGTCTTTATTTGGTCCTCATTTTTGAAGTAGTTTTCCTGTGTATTCATTCTAGATTGATAAATATTTTCTCTGAACACATTCAAAGTATCATTTCACTGTTTTCTGGGTTAACTGTTGATATGCTATTAAGGGTGTGCTATTTATATAACAGCCATTCTTTTGAAGATGATCTCTCTCTGTTGCTACTTTTAATATCTGTTCTTTATCTTTGGTATTTTATAAGTTTACCATAATGTGTCTAAATATGAACTTTTTATTTATATGCCTTGGTATATGTTGGGGTTCCTATATCTATAGATTCATGTTTAACAGTTGATCTAGAAAATTCATGTCTTTGATTTTTACCTCTTTACCATTCTGTTTTCTCATTCTGAAACTCCGGTTAAATGTATTTGCTCCTCCATATCTCTTAACTTCTCTTTATAAGTTCTACTTCCTTTGTTTCTTTGTGCTGCAATCTGGGTAACTTTTTTTGATCCATCTTCCCATTGATTTTCTTTTCAGTCATGTATAACTACTTTATAATCTATCAGTGAGTTTTGAAATGGATTATATTTTAATGTTTTATTCCATCCCATTATCAAATCATTTTTTATAGTTTCTTGTTCTTTGATTATTTAAAATTTCTATCCCCTTTAAAAAGACATTTTTTTGTGTGTTTATCAGGGTTTTTTTTAAATTATTTTATTTTATTTTATTTTATTATTATTTTTTTTAATTTATTTTTTATTGGTGTTCAATTTACTAACATACAGAATAACCCCCAGTGCCCGTTTCATACAGAATTACTTTATAAATGGTGTCCAACATTTCAATAACTGGTGTACTTATGGAGAAGGATGTCTAAATTTATGGTTTGTTATTTTTGCTGAATCTCCCTCATGGTGACTCATTTCTTTGTGTGATTTTTTTTTCATTTCTAATTGTCATTTCATGTTTTGTTCAACTTAATCTGTGTGAATCTTGAGGTATTAGAGAATGTTTCCTTTTATTTTGACCGGTGTTGCAGAGTTTTATAAATTTCGAACTATTCTTTTAAAGATTTATTTATTTATTTGAGAGAGAGCTCACATGAGTGGCAGGAGGAGGGGCAGAGGGAGAGAAAGTCAAGTGATAACTGAGGCAGGGCTTAATCTCATGACCCTGAAATCATGACATGAGCTGAAATCAAGAATCAGATGCTAAACCAACTGAGCTACCCAGGTGCCCCAATTTTGAACTATTTTAATTTGTAGACTGAGTGAGTTGCTGACCTATAAATATTATATACTTGAACTTCAGATCTGAATGTGAGGGCCTAGAACAGAATTTTTCAGAAGAGACTGATATAATTACCATGATTATTGTTATTATTGCTGCTATTGTTCTTTTCTACATAGCACCATCAGAGCAAACAGTTCTTCCAGGCTTCCTTCACTTGGCAGCTAGGTAATTTTACCCTTTATATCACCAGTGATGTCACTCTTTTCAAGGGCTTTGGCATGATTTTAGAGAGTTGGCATATTTCCTGCATTTTCTTGAGCCAAAGATTTATTCTTCCATTTCCCCGCACAGTAGTTAATCCCCAAGGCTCTGGTTTCTGAATTGGCATTTTCTCCTAGGGCTTCACAAAATTTTCCTTTTGGTTATCACTTATGGATTGTTTTTATTTTTAAGTTTCAGCTTGTGCTGTTTTATTTGGACCTTGTTTTTTAAAAAAGATTTTTTATTTTTTTGTGAGAGACACAGGGAAAGAGAGAGAGAGAGGCAGAGACACAGGCAGAGGCAGAAGCAGGCTCCATGCAGGGAGCCCGATGTGGGACTCAATCCCAGGTCTCCAGGATCACGCCCTGGCCTGAAGGTGGCGCTAAACAACTGAGCCACCCGGGCTGCCCTTATTTTGACTTTAGATATAATTTCTATTTTTAAAAAAATATTTTATTTATTTTTTTCATGAGAGACACAGAGAGAGGCAGAGACATAGGCAGAAGCAGGCTCCTTGCGAGGAACCGGATGTGGTACTCTAGGACCATGCCCTGAGCAGAAGGCAGATACTCGACCACTGACCCACCCAGGTGTCCAAATTTCTCCTTATTTTGAGCTCAGTTATATGTTTAAATATATGCTCATTGTAACATAGTCAGGATCTAGTCATATTACAATGGGAAGGCATTTTGGAATTTCTAGTCTACCAGGCTATTTGAAGGAAAGTCTCTAGCTTTAGACTTTTTCATTTAATAAACCATTTCATCTTTGTTAGTTTCTTTTCAAGCTAAAAACAAATTTAGAACTTTTGGGTGTGGATAAAAGTGAAAAATCATTTCAAACTCATTGATTTACAGTTTCCAGAATCTACCTTCTCAGTCAAAATTGAGATCATATTTGGCCATTTCTAGTATCTTGACAACTTTCCTGTTCTCCATGATTCCAGAAAAATGATCAATTGGTGAAATTGTTTGGCATTTGCTTCTCTGTTTTCTTAAGCTCCTTTTATGTAATTCATTTGGATCTGAAAGTGTTTTTCTTCTCTCTTCACATCTCTCTTAAAATTCAGTTTTTCTTACTACTGGCTTGAAGATTATTCCTCTTAATAGAAAGGGTAGAGGTCTTGTTAATACACAAATTGTGGAAGGGTCAGCACGTGAAGCATTACCTTATAAATGGCTTATCTTGCCAATATGATAAATCTACAGGCTATGGGTCTTATGTTTATATGGGTCTAAGTCATTTAATTTGGTGTGTATTTTTCTTTTCTTTTCTTTTCTTTTCTTTTCTTTTCTTTTCTTTTCTTTTTTCTTTTCTTTTCTCTTTCTTTCTTTCTTTCCTTTCTCTCTCTCTCTCTTTTTTTTTTTTTTTTGGTGTGTATCTTTCCTAACTTGACCTTCTGCATGATGCTGACATCTAAGTAGTTTTCTGGGACATCTTCACAAAGAGCGTCCCTTTCTGGGCTGTTCCTGCTACTCTGGGTGAGTTTCTCCTCAAGAACAGTGTGCTCCAGTCTCCTGATATCTGGTCCCCAGTGGAATCGTAGGGGCTCTCAGATCTGAGTTCTAAAAACTGGGGTTCCTGCTAAATGCTACAAGACCCTGGTCTGGGGCACCAGAGTTGAAGCTTTAGGAACAAAATGCTAGTGTATGTAGGCAGCTTGGGCAGGTTCTGCAAAGCTGAGCAGCAGAGTAAGGACAAAAGTATTCATTCATCCTTTGGTTCTGGACTCTGAGGTTGAGCTCCATCAGATTTTAGGTAGAGCTAGCCACATAGGTAACTAGATACTATAGTTATACCCTGAAGCTTGAAGTAGTAGTACAGTGTCCAACGCAGCTTCTTGGTTACTTGAGACCTACTCTTGTTTTTAAGCTTAGCATTTTTAAAAATTTATTTATTTTATTTTTTTGCTTTATGCCTTACCCTAGTGCCTCCAGTATAAAGCAGTGGCCACACTGGCTTCCTCATGGTCATTACTCCTTAGCGAAGGCAGCCTATGTGGATTGAAGGGAGGGTCAAGAAGATCTGGCCATTCTGGGGACTCTGGCTTCCTCTTGTCATTATTGCCACAGAAAATCATGAGGGATCCTGCTCACAGGGCCTAAAGGACAAAGGTAGGCCACATTTAGGTAACGGTGGGAGCATTTGTTTGGATTCTGTTGATATGATATGACATCAACAAGGGAAGGAAGAGAGGGGAAGTGTTTCATCTCACTGCATTTTTTGCAGCTGTAGTGCTGTAGATATATGCTGGTGGCTGGATGTGGCTTATTTGTCCAGGAGTAAATGATGTGATACCAGACTTTTCTGTCTAATTCTCTATCTTCCCCCACTAGAAGAAGAGTATTTTTAGGGCAAAGACACTATTTTCTTTGTTTTAAAATCATGATGGCCCTCCTTTGTGGATGTAGATCCTTGGGCAGTTTCCTCAATCATTTCAAGTTTTGGTTTCCTCATCTGTAAAGTGGGGATAATAATAATAGTATCTACCTCATAGTGTCGTTTTGAAGATCAGTGCATGTTGAATAACTTATGCAATGAATGAGGTGTATTTTTCCTCAGTTTTATTCCCTTTTAAGAAGTTGAAGCTGGATGGTCTTAACGTTGTCAAATCTTGTGGGATTGTGTGCAGTGGTCTGATTTCTCCCATCAGGAGTAGTTGGAAAGAGAAGCCAGGGACCCACCCTTCCTTGACCTCACCACCCTTCCCTCTCCCACCTGGATCCTTTTGTGTTGGGAGTTGGATAGGGGTGGGGAAACCCCGTGCTGCTGAAAAACTGCCTTTAAAGTCTTTGGAACCAAAGGGAAGGAGCCAGAATCAAAGATTACCTTGTTTTTTGGAGTGTATCACTGGCTATTGTCCCCATCAAACAAAGCCTTTTCATCAGAGGTTCTTTAAAACACTTTTTCTCCCTCCTTTATTTTGCTTTGAAATAAGCTGGGCAACAATTAATTTCAGAGAGAGAGAGAGAAAGATAATTCAACAAGGATCTATTACTACTCTCAGCTTCTATTGCTGTAATGAAAATCTATTTCCTTTCCCTTTTGTGTCCCATATAATTTAATGCCCATTTTATTAATGGTCTGAAATAATTACGGAACCCTTTGTGATTCTCAAGTATGTTTCATTTAATTGTGCAATAAATGCCTAATCTCTTCCTCCATCTGAAGCTATTATGGCGTTAAAATTAACAATTATGCAGCAATGCGCCGGGGTCCATAGAAATCACTCCAGATAACTAGACATATATAAATCATTCATGAGAACAATTTCTGAAAAGAGACGGAGGGGAAAAAAATTGTGTTGAAAATGACATTGGGAAGCCAAGGGCCCAGCCTGTAAGAAGATAGTAACACCTTTAAAAAATCTTTTTTCTTTCCTTTTTTGTTATTATTATTTTATTAATTGTGTATGTGGCATAGCCCTCTCCCCCCCACTTCTATTAGCCTGACAGATATTTTCAGAATTAATTAACTGTTAGCTCTGAGGATAAATTGTTCATTATCAATTTCCCCCCCCTCTTTCTTTCTTTCCTTTTATAGTTTTTCTTTTTCTTTCAGGCCAGCAATTACACTCCCTGCCTTTCTCCAGCAGCTCCTGTTCTGCACAGCTATCCAAATGGGGAAAGTGCTTTTTCTTTCAGCCCTATTCACTTCTCCTCTTCTCCCTTTTGTGGGATTTAATAACCATGGCTGATAGGCTCATGCTGGACAGAGAGGTTAAGTTTGTTGTCTCAGCACTTTGCTGACAGGGGACAGTGCAGGAATTCTGTAACTTCTAGCCAGCCCTGTGGGGCTGCCTACAGCCTGGCTCACACAAGCATAACCTCTAAATAGTGTTCAGAAACCCTGCAGCCCCAAACACCCTGCTTACCTAAGAACACTTCCATTGGTGCTGCTAGAGCCCGCCTCCATCTTTTAAAACATTCCTGAGTCCTAAGACATTCCCAGCAAATATCCTCCAGCTCACACCCTCCTCCAGCACAGATTTGTGTGCGCATGCGCGCACACACACACACACACACACACACACACACACACAAACACACATACACAAAGATACATACATAATGGTATGGAGCAATGGAGAAGGTCAGAAAACCAAATGCCCACAGGGTAGGTAGGAAATATAGATAAATATTTCTGGTGGGATAGGGCTGTGGCACACTAGAGATCACATACCCTGCCTGCAGGGGGCAGCCGCTACTCAACTTCCAAGGATTGCTGCCTTTTGGGAATGTGGGCCCAATGTGGCCAACTCTTCTGATATTTCAAGAAAAACCCGAAAACTTAATGTGGAACCTACCAAATTGTTGACAACCAATTTAGAAAAATTTAAGACTGTATGAGCTAAATAGGCAGGATGGATGCTGGCTAGGGCTGCTACTTTGGGGCCCCCTGTTCTAAAGGATTGATGTTTGTTTCTAGAATTTGGTTCAGAAGAACGTTCCTAGAAGGGACAGGCTGAGCATGCTGTCCCTTGGCTGTCCATGCTTTGCAGATCCCAGGCTTAGGTCTTTTGGGTCTGAGGCATGCCTGAGGTTGTTCTGAAGGTTGAGCTCTGTGAAGGAAGTAGGGGTGAGGATGGGTATCACATTTGATTTCTTTTCAAGTGTCACCAATCCTAAAGCATTAGTTTAAGCACTGAAAAATCACCAGTTAAGAGTGAGTGTGTCTGTGCTCATGTTCTTGATGATTTCAGAAGCGATTTGGCTAAGTATTAATTGAGAGCTCATGGATGTTGAGTTCAAGTATGTTTGGTGTAATGTTGCCAGAAATAACCTCTATTGAGGATAGTTAACATTTACTGAAATACTAAATATTAGGCCCTAATCCACCTAATTGATTTTAGATTAACTCATCTAATCTCTATGGATTTATTAGATAGATATTATTATCATTCCCATTTTGTGGGTGAAGAAATTAAGAAGTTAAGGAATGGGCATTAGACAATTTAGCATAAATAGCAAAGGCAAGTTTCAAACCCATGGCCACCTGACCCCAGAGCTTGAGCTCTTAACCATTGTGTTAAAATTCTTGGTACTTGGTAGAACTGAGCAAGATCAAACACAAAGGTAAGACATGACTGGAGAAAATTCAGTAAATAATACCAATAAAAAGCACATCTATACAGAGCTAAACAGTTCCAAAAATGTTTTAAGACTCATTATCTAATAGACAAATTTTAACTACTTTGAGTAACATACTGATAAACATCTCAATATCATTGTACTTCTTTCTTCATTGTCAAGATTATTTTCTTAAAATTAACTAATGGAAATAGAACTACTTTATCAAAATATATGAACATTTATAAGGAACTTAAATATATATTGCTGAGTTACCCTCCAGATAATTTATATGTACATTTCCATCAATAGGTCCACCACCATTTTTACTGGCTGCATAGTATTCCCTCACAAGGTAGAGCTATGCTAACGTCAAACTTCCCAGTTGCATCTGACTTTTATTTAAATCTTTCTTCTCAGACTAACTCTGATTCTTTCTCTCAAGGTTAAGTGAACCACAACCTTGATTCATGTTAAAATGAAACTCTTCCACAGAATACAAAAACACTCATGGGCCGGCGCTCTGGGACATAGGGGAAGTCTAATATCCACATTCTTTAGAAGATTCTTTTCTTTTTACTATGTCAGTATTCTTTAGTTACCTTATATGAATAAGGGTAGGAGTTAGGTTGCCTTCTTAGTATTTCCAGCTAGCTATTCTACTATAGCCTTTGTCTCTTTTTATAAGTACTACCCCTGGTTTTCTTCTCCAGCAAAAAGGAAGGATCTTGCTGGCACATTTGTATGTATGTAGCCTGGAGCCACTTGGAGAAATGTTTTAATTCACAATTTTGTGATTTTCCTGGTCAATTCAATAAATAGTGTTACTGAATGTTATTATTAAACTCCTGACTCGGATTTCTAACTCCGCAAGTTTTGCTTAAAGCTAAAATGCTTTTTTAAGGAAACACATTAACTATTTCAACAGAATACACACTTCTAAACAATAAATCACATGGGACCTGCTTTAAGTTGTAGAATATCTACTCACCTCTGAAGACCTTTAAAAAATAGGATAATAATAAGAGCTGACATTTATTGAGCACTTATGATCTGTGAGGCACTGGGCTTTGCAAGCATTAATTTATTTGCTTTCACAGTAATCCTATAAGGCAGAGGTGTTTTTTTTTTTTTTTTTTTAAGTTTTTTATCCTATTTAACAGATAAGGAACCAAAGCTTAGGGTGTTTAAGTAATTTGCCCAAGGTCACACAGGTAGTAAATGGAAGAGCCTGTATCCACCACAAGCCTGTCTTTTATTCACTGTATTAGAGTGCACAGTATCTTGATTGGTGTGGAAACAGTCCTGGGGACACTTTGCAACTCCCGGCCACCAAGAATTCTAAAGTGAGTGCAAAGGCCCTTATCTACATGTGGCCCATGCATTTTAAGGAGTAGATGTGTGGGTTTGAGGCCTATTTAACAGCCTGTTGGGGCACCAGAGAATGCACAAGAGGCACAGGGCCTGCCTGTCCCATCACTGTAAAGGCCCAGTGTCTGGGGTGGGGGGGGGGTTGTGTTTCTCTGAGCCTGCTGTGATCTTGGGAATGGTAATATATTCCTCTCAGAGGCAGAATTCAGGGGCGACACGTTATTACCTTTCCTAGCGATTGTTTTGTTTAATTTCCATTTTAAAATTTATTTCCTGTGAGAATGAACTGACTGGAATTCATTTGTGCCAGGGAGGGAAGGTGAATTTCTTATTAACTCTCCTAGGTAATGGGCAGCTGTAGCTCAGGCCGTGGGAAGACCTGAATTACTCAGGGCTGGGGCGGGGGTTGGGAGGGGGTGAGGGAATGCTTGGAGAGTGCCTAAGTAATGTAGGCAGACCAGGCAGGAAGATGTCTGCTGAGGGGCCTAGGTGATGGGGTCTGGAGGGCAGCACACTGGGTGAAGTTTTATACAAAAATCTAGACAAGGCAAGTCCTTGCAGTGTGAAGAGAATCCTGTCTTCTCCCCTGGCTAGAACAGAGGCCATATTAAGGGGAAAAACAACAAAACACATTTTTAAGCAATTGTAAGAATTTTTTTTAACTTTTAAAAAAATTTTATTTATTTATTTGAGAGGGAGGGAGAGGGATCACAGAGGGAGAGGGAGAAGCAGACTCCCAGGTGACTCAGGGCTCAATTCCCAGAACCCCGAGATCATGACCTGAGCCTAAGGCAGATACTCAACTGACTAAACCACCCAGGCACCCTGTAAGAATCCTTTTTTGGGGGGTGGGGGGACAAAGTTTATCTCCCTTCCTATGGCTGGCAGATGCAAAGCTGGTGTCCATTGAAAGTTGAGAGTTTTATAAAGGGGCAGAGGTGTTAAAAGGATGAGGACATTTTGCTCATCCCTCGCCTGTGGTTGTATTTTAGTGGGATCTGGGTAGCTGGACCTTTATTCTGCTGTGGTCTTGCCTTTCCCTGATGTCCTCATTCTTGGACAAGCTGGATAGCTCAGACCCTATATTTAAAACCTCAGGGTCTACTCTCTCAGCACTGTTTTCCAAGGTGTGGGCAAATGTTTTTCATCCTTCCTCACAATATACCTGGTGTCTATACCTTTTTTTCTGCATCTAATGCCTATACTTTATTTCAAGCAAACAAAATGGTTTAAAATATCCATGATAACAGGTAATGGTTTTGAAGAATTTGGAAGATATTTTAAGGACATCTTATGACTTGGAAGAATTTCCAAGAATTTTTCAGGAATTCTAATTTCTCATGTGCTTGAATCCCAAAGATTAATATCTATGGGGAATTTTGAAGCCTAGACCCATTGTCAGATGGAATGAGGGTGAGCTTAATGCTGTTGGATCTCCTGACTTTATAAGAGAACTTAGAAATATGGACATTTATATAAAAACCTCCCAAGTTATTTTACAGTGCTCAATTTTTATGCTAAAGGCTGTTGATACCCACTTGTTTGAACATTTTTCAATCTATCCCCTCTCAGATATCACTCCCTCTAGGAAAGCTTTTTCTTTCCCCTCTACACCTCAACCTTTAGAGATCCCTGAGCCATTTCTGTGGTCCCACTCACTGGGCACCCCTAATATTTAGGTCCACATCTAACAGCAAAATTTAGGTTCTCACTTGCCTGGAATTGTGCTGTATTCATATCTGGATAAGCCACTGGCTCAAACACTACATGGACTTAATAAATATTTGAGTAAGAAAGTACTAGGTTTCTGGATTATAAACCTACAAATCCTAGAATTTGACCCCCCAGGACTCATCATCAGAGGACATGTAACATTTCAATCAGTGGCCACTTCCAGGGGAAAAAAGGTTGGCCAAAGGCCAAACAGGGAATTGCAATTAGCAAATTCATGAATCTCTTGTTTACATTTCAAACAAGCTCATGGCTTGTTTTCTGTATCTACAGGATTGTGCTTTATTTATAGACCACTAATTACCATTAATAAGTGGACTTGTGGTTGAATTTCACAAATGTTACAATTGGGGAACAAACTCAATCCACCCTCTTGTATGGAAATTACTCTGATTAGAGCATAATGACTAACTAAAGAGTTATTTGTCTATTCAATTGCAGGGGGCAGAGAAGGGTAATGAGTTTACTGGCTCAAGCTCCATTGTTTTAAGAGTCAGTACCAGGGAACTTTTGGTTTTAGGGACAGCAGTCCAATTCTTAAGAAGTCTCAGCTAACTTTTTAAAACTCCACTCCTCTGGACCATCTCCCTACAAGAACAGGAAGTTGATCATCCTTGTATTTCCCTCACCTCCATCACAGAGCCTTGAATTTAGTGGGCGTCTAGGAAATGTTGAAAAGAATCCCTCCATCTTATATTTTTATCCTCATTTATTTGGATCAAGCATTTATTGTGTCCATACTGAATATTACATGTTAGAGATAAGGAGAGAGATAGGATATGTCCCTTCTTTTAAAAGCTTACATTCTTATAAGGAAACAGATAGATGAACACATGGTGATATATAACTTCAGCATGGTAAGTGTTATAACAGCCCAGGGCCCCATCATGTTGGGCATTCCCTAATGTTCCTTCAATAAGACCTTCAACTGCTCTGTAGTGGAGTTTATAATTTTCTTATCATACTCCCCCCATCCTCCCGGGCACCCCACTATACTGTGAACAATTTCAAGGCAGAGATGTGCCTTATACAGTAGGCTTTCCATAGGATTAATATGAAATGAATAAATGAGCAGGAGTGTCCGGAGTGTCAAGGGTCTCTGACTCTGCAAACTTGAGCTACCTTGAAAGAATGCAAAGAGCAGAGCAGCTTGCCTGGAAGTCTCCCAGTGGTTGGGAGTTAGGGAGAATCTATGGGGAAAGTATGCTCACACTTACAGGAGAGTGTTAGGGACCACTGGTTAGACAAGTAGATATGGCCTATAGCTTGCTGCCACACATGTGCCTCCAGATTGGTACAGTTGGCTTCCCTGAAACTCATCAACTCCTGACTCTGGTCAAATTAAGTATCTAAGATAGCAAAGATGAGAACCAGGTTTTGAATCATGTGAGCCAGAGCTGCTTGTATTTTGTCTTCCATTCCTGCCTGAACAAAGCCATTTGCAATAGAAAAGAATGAGACCAATAAACAAAGAAAAGCAGAGTCAAGGGTTGGGTCCCCAACAACATTGTTCAAAGCCCTGGATCTAGTTAAAAATAACTATCCTTTGCAGTCTCCCGTTATGGAGACCAATCCATTCCTCCTCTCCTATTTTAGTTTGAGTTTCTATCACTTGCATCCCAAAGAGCCCTGAATAATAGACTCTTCTATTCCTACTTCTAAGAACTTTTCAACTTCTTAGGAAATACCCTTATAGGTTAAGGACCTGTGCTTTGGAGTGAGACAAATCTGGTTTCAGACTCTGATCGCTGCATTGTTGAGTCTCTCTATTACAGCAGCTCAGCTCCTTACCCTAACTAATATACCAAGTAAAAAATGATTCAGGCCTGAAGTGAGGTCTTAGCAGTAAAGAAAGAAGTCAGATTTGAGTACTTTTAAGGAGCTAGAATTGACAAAATATAGTAGTTTATTCTATGTGTAAGAGTGAAGAGCATGGGGAGGGCAGAGGGAAGAGTTGAGAAACCTTGGTTTCTGGTTGGAGTGATTGGTGGATAGTGGTTCCCAGGCCTGGCTCCGCGGGCATGATTCATGTCCACTTAACAGGGCCCTGTCCCAGCAAACATCCAGGAGGGCTGCTCTGCTCCTTCTGTCCTCCAAAGACAGAGTGACCTTGAAGTGTCAAAGTTCTGGAAGACCTGTGACACTCTTCTTGCTCTTTTATTCATTCATTCAACCCTGTTTGAAAGCCCGTGGAATTAGCTCCAGGACACAAAATTAAGGCATATTCTCTTCTCTCCAGTTATTCACAGTGAAGTGGGGGCAATGGATGAGAAGGCAATAAAAGCCAGTAACAGAGCAGTTGAAGTACTTAATTAAAGTCACACAGGGCCTTGTGCTTGGTTTAATGCTCTGCTATTGCTGCCTTGAAATTCCTTTTTTTTTAAAAAAAAAATTATTTATTCGAGAGAGAGAAAGAGAGAGAGGCAGAGATACAGGCAGAGGGAGAAGAAGGCTCCATGCAGGGAGCCCGACATGGGACTCGATCCCGGGTCTCCAGGATCAGGCCCTGGGCTGAAGGCACCACTAAACCGCTGAGCCATCCGGGCTGCCCTGTCTTGAAATTCTTAATGATTTTTCATTTCAAAATGATCTACCTTTTAGTTTTCTCTGTAAAATAGAAGTTACTCATAGTAAAAAATTGTAATCAATATGTATACATGACATTACTAAAAGTAATAATGGCAAAGGAGAACAACTTTGTATGTAAAGTATGCAAATAAGTTTGTGTTAAGGAAAATAGTTTTGTCCTAAAATAAAATAAACAGTGATTTCAAAAATTTTGCAAGATGAAATATGAACAGATATTTTTTAAATTATAAAAGGTTTACAGAAAAGAAAAAAAAAGAAATTCTTAATGGTTTTTTGAACAAGGCACTCTATGTTTTCATTTTATACCAAGCCCAAGTGACGTAGACAGTTCTGGTGTACCATCCATTTAGAAAAGCATGATGGCAGAAGAACAGTTTGGGGTGAAAGACATTGGATTTGGTTTGGAAGGATTAAGGTGGGAGGCTGACTGGAGTGGTCTGGGATGGCTGGGTGAGGAGAAAGGGCTGTAGTGGGAGTGGTCAAATTCTTGGAGTTTAGTGGTAATGTAAATATAAGGGTCCTAATCGGATTAGCCCTTTTGTCCTGGAAGTGCCTCCTCCAGTTCCTAAAGACCCCACTGACCTCTAACCAGATGTGTTTATGGTAGGCAGAGTTGGAGAGCTAGGACAAACGTGAGGCAACTTTCTGGATGGAGGTTTATAGAATGAAGTTAATATTCTCAATATCTTGCTCATACAGATGCTGTGAAAAGAACTGAAATGACTGTTCTTAATCTGCTGCTGTATTCCTTGGCAGATAATATTTTGTTTGTTTGTTTCTGTTCTGGTAATTTGACAGTTTGACTGTGGATACTATATCTTTCTGGCAGTAGGACTCTTAGCAGTCCTTTGCAACTCATCGGCGGAGTGTCCAATATTTTATCTTGAATGAAAAAAAATGCCTTTTGGTTGATTTAATTTATAAGCTGAAACATTTCAAAGCATAGTGCAAAGGGTCTTGGCTCTAAAGTCAGGCATCTCAGGTTCAAATCCCAGCTCTACCAGTTGCAAGCTGAGTGGTCTTGGCAAGTCTCTAAGCATGTTTCCTTACCTTTTAAAGAGATGCATATACATTTTGCAGGTTTGGTAGGGACTGGAAGTGACAGTGGCAGAGTGACCTTTCTGGTTGACAAGGCTGGGGAAAATGGCTGATATATATAATATATATATCATATATATATATCTCACATGTGTGTTTATATATACACATATATACATATTTACATATATACATATATTTATATATGTACATATATATTTATATATACATATATATTTGTATATCACTTATAAGTCAACTACACACACACACACACACACACATATGTGTGGTTGACATATAGCTGATCTCTTTTAAGAGATCTGAAAAGAATTTGCCAGGAGGTAGCCAAACTGATCTAGAAACCATCTTTTCCAACAACCTATATAATAGAAGCTTGGATGGTGCACTGAGGGAAGAATCTTGGAATTTGTAAGCAGAGAGGACATAGAAAGGAGGGTCAGGAGTGCTTTTCTCCTTCCTCAGTCAAGTGAGGATCAACTTAAAAGAATGACAAAGAGATTGGGGTCTGAAGAGGAGGAGAGACCTTCACTTCACTTCCTGTGCTGTTAGCAGAATATGGCTTGAGAGGGTTCTTGGGAGACTTTCATATGTCACCTAAAGTTTAGGGCCTAGAAACCAATATCCAGAGAAATGAAAGGAAAGACTAGTGGGAGAGAGAGAGAGAGCAAGCAGTTGAGGAAGTGACTTTCACTTCACTCGTGGTGGCCAAGAGTTAGTGAGTTTCCTTATGGGAAACAAGGAAGCCTTCAGAAATGACCAGGCAAGAGTAATCTTGGAAAGACTATTACAAGAGAGCTCCTCAAAAAGGAGTTTGTTGAACACCCTACGGTGGTATCATTGAAGAAGAGCTTAGAAGAGAGTACCAAAGAATACATCATCTTCATTAGAAAATGAAATAGCACTCAAGTTCTCACCTGTGTGTTAGGCATGAAACCACCCTTTAGCAAAATAATGGAGTAGGAAAGTTAGAGAAGTTTACCTCTTTTACTTCCCCATCTTCCTTCCTTCCCTTCCTCCCCTTCCTCTTTCTAATATCTTTTGTAATTATTAACATTTGGGGCAGGACTTAAGTGTAGTGTGGAAGTAGTCTTGCCCCACTGAACTAATGCTCTCACCTCAACTCTACCATAATCTATGTGAATGCTCTTGGGTAGATTCAGACAACTCTTTATCTTTGTCTTCATCTGCAAAATGACAGAGTAGCACAATTTTCCTTCCAAAAATTAAATGTTTCCTGCCTTATCAGAAGGCCTACAACAGGGATCCCTGGGTGGCGCAGCAGTTTAGCGCCTGCCTTTGGCCCAGGGCGCGATCCTGGAGACCCGGGATTGAATCCCACATCTGGCTCCCGGTGCATGGAGCCTGTTTCTCCCTCTGCCTGTGTCTCTGCCTCTCTCTCTCTCTCTCTCTCTCTCACTGTGTGCCTATCATTAATAAGTAAAATAAAATAAAAAAAAATAAAAAAAAAGAAGGCCTACAACAGATCCTTGCTCTGAGCAGGCACAAGGTAGACTAGGAAATTTGGATAGTCACCTTAGATATGCACCAACTCTCCCCCATAGAAATCTGGGTTATCCCCATGCTTGTCAGGTTCTCTACCCTTGTTCTAGGATGGCTCAGATCTCTACTTCAGGTTGTAAGTGACACAAAGACCCAAGAAGAGGAGGGGGTAAATATCTCACATTATGATCTAGTCTGGATGCTGAAAAGTGACTTCTAAAGCCTTTTATTTAAGTTTAACAAATATTTTTATATTTATTTTCTTTGAAGGATGGTTCAAAGTACTTTATAAATATTAACTAATTTCTTTTTAAAAATTGAAGTATAATTAACAAACAGTGTTATATTAGTTTTAGGTGTACAATATAAAGACTCAGCAATTCTATACATTATTCAGTGCTGATCACAGTAATTGTACTCTTAAATCCCTTCACTTATTTCACCCACTCACCCAACTATCTCCCCTCTTGCAACCACCAGTTTGTTCTCTGTATTTAAGAATCTCTTTCTTTTGGACTTTTTTCCTTTGTTCATTTGCTTTGTTTCTCAAATCCTACATATGAATGAAATCATATGGTATTTGTCTTTCTCTAACTGACTTATTCCATTTAACATTATCCCTCTGGATGCATCCTTCTTGTTACAAATGGCAAGAATCTCATCCTTTCTCATGGGTAATATTTTTATGAGTAACACTGCATTATGTGTGTGTGTATACATCTTCTTTACCCATTCATCTATGGATGGACATCTGGGTTGCATTCATTTCTTGACTATTATAAATAATGCTACAATAAACATAGGGATGCATATATCTTCTTGAATTACTGTTTTCATTTTCCTTGGGTAAGAGCCCAATAGTGGAATTACTGGATCATATGGTATTTCTATTTTTAATTTTTTGAGGAACCTCCATACTGTTTTCCACAGTGGTTGCACCAACTTACATTCCCACCAACATTGTACAAAGGTTCCCTTTTCTTCACATCCTTACCAACACTGTTATTTTTTGTCTTTTTGATACTAGCCATTCTGACTAGTGTGAGATGATATCTCATTGTGGTTTTGATTTGCATTTTCCTGATGATGAATGATGTTGAGCATCTGTGTATGTTTGCCATTTGTATGTTTTCTTTGGAGGAATGTCTATTTGGGTCCTCTGCCCATTTTTTAATTGGAATATTTTGGGGTTTTTTTTGTGTTGTCATATAAGTTCTTTATATATTTTGGACATAACCCCTTATCAGATACATCATTTATAAGTATCTTCTCCCATTCAGTAGGTTGTCTTTTTGTTTTGTTGGTTTCCTTCGCTGTGCAAAAAGATTATATTTTGGTGTAGTTCCAATAGTTTCATTTTCCTTTTGTTTCCTGATATTAACTAATTTAATTCTTACAATTACCTTCTCAGGTAGGTATTAATATTATTCTAATTTTACAGATATGGAAACTGGGACATGTAGATTTAACATATCTAAAATCACAAAGCTAAGGTCAAAATATATATGGAAAAAATACTTAAAATATCTCATATAAATATAAAGTAGATATGTATCAAAATTTGACTCATTAATGAGAGGACTAGCAGAATAGTAAAAGTAGTTCAAAGAGCATTTGGAGAACAGATATTTATCTTATCATTGGGAAAGGCATACTGAAATAGGTTTGCTAAATTAGAGAGAAAACTGGTTAATGTCATCTAAGGCAATAAAACTATAGCCTTTGGAGTTATCTTCCCTATAATACAGAAATTATTTGCATCTCTTGACAACAATTTATAAATTAACACATAACCATAGAGATTCTGGGTCTTAATAGATTAAAAAAATTTAAAAAGCAAAATGAAACAGTCCTCCCAAGGGCCTATTAGATGATGCTCCATTGTCATATATAAAACAGATATAATTATCCTTTTGTCTCATTTCTAAGCTTTGGATTCAAACCTAGTAGTTTGGTTATAAAAGCTAAAATGTGACCACATTATACTTCTTCTCTAAATGATAGAATTCCCTTCCCCAGTTAAGTCCTGGCCAATAAGAATTTGTATGGTGTAAAAAAAAAAAAAAAGAAAGAAAGAAAGAAAGAAAGAAAGAAAGAAAGAAAGAAAGAAAAAAGAACACTATTTTGCTTTTATAATCTAAATATTATAAAAGCACATTCATTTCCAAAGGCCTGCATTTATAAGAAAACTGATTATTCCTGTGATTCTCCCTTCTGTTCTATTGGGTAAGGAAAGGTGGAAGGGAGGTGGGAAAAGTCTGTTCCTGGGACTGCAAATTCTTGTGGACTTCTGATTGGGGTAGAGTCTGATTCTCTTGGAAGAGGAATTGGGAACAGAAATTTTGCAGGTATATCTAGGAGTCCCTCATGCCTTCACCTGTTGAAGCCATCCTCTTCCATCTAGGGGAATAGGTACTGGCATTAGTTTCTTATAAATATTTATTGTGCTTATTTTTAAATATTGTATAAACAAGAAATTGATAAGTACTATATAAAAAATCTCAGACCGGGCTGATGGGAGTAAGGGTAGTGGATGTGGTATATAGAGAGTTTTGTAAAAAATATGGTGAAATTCTACAAAAACCAGATCTACTGAGTATCTTTTGGTAGGCTACATTCTCTAGAGATTTTTTTCAAAACCCAGAGTCCCTCCCTTTCTCTCTCTGTGTGTCTCTCATGAATAAATAAATAAAATCTTTAAAAAAAAAAAAGTTAAAAAAAAAAAAAAAGGGGCAGCCCGGGTGGCTCAGCGGTTTAGCACCACCTTCAGCCCAGAGTGTGATCCTGGAGACCCGGGATCGAGTCCCACGTTGTGCTCCCTGCATGGAGCCTGCTCCTCCCTCTGCCTGTGTCTCTGCCTCCCTTTCTCTCTCTCTGTGTCTCTCATGAATAAATAAATAAAATCTTAAAAAAAAAAGTTCAAAACCCAGAGTCCTTGGTGATCTGTACTTTATCAGCTTAGTTGTTTAATTCATGGTGCCCTTTAATAGATTCTGGGCATGTGTTATCTTAATAAGAGTTGGTCTCTGTCAATTTCCTCTCACTCATTGTTATTGGGACTATATTTAAGATCTTCCATTTCTGTGGGCTTGTTTGGGACCTACTATGAGATTCATGGAATAATGATCTCTTCTGTGACTTTCTTGTTGTTAAGTTCATAACATAGAAGAGTAAGTGTTCTCTATCTCAAAAGGTGGATAAATCACCACTGTTCATTACTGCATCTTCTGGGGACCCTCGATTTCCTATTATAATTTAGTCTTGAAAATGTTTCCTGGCAGAAGTGTAGATAGGCAGAAGATGACTCTCCATTTGTAGAGGCCTGGGAAGGAAGAATATGGAAGGAATTAAAGATAATTTAGGGGAAAAAAATAAATGGTAGGTACGAAAAGGATTTGAGAAAAAAGTATAAAGGATAAAATACTCTCTTCATTGGCATGAGTTAAGTGATAAGTCCCTAAGCTAAAATACACAAAGGGTTCTCCATCCCTGGGTGTTTAGGGATCAACGGTAGAGCTGTACAATTTGTAAAGAACAAGCAGGAAGTGAATATGAGCCATTCTTCTTGCCTTGACTTGGGCTCACTTCTTTATTTCTCACTTTCTTCATGCTTCATGTATTAATTCATCATATATTGGACATCTGGGTATAGTACTAAATTCAGAATAGTGAAAAAGATACATGGCTCCTGCCCTCATATTGCTCACAGTTTGCTACTTTTTATTACAATTTCCAGTTGTCAATATATGGTGAAAAAGATTAAGAATTGTTCAACAAAATCTTACCATTAAACTAGGTAATTTAGCTCAAGTATTTTATATATATAGGTATAGATATACATATATACACATATATAGTTATAATGTATAAATATATATTTATAGGTATATATAGTGCTTTATAAAGTTATAACCCTATAGTTGTCTTTTATTGATTTATTATCTACATTTGCTCTCTATCAATTAATTCTGTTAATCTTCTGTGATATGACCCCTAAAGGGTCATGACTAATCTCTCCATTGTCTGATGAATGACCTCTTCTTCTTCTCTATTGTCCTTGACTCCTCAGAGTGTTCAACACCGCTAACCCTCCTTTTCTCTTCCTTGGATTTCTATTCTGGTTAGGATCATGAGGTTTAGTGTCAGCACAAACTAGTTTGGATCCTTGTTCTGCCACTTTCTGACTTTTGACCTAGGAAGCAGTGATTTCCCCTTTGTGCCTCAATTTGCACATCTATAAAAAAGGAATAATATTACTCCTTATGTTACTGGGCTTCACAGGGTGAGGATTAAATGAAATAACATATATGAGACAATGTAGGAAGGCCTCCACTCAACCCCTTTTTCTTTCCTCCAAATGTGTCCTGTGTCCAAGTCTCTAAATTTGAGCCTCTGTCATCTGAATTGACATCCTGTCTTCTGGGTCTCATCTTTTCCTGTGGCTTCATTTCACCCTGCTAGATGAATGAGTCTGGCTTTCCAGTCATCATCTCTAATCCTGACAATCTTCATTTTTCAGAAACAACCTAGTGTAATGTTAGTGGTTCACTCCCAGGGTGCAGTGACAGAGGAGGGAGAAGCAGGCTGGATGAGATGGGCTAAAGCTGGGGTGACCATCTGTCCCCAATAGCTTAGGCTGGTCCTGGATAATGCATGTTGTCCCAGTGTCCTTGTATTTTCAGTGGGGTCACAGGACAATAAATTATTTGATCATTGTAGTCTTCTGTTTGAACATAGATAGTTGGTTGAATTACTCCATTTACCTGCTTGTTCATTTGGTATTTTACTCAACAAATATTGATCTTCTCCTCTGGGACAGGCCCTGGGGCCAGAGAACTGAAAGACATGTGATCTCCACTCAAGAAATTCACAGTCCCACAGATGGGACATGTAGTAAGCTAATGCTAGAAAAATATGATCAGGACTGTGACAGGGGTTAACCCAAGATGCCCCTGGAAAGCAAAGGACAGAAAGGAGAGAGAGTAAATAGCATTGGAGGGTATGTGCAGGGATTGAAGGGGTACAGATGGATCTGGAGAAGGGACAGAAGGCTTTCCAGAATAGGTGCCAGGAAAACTGGCATTGTGTCATTAACATATTAGGGTAATAATTTAGAGAAAGGAGAGGGGGAAAGAATTTGGGCATACGCAAAGAATGGAGTTTTTTTGTTTTGTTTTGTTTTTTCAAAAAATGGAGTTTTGACGATATCACATCCCAGGCTTCAGAGAATCCCTTAGCAAAAGAAAAAAAAAGTCAGGATTCCAGGTGTTTCTTTCCCTTCACAAGGCTCTTTACTTCCTCCTGCTTGATATCAATGCCCCAAAATCCTCCCTCATAAAGAGAAGTTTAAAAATGGCCTCTAATTAAGACATAATTTCCACACCATTTAGATTCTCCTGTTAATTTTTAAATGTAGTTTGTCATTTAAGGAACTTTATTTTGCCAATTTCTTCTTCAAGAAGAATAGCAAAATGTCTATAGCAACCCCTAGCAATGTTTGGGGGATGCCCCAATGATCTCCACATTCAGCCCTTAAACAGGTTTCCCATTAACTATCTCCAGCAAAAGAGAAACTTAAGGAAATGTTTGAGAAAAGCTTTAATCCCAGTTAGTGAGGATATGTATAACTCTTTAGCTTCTAGTGTGCATGTAGTTTTCTTGACATGCCATCTTGTGGAGTTTTTTAAATTTGTTGCTTTTACCAGATTGAGTTTTTATTTGCAAATAAAACCCAGTTAACCTGAGCAGAAAAGGGAATCTATTGGAATGATATGGAGTAGATCACAAAATCTATAGGAGGGCTGGAAGACTATACTTGAAAAACTGGCAACCAAGACCACACTGGAGAGTCTGCTAAGGACTCCATCCTGGCACCATTTCTAACAGGCAGCTAGCTCTGTGTGACTGAATTGCTCTGACCCCTGTGTTTCTGGGTCCTTGGCTTACTCAGAGTCCCAGGAAACTCTCTCTGATTCTCCCTGTGCTTTGTGGTACTGTTAATTCAGCTTGTAGGCAAGAACATCAGACTGAGTCTATTGCCCATGTGGTAGCTGTAGGAAAGCAAGTAGAAAAAAAACATCTTTCCCTTAGAGTCAGTCTCCCGCTTGTCTTGGGGTCCCTACCCCATCCCAAATGAGGGCTGTTTGAATTCAGTAAGGGGAAAAGGAGGGGGGAAGAAAACACAGCTCAGATGTATTATATACCTAAATATGAAAGGTAAGATAAGTCTTCCAGAAGACAATTTTTAAAAGTATCTTCATGACCTTGAAGTAGATAAAGATTCCAAAGTAGGATATGATAAGCAGTAACAATAAAAATAGATTGGTAAGTTGGGCTTTAATAAAATTAAGAATTTCTGCTCACCAAAAGACATTATAGTATGATCAAAAAGATAAGCCACAATGTAGGAAAATTAGGGGAAGGTATTTGAGATATTTGCTATATAAAGAACAAGTAAAAGACAAACCAGTTTTTAAAAATGGGCAAAGACCTGAACAGGTACTTTACAAAAGAGGATATCCAAGTGTCCAGACCATATAAAAAGATGTTCAACCTCATTAGTCATCAGAGAAATGCCAATTTAAACTGTGACAGTATACTTCTCTATGCCTCAGAATGGTTACAATGAAAAAGATTGACAGTAGTAAGTGTTGATGGGGATGTCAAGTGACTGGAACACTCAATAATTGCTGATTGGATTGATACAACTATGTTGAAAACAGTTTGGCAGTATTTCACATACGACTACCTTATAACAGTAAATTTACTCTTAGGTATATAGCTAATGTGTGTGGATATTTATCAGAAGACAAGTATACAAATTATCATAGCAGATTTAGCAGCCTTATCCATAGTAGCTTTGGACTAGAAACAACCTAATGTCCATCAACAAAACATGAAAATAAATTTTGTTATATTCATACTGCTTGGTAACAGCTAACACAAAACATGAATTAATCTTACATAATATTGAGAAAAAAGGAAAAGTCAAGAATACATACTATATGATTTCAGTGATATGATTTTCAAAAGCAAGTGAACTGACCTAGATTGATGGAGGTCAGAGTAGTGGTTGTTTGGGTGTATGTGGGAGAGACCAAAGGGAACTTTCCAGGGTTAGGGGGCATTGGAAATGTCTATGTCTGTGCACTTAAGATTCGTATACTTTATTATGTTTGTTTTACATCAATATAAATGTTTTTAAAAGGTTGCCCACAAAATTGGCAAGTCCTCCATTTGTTCAGTTTTCACTAAATATATCCATATGATAATAATTAAAATAGGATAGAAAAAATTTAGGATGAAAATGGACAGTCGTTTGCTTCACCTCATTTCTAGTACTAATTGCCAGACTTAAGTTTAAAAGCAACTTATTCTGGATCCCTGGGTGGCTCAGCGGTTTGGCGCCTGCCTTCGGCCCAGGGCGTGGTCCTGGAGTCCCGGGATCGAGTCGGCGTCAGGCTCCCGGCATGGAGCCTGCTTCTCCCTCCTCCTGGGTCTCTGCCTCTCTCTCTCTCCCTAGGTCTATCATAAAAATAAATAAATAAATAAATAAATAAATAAATAAATAAATAAATAAACAAACAAACAAACACATACAATTTATTCTTTTAATTCTTTTCCCATAACCCTAAATAATATATTTATACTTTAATTTCTTGATTAACATATATTAGGTAAGATATGTGGGCTTTTCACTATGAATGAAGGATTTGGATCACATACATAATTTCCTCCTTCACTCTTTCCAATATTTTATAATTCTATTCTTATTATCTGTTTTTGTATAACTTCAAATAATATACTAAACTGTCATATCTTGTCCTATCAATATTCAACAGTATCTTTCTTCTACCAACTTTAAAGAATAAGGATAATGGCAACCCTATATTTTCTTTCACACTTTCAGCCCAATTCTACCTCCTTCCATAAGTTCTCTTTTTCATTGTTATGGTTGCTGACGTTTACATTTTGTCTTGAAATCACAAGCAAGTCTTGTGGGCTTTGACCATAGAATGACTTGGAAACATTAAGCAATAAATACTATTAATATTATTACTACATACATATCGAACGTTGAGGGGCCAAGTAGTGGGCTAAGATTTTCTTTCTCTATCCATTCAATGCAATGATCACGGAACTATTTGTTGAAGCATGTTTCTAGCATCAAGGTAAAAACGAATGAGTACACTCTATTGATTGCTTTAAAACAGACCTCCTTATTCAGAGACCTGTGAGCTAAGAAAGACAATATATCCCCTCCTACATTCAATTAACAATGGCAGAACACAAATAGGATAACCAAAATACAAACTGCTATTCAGTAAGGAGAAAACAGGAAGACACAGCATACAGTACAGGTCTGTAGCAATCCTGAAATCCTGTTGGTGGTGCTACCTGGGACCAGACTCCTGGAGGTGAAGAATATTCCTAATTCTGTGCTCAGGGAAGAGCTCCCCATCCACCGTTCTCCAAGTTTCTTTCTTTTCCCCTGTTCCTGACCACATTTGAAATGGGCATTGGAGACTATGTCCTTCTTAGTATATTAGCAGCTTTCTCAGCCCACCTCCTTCCCATAGAATTTTGAAAGTGCAAGGGTTGATTTAGGTCTTTAGCAATCCTTGATATTTTGGCCTAGGCACGTTTTGGAGAAGGGACAAATAAACACAGCTCTCTACAAAACGTGGCCAGTTTCTTTTGTATTTGATTCTAATCAGCATTGTGTGTCAATATGTATACCCACAGTTTTTAAAAAACATGTTTTCTTCCCATACCTCTCTCAAATGTAGGTATCTTGAATCTATCAGGCCTAGGTGGGAAAGTCACACCCTTATCCTCTTTTCTCTGATTTATTTTGACTGACTGAAAGAATTTACTGGTCTCAAAGTCTTGACTGGGTATTCGTTCTGAGACATAATCCATTCAGAGGTTAACAATGGGTATGACAACCATATTTTTCAATTTGCTTTTCTATTTTATCCTACTTGTTCTTTGCCTGGAGATCCTTTTCTGTCTTTCTGTTTGTTTCAAAAGCAATCCTGACAAAGGATCTCCAAGTATGGTGGATCATGGTTGGTCATTCCTACTTCATTTTAGGGAATTCCTTATCACTCACAAAGGAATTTACAAATCAAAAGATTTAATAGAATATTACTTAAAAATACTTGAAATTCTGTACTGAGAACAGTAAAGACCATGGGGATACACGTTTATGGTCCTAGTAAGAGTAAGATTGCCACCTCTGATGAAGTCCCTATTTTTGGTTTTTGAGCAAGAGTCCTAACTGCCCACTGACCTCTGGTTTGGGGCAGACAAGGAGGCAGAAGAGACAAAAATACATCAATAATCTGAAGGATGGCTTGGTATTCCGGTAGTTGAACATGACATTGCAAGAGAGAAAAGACAATGCGTTACAAGGTTCTGTACCAGGAGTAACAGACCAGAGATAGCTGTAGGGTTTGTGGGTTCACTATTTGGGGGGTAGCTGGTTAGGATCTGTGTTAGTTTATAAGACAGGCAAAGATTGGATGGGATGGTGGGGATCCCTCAAGGTAAGGTGGTACATCATAGTAATCTCTCCACTCAGGAACCAAACCAGGGAGAAGAAAACTACCCTCCTGTGGGACATGCCCTTTGAAACCCCATACAGAATTTATAGGCAGGATCCAAATGGAACCAAAATAAGCCCATAGCCAGACACAGGCTAGATGAGTAGAGAGTAGAGGGTAGGGATGGGACTGGCAACTCTATGAGGTGGGAGAGGCAGTATGTTTTTGAGCTGAGTGATGGGCAGACTTTCTTCTGTGGTCCAGAGGGCCAGAGCTCACATTTGAGCTCATGGGACGTGGCCAATAATACTTCCCCAATGAGGAGAAGGGTATTGTTGAGGAACAAATGATTGTTATGTCTAAGCAAATGATTGTTATGCCCATCTTCTGAGGGAGAACAAGTATCAGCTCTCCACTGAGGGTGCCAGGAAATCCATGCAGACTCTCAAGGGTGTATGATGGCAGGGTGTGGGGGCCCTGAGAGGGGCACTCTCCCAAGGCCATCAGGGAGATGGGTTTGTGGAAACAATGAAATAGACTCAGACATGCCATCTCTCCTTACCCACCTGTGGTGGAAAAGGGCACGTGCTAGCCCTTAATGAGCACTCTAGAGTGTCATTGGATGGGATTGTCACTGTCGGGACTGCAGAGAGGAAAAAGAGTGTGTCCCAATTCCAGCTCCTGGACTCTAGTTCTGTGGCTTTGGCCAGTTAACTTAGGCTCTCTTGTCTTCCTTTCCTCCAGCAGTGAAAAGCAGATAATAATATTAGTACCTAAATGACTTCACAATATATACATGTATCAAATCATCACATTATATCCTTTAACCTGCACAATATTATATGTCAATGATATTTCAGTAAAGCTGAAAAGAATATAACAGTACCTATATTGTATCCTAAGGATGTTGTGAAGGTTAAATGACACAGTCAATGCCAAATTCTTGGTGCGGTTCCTACTATATAGTAAACATGAATTAAATACCAGCTGTCATTAACATTATCCCCCCCCCCCCCCCCGCCAATCTCCTGGAACCATGTGTGTCCTAGGTTTAAGCAGAAAGGAGGCCTCAATCTAGGGCTGAGAAGGAGATAGCTACTCTCCTAGTATATGGTATATTAGGTGTGCCACTGGCTCACTAAGATAGACCCCCTCCGTCCTTCTCTCCCACGCTCCTCCTACCTGGTGGAGGAACTAAGAGGCAGAGGTGGCTGGCGGACAGCCCTTTCTGGGGAGGGGGTGGGTGTGACACAGCTGGAGGTGGGAACTGGGTGGGAGTCAGAGACACGGGTACCGGGTACCGTGGGAAAGGGAAAGTGACTTGAGGACAGCATTCATGATTATTGGCTGAAATCTGTAGGTAGGTGGTGGCTTGGATGCCTATAGAGAGGCCCTGAGCTGAGGGCCTGCCTCTGCCAGAGATGGTACTCTGAAGAGTGGTGCTCAGAGGAACAGGACTAAGAGGTAGCCAGCCTCGACCAGGGTGGTCCCCAGGTTCTGTCACACTGGGGTCTCCGAATGCAGTGAGCTGTAGAGCCTGTAACTGAAGCAGATCACTGATGGGGCATTATTGTGGCTGTCTATGTCGTGTTGATATAGAGGGGGAGTGGGGACCAGGAATCGAAGGGAAGAATCTCTTAGAAGGGGACAAAGGGGAGAGATAAGGGCAAACAGGAGTGAGATGGTGTGTACATGAGGGAGTCTCACCATCCTCACAGGAGTGTGGGGATCCACTGTCTCTGAGCATTTCCTGCCAGTTGTGGTTGGGCAAACCTCTTAGCTTCAGTGCCTAATTTCTGCAGCAGCTGAGCTGCCTGGAACCACTGTTGCTATTTATTTTCTCCAAGCCCTGTGTTTAAGGCGTGATGAAAAACAACCTGACGGCTCAAGCACAACTGCCCCATATGAGAGACCATTAAGATAAAGTCCCACGTAAGTGGCCCTAATAAAAGAAATTTATCACAAGACATGGAGAGGAAGGTGTCTTTATTCACTAGGTGAATAACACCAGGCATTGTCAACGTAGCTTTTCAAGGCTCAGAAATTATCATTCATTCTCCAAATTACCGAGCGCACAAAAATTACTAAATGGTGCGTTATCACTCCCTCTCAGCGAGAGAATGTCTTTGTTTAATGTTTGATTACAAATGGCTTTCCTACGATTATCATCAATAAATCACAGGTAAGTGTGTCCGTGGCTGGGACCAATGCAGAAAGACTTCAAAGGCACTGGGAAAAAGAGGAACAAAAAGTATGTGAGAGCAGACAATTGAGGGAGGGCTGGACTTTCAGGACTGACTTTGTTGGGGGCCTGGTGGGGATACCTCAGAAGCAGAGCATCCACTCTGTCCATTCAAAGGAGGTGGGAGTCTGCAGAGGTTTGATGATGGTCAGCCCTGTTTCCCACAACATCTGGAGACCGAGTTTCACATCCCCGAGGAGAGGAAGTGTCTGAGAGAATGCACAAGAGAGGGAGGAAGGTCTCCATGCATGCAAGAAAAAGGGGCCTTGTGGATGAAACAAGAAGTGGGAAGAGGAGGGGGAGGAGGGAGGAAGAGAGAGAACAACAGAGGGGAGGACAGAAACAGGGAAGAGAGTGAGGGAGAAGAGTGTGGCCCAGCCCAGGTTGGCCTCTGCATCTACCCAGGTGCAGGTCCCAGGCCCTCCTGTTGATCCTCCCTCCACTGCCTATTGACTCAGCCCTCAGCTTCTTTCACTTGTCTCTTTGGGTCACCAAGTCCTGTCATTAGACCCAGGCTTTGGGATCTGCTTGTGTCTCCACTTTTAGAATCTCCTTTATGTCTTTTTTTCCTTCGTTTTCAGTGATTACCACCCCCTTCCCTCTCCCTTAGCCCCTACCTCCTCACTCATTTTTCTTTCTTCTTCAGACATCTCTGAAGCTTTAAGTTCCCTCCAATTGTATGACTCCAAGAAACCCCGTAAGTCAAGGCTTCTAATGCAGAGGGAATTTTTAAGGGAACTAGGTACAAGATTGAGTTGGTCGTAAATTCAATTCCATGACACCTGTAGTTCCCAACAGGGACAGAGGGCATTCTTATCTGAAGACTGTGATAATACAGGTGGAGAGCAAGCTCTAAAGAAGCAGGCAAGCAGTGTGCCAATAACCAAAGGTTTTGGTTCTGTGAGTTTAGGATGAGGCTTGTCTTGCTCTCTGCATCCTTAAATCCTTGGAGAAGAACAGTTTGAGCAAAGCTGAGAATATACAAGGCATGTAGGAGACAGCACCAGAAGAAATCTTGAGAAATACATCAGTAAGACTGGCTAGAGAAATTGGGACAAAATTTTAGTATTCCTCAAAGGAGAAATTCAGAAGTTGCAATTTGATTGGCCACTGAGAGGATAGAAAAAGAAAGCAGTGGAATTGTGATCCCTACTGTCAGGAAGGAGAAAGATTAGAGGATGATCTCCCTTATTCTTTGTTCTATCATTTCATTCATTTCTCCATTCATCCATCTTTCATTCAACAAATATTTATTGAGGAGCTACTATGTGCCAGGCAATGTAATGGGGGTATCATGGGGAAGGAGGGAGATAGTCCTTGCCTTCATGAAGCCTGTGCTCCTGGAGGGCAATAAACAAATGATGTAAGTACAGTTTGTAATAAGTGCTACAGAGAAACCAAACAGATTAAGGATAGGGAATCACTGGTGTGTGGAAAGCTACCAATATTCCGGCTGGAGTGGTCAGGGCTTCTCCTCTCTGAAGAGGTATAATATTTGAACTGAGACCCTAAGACTGAGAATAACAAATCTCCTGAATGAACATTTCTAAGAAGGAGTTTAAAGGATGGAGAGAGATGAAAGTTTCTAGCAATAATCCAGAGGAAGTTATGAGCTTTGGACTCAGGCCCAACAGTGTGACTCAAGTATCAACAGGCTATTTTGGAGGCAAAATTGAAAATTGAAGAAAATGGAATGAATCCTTTACCTCCTGGCCTGGATCTGCTTGCAGTACTTCCAGCTGGAGTGCCCACTTGGCCACTGCTTTTTACCCAGGAAAAAGACTCTCTTGGAAGTGGGTCGTTACCCATGTGGGTGCCAGCACAGGTATTTAACAGACAGGTTTCATCCTGACTCAGCAGTGACTGCTGTGTGTCTGGCTTCGTTGTGAACATGTTGCTCCTAGGTTCAGACTGTGTTGTAGATACTACCAATCAGGACGCTAGCTAAGCTGAGAACATTATTTTCCCAAATTAGCAAAAAAGAGGCACCAAGAAAGAAAAGCCACTCTCTTTCCTTTTGCCACAAATCTTTATCTTAACCCTCTGCTTCTACTTGTGAAAAGTTGCCAAGGTAAAATTTTACTTCCGTTAATGATTTCAGAGATTCTGGACATTGAATTAGGAACTACCCACATAGTAAAATTCAATATGGCTCAGACTTTCTGGGAACCCTTGAGGATTTCCATTTGATGGATGTTTATGAGAGAGACAAAGGAGGAAGAGAGAAGGATGGAGAAGGGAGATCAGGATCCTACAAAGAGTACAGGATGGAAAGAGAGACAAAGGGAAATGGCAACACAGTTCAAACATGGTATAAAAAGGTGGAGGGAGAAGATTGAGATAGAGCCAAGAATGGAGAGGGCGAGGGAGGCACTGGGCCTGCTGCCATGTGAAGGGGACATTGTGGAGATTAAGATCTCTATCGGTGCTGTGGCGGGAGCGATTACAGTGTATTAGGGTCCTGTCAGTGTTGACAAACACTGCCCCAATTAGGAATTAGTTCCACAAGGCATCAGATAGCAAGGCTGCTGTTGACCTGTAAATGGAGGGGTCTTCCCTTCCCTCTCTCTTATTCAAATAGGTGCAGCTGTTTCCTGGAAGAGCCCTGGAAGGCCAGCTCTCCCAGGCTCCGCCTACAGTAGTCACCAGGGAATGGAAATGAATACCTATCATCTGGTATCCCCCCCAAAATTTTTAACACTAATATTCTGGTAAATATAAGTACTTTCCCTAAGAATGCATGTTCGACAACCATAAGAATTTATTCTCCCCACACTTCATCCAGCATCAGTCTCAAGATCCATCTTTTACCATTATTTCAAGGACACTGTCTGGGGGAGGTGCCCATTTCAGAGCAAACAATCAGTAAGCCATTTATGATTAATCACCAGAGATGAGATCAAGAAGGCAGAGCACATGCTGCAGACTCGTCTCTCTCTCCCCAAATCTATAGAAATGATAGAAAATGGTATAGTTCTTGGGAGGAAAAACCTATACAACCAGAATGGAAAATAAGAGGTATCATTGATGCATCCCAAACTATGGGGAATCCCAGAGACATGAGGCAGATAAAATCAGAAGCAGGAAATGTCTGCAGAAGAGCATTGCTGCAAAGGAGGATGTGGCTGCTGGAGGGCATAACCTACAGGGGCCAGATCCTCAGAACAGGAGGGGCTGCTGGAGTTCTGAGTAAGAGCCTCACCTGGCAGGAGAAATGTCTTCAACTCCCCACCCCTCTCTCTGTCAAAGCAGGTGACAAGCCATAGATTGGGAAGTTGGGCTTTTGCTGGGAGAAGAAGGGCAGACTGTGCCTTAGGAGGTTGGTGCTCCCACAGAGACTATGATGATATTCAGGAATTGAGCTCTCTGGCTCACACAGCCCAGCATGTGTTCCATGCCTCTGCTACAACCTTTGGAGGCAAGCTTTCACTTACAGGCTAAAGGGAATCACAAATACAGACACGAGCACACAAGCAAGATTCATTAAACATTTGAGGAAAGCTGAAACTATGATAGTGAGCCACCAAACTCAACAAGTGGTTGTACTGATGGCAGGAAATTGGGCTAATTGGAAGCAAATATTAGAATAAGGATAATTAAAATCATTACAGAGTCCTATAAGGATTTTGCATCCTAATAATCAAGATTTGGAAATTAAATTTGGAAAGTTTGCTTAGAAAACAGAACAATAATCAGAGAAGACATTAAAAGAAGAATAAAAACAATTACCCATAAAAAGGGCACCAGGTCCAGACAATCTTAAGGATGAGCTTTACAAGCTTTCAAGGAATAGATAATTTTTATGTCATATAAATTGTTCCAAAACATAAGGAAGAAAAAAGAGTTTTGAGAGAAGCTAATTCAATCATTTTATGAAGGAGGCAAACTCAGGCACATAACCTACAAAACAGTGCAAGAAAGCTATTGGCCAATCTCATATATGAATTTAGACACAAAATTCTATTACAAATGCTTTTCCAGTAAGTACCTTGTTATATTACATGTACAATTATGTTCAGGTGTCCAAGATACTGTCAAAAAATTGCAGAAAAATGCGCGTATTTTCCAACTTTGTGTATCCTTGTAAATTTGTAAGTTGCATTCCATTTGCCAGAAGGCTACTCAAACTTTTTTTTTTTTTTAAGATTTTATTTATTCATGAGAGACACAGAGAGAGAGAGAGAGAGACAGAGAGAGAGAGAGAGAGAGACATGGGCAGAGGGAGAAGCCAGCTCCCTGCAGGGAGCCTGATGTGGGACTGGGTCCTAGGACCCTGGGATCAGGCCCTAAGCTGAAGGCAGATGCTCAACCACTGAACCACCCAGGTGCCCAAACTACTCAAACTCTTAATTGAAGTTACATTTGGGGTGTGGAATGGAATATTTGGTAAGGTGAGATAGATGGAAATATTTGTCACTTTATACTTTGTATTCTGTTTGAGCTTTTTCTCTTTTTGCCTGCAAATGTGTTTACTTCTAAATTTTAAAAAGAAAAAAAGGGAAGTACAGTGGTTTTGAATGGTCACTGATCCTAGTCTAATGTCCAGAACCCTCTCCAAGACTTAATGATTCTCTCATTTGTGGGGTCAAGTGTCCCCCTGCTTTGGAGAAAGAGATACGTTTTCTGGGAACCCAAGAAGCAGAGCTTCTTGGAAGAATGAGTGATAACTCCAAGGAGATGTCAGCTCCCTGTGAGGAAGGTTTTTTTGTTTTGTTTTGTTTTGTTTTGTTTTTTAAATAGAGACAACCAGAGATGAAATGGACTTCTGTGTTGGTTGTTGAAACAGTTTTTCCCCCGTTCAGGCAGAGGTTGGATGAGGCCAGCAGGGAGTAGATAGTTTAACCCTGAGGTTCCTGCTTCCTTCCTTAAACCTGATTATGAAGATCTAAAAAAGTAGGTTAATCCTTGTTTTGCCGATTTTGTAAGCTTGAAATTCATCTACATAAATTTTTATACATAGGACTACTCTTAGTGCAATTTAAAGTGCTACGAACCAAAGGTATATTATTTTAGCAAATTAATCAGTAGGAGTTTTAATTTTTCACTTGATCTTAGAAAACGAAGAACTAATTATCAGAAAGTTCTGAAAACTTACAATTTTTAAAAATCATTCCTTTAAAACCCTTACAACAATCTTATGAGGCAAATAGGACGAGTAATATCTCCATTTCAGAGTCCCTTTTTTTTTTTTTTTTTTTTTTTTTTTACCATTTCAGAGTCCTATAGCTAAGCTGCTCGCTCAAGTTCACACAGCCCAGGCCTCGCTGGTTTAGGGAAGAGGATTTCACTCTGGACCCTACTACAGTCTACATTCACGTGCCTTGCATCTTTAAGTCTCAATACAAAAGCTCTGTCCGCAGAATCACTGTCCTTTACAAATGCAATCAGTGGGTGGGATACTCAGCCAAAGAAAATCTGTTTTTGTTTGTCCTTCTCCCTGGGTGAATAGGGAGGGTTGATGCCTACATTTTCTAGGCGTGGGTTTTTGAAACAACAGTTTACTTTGCACTGTAGGACCGGGCCCAGCACAGGAGTATCCACGTCTGCAGGAGGCCAGGCTCTTCTGATCTCCCGCACACCTGGCGGTTTCAGGCAGTTCCCGGGCTGGGCCTTGCCGCCGGCGGATGGATCGTTCATTGGAAGTTGCTAATAGCCTGCGAACTGGCAATAGGAGCCCCTAAACGGTCGAGTGGTCTTATTCGCGAGTTGTTTACGCTACTAGCCTGTGGAATAAACTCTAGGGCCAACTGGCCTCAAGTGAATGACTGACACTACCAGTGCCAGGCCTGAGGGAGCTGCAATTAATGCATTAATCACACGGAGGCCCTGGAGCCCTGCGTGTTAACACAGGGGATTTAGTAGCACTCCACTAAGTTGTTGATGAGGCCTGTGGCGGGATGAAAACCCTTCGAATACAAATGTGACATCCCATGCCCCTTTATTTGTTAGTCAATAATCTGAATAACCCCAGTTTCACAGCTTCTGTGTTGGATTTGCTGTTCCTTTCTCTCCTCCGCTAATCGCCGGCGAGGCGCGATAGGGTAGAGACTTTAACTTTGATTTGAACCCCCCTCCCCCTCCCCCTAAATAAAAGCACAGGTTTTTATCCACATGCGTATATTGCATAGACATCAAAGAAAAAAAAAAGCCTCATGCATTTCCATTAAAGCCGCGCGGACCAGGGGGAGGCACCAAGCTGGGTGCGGGCTTTTGAGGCGGTGGAAATTGATAAGGTTCATCTGCATACAAAAGGCTGAATGGAGAGGCAGCGGGGTGAGCGAGGTCGGACACCCAGATGGATTTTTTAATTCTGGGGAAAATAACACCACGCTCACAAGTGATAACTGAGCCTTTCTTCCCAACTCAGACCAAAATATGATTTCCATTTGTGCATTGGAGGAGAAGAAAATTATACAGAATTTCATTCTGCAGCATAATAAGGCTTCACACTGAATAATGCTACCATAAGGCAGTGTAATTACTGAAGGGCAGAAAATACACTTTCAGTTTATATCTAATCACAATACCACATTGTCTGCTTTGGAAAAAAAAATCGGGTGGGGGTGCAGCGTGTTGCTAGAAGGTGAGCGGGACCCTGGGGCGTATGTTGGTCCAGAGCTTATGAGAGTCCTGAGAAAAGGTGATGATGTGGGTGACTTGGTGGCCTCATCCAAGACCAGGTGCCATCGGGGAGGTATGGGCTTCTTCCTCTGAGGATGTCTAGATGTTTCCACTCTTCTAAAATGGTTTGTTCTGCTCTATACTGACCTATTAAGATCAAGGCTAGGACACAGTGATGAAATAAACAGCGGAGACAGCAGGCACTAAAAGAGAAAGAATCTGTCAAATTATCATCATTGATTGATTGGCCTATTGAAATGACTACAGAAGATTTTACTGTGTTTCTTGTTCGTACTTGATGCACTACAAATTGTTCCTTCCATTCTGCTATCTATTTCTCATCCACTCTCACATAATGTATGTTTATTATAAAATATTTGGAAACAGAGAAGTCTAGTGAGGAAAACCCTCAATTATTCTACTACCCAGAAAAAAAAAAAAAACAACTGTTAATATTTTGGGAAATCTTTCTTTGTGGTGTGTACTTTGTTTTGTTCCATATCTCCCTGGATAATAGAATAGAGTTTCCAAATACATAACCTTTTTGAGCAGTGGATATTAAAAATAATTCTCATGTGAAAGCAGTATATTTTAGGGTTATATTTTAGATACAGTGTAAGAAGCCTTTAGACTTAATAGTCCCTAGCCAAATGGTTCTCAAAAACACATGGGTACAGCGGAATCACCTGGAGAGCTTGTTAAAACACAGATTGCTGGGTCCCACACCCAGTTTCTGAATGTGTAGATATGGGATGGGGCTGAGATTTTACATTGATAACAAGTTCCTAGGTGACCCTCATGCTGGTTTGGATACTACACTGCCTTTGAGTTGTGGAGTGCAGTTGAGATAACCACAAGAAATGCAAGCTCCCAGGACACCTGGAGAAATGCACAGATTTTTTTGGGAGGTCTTGAAGATAGTATTATGTAACAATAAAGCAAATGCATTGAAATAATCTCATTAATAGGGTGGTAGCCAGAATAATCCTCAAATATGTTCATACTCTATCCCCCAGAACTTGTGATTGGCAAGAGAGAATTCGGTTGTAAGTGTAATTAAAATTGTTGGGAGCATCTGGGTGGCTCAATCAGTTGGGCAACCAACTCTTAATTTCAGCTCTGGTCATGATCTTGGAGCCCTGTGTAGGGCTCCCTGCTGGTTGGGGAGTCTTCTGGAGGTTTCTCTCTCTATATTCCTCTGCCCTTCCACACTTGCATGCATTCTCTCTGTCTCTGTCTCTGTCTCTCTCTCTCAAATAAATCTTTAAAAAATAAAGGTGCTAATCAACTGACCTTAGATGGGGAAGTTGTTTTTGATTTTCTGGATGGACCCTGTATAATCACAAGAGTTCATACAAGTGAAAGAGCATAGTCAGTGTCAGAGTCAGAGATATGAGGATATTATGATGGTTTGAAGATGGAGGAAGGAAGCACAAGCCTAGGAATGTAGGTGGTGTCTTGAGATTGGAAAAGACAAGGATATAGATTCTCTTCTAGAATCTCTAGAAGGAATGCAGCCCTCTTGACATAAAGCCTTTTTTTTTCTAAGTAGACTCTAAGCCCAACATGGGGCTTGAACTCACAACCCCAGAATCAAGAGTTGTGTGCTCTACCAACTGAGCCAGCCAGGCACCACCCCTACTACACTTCAGTTTTACCCTAGTAAGACTAATTTAAGACTTAGGACCTCCAAACTATAAGATAATACATTTGTGTTGTTATAACCTACGAAGTTTATGATAATTTGCTATAGCAGTAATGGGAAACTCACAAATAGCTAACCACTTAAACACATAGACACAATGCTATCACACATACACACAATGCTATCACTCATAGTTCCTGTCATTATTTCCTGAGCAACTTTCTTCATTAGTGTGTATTGTTTAGATTCACCTACCACCTGGATCCACCAGACCTGGGGAATCACCATTATCTCATGCCACTTATAAGGGAGGCTCAGAAGGAGTAGGCCAAGCCAGAGACCCAAGATCTGGTGTTCTTGGCCTGGTCCATAGGTGGGTCTGGTTGATGGACACAAAGGCTGGAGCCTCCTCTGTTACCACCAGGAATAAGCAAGTTGTTCATAAGTATTTTCTAAGTGACACAAAGGTTAGTGGCAGAAAATTTCTGCCTGAAGCCTGGTAATTGTAGTGCACATAGTACGTTGAGAAACTTGGGTCAGAGTCTGCAGAGTTTGCCAAGGATTTGGGAAAGGATAAAGTATCATTTATTTTGGTCTTAGAGTCCCCAAGAGACCTTCTCCAGCTTTGGTTATAGCAAATAGACTTAGCAGATGCCATTGATCTATGTGTCTCCTTCTGCCAATACCAATCTTGATTACTGTAACTCTGTAGTAAGTCTTGAAATTGGATAAGGTGATTCTTTTTCACTTTATTTTTCTTTTTCAGAACTATTTTAGCTTTTCTAGTTCCTTTTTTTTTTCCATATGCATTTTAGAATAATCTTGTCTATATCTACAAAAAATCTGGCTGGTATTTTAAAGGGAATTGCATTGAAACTGTATACCATTTGGGGAGAATTGACATCCTTACTATGTTGAATCTTCCAATCTGTGAAGTGAACAGGGTTTGTCTCTCCATTTATTTAAGTCTTTCATCAACATACAAGCCATGTACATATTTTGTTAGATTTGGACTTAAGGATTTCCTTTTATTTTGAGGAAAATAGCTATACCATAATACCCAGTGGGATGTATGAGGAAAAAGCCCAAGACACTTACCAACTCAGGTCCCAAAATACCTACGTTTTTTTCTTTCTCTCCACCTTTCAGAGTCTACTTATATATATATTTATATATATTGTCCTGGGTATTTGTGCTTAGTGAGGGGATCAGGGAAAAGTACATTTACTCCATCTTCCCAGAAATGGAAGTCTTGGTGTATTTTTAATAGTCATGACCAGATAATTAATTCCAATCTCTATGTCATTTCAGCTTTGGTGTCTTGATTTTCTTATTCCATGTAAGTTAAGACTATCCTGGTTCTTTTCTCCATCCTGGAAATTTTAATATTATGTTTTGAGATTCTGCATCCTGTTTAAATCATATGGAGAATGTTGATTTTTTAAAAATATTTTATTCACTTATTCATGAGCAACATAGAGAGGCAGAAACACAGGCAGAGAGGAGAAGAAGGCTACTTATGGGGAGCTTGATGTGGGACTCAATCCCAGGACCCCACGATCACAACCTGAGCCAAAGGCAGATGCTCAACCACTGAGCCACCCAGGTGCCCCAAGTATGTTGATATTTTTGTCTTAATAGACAGTTGACCCTGTTAAGGCTGCAGCTTCAGATCTGCCTTCTATGGGTATGGTTCCAGTGTCAGTCCAAATTACAAAGGCTTTGTTGCACTCCTAATATCTGTTCTCTGTGTGCTATGCAGTGGCCAGTCTGGTATCTGGGTTGGTGATCTATTCTGTAATTCAGTTGTCAAAGTCTAGGTATGCTATTCAGGGTCAAATCAATGTATGCACCACTCATGGGTAAACCCAGGATTTTGTAAATGACTGTAAGGAGTCAATTTTCTGAACTCTTTATGATCTTCCTGATACTTTCTGGCCCTCCAAGCCTCTCCCTTTTTGATCTTGTGGACAAAAAGTTGTGGCTTAATTATTTTTCAGTGATGGTGCCACATCTCAGGTGAAATGTACTGTGTGGAAGAGGAAAAAGTATTAGGATTTTTCCAACTCTTTTAGGAATCTTCCAGTTGGAGAGGAAGGTTACCCTTGGAATTTTTGCTACTCAGTGTTGCCCTTGATGCCACTGCTGCTATTGCTATGAGATAGGTTGATAGTGGGGGCACAAAAGAACATAGAGAAAAAGGAAAAAATGGAGTTTCTCTTGTTCTCTCTGAATTTTAGGGATTCTTTATTTTGTTCTTTGAGCCAGCCATAGATAGATTTTCCTGGAGCTTTCTCTATGTATACCCTGGTGCCCATATCTAGGTTTTGGGCTATGTGGAATTCAGGCTGAAAATAAAAACAAAAATGAAAGCCACTATTGTATGTTTACTTCTAAAAACATTTCATTGTGCTAATGTGAATTATATATCTCCCAGAGAAAAAATTGCAGTTTGCAGCATTGTCCTAAGATGGCTATTTCCCTGGGCCCCCTCTTAGAGGGATAAGAAGTCCCAAGAATCAAGGATGTGTGCCCATCCTTAGCCCACCTCTCTTTCTAGACTATGCTCCAGATATCAGGACCCTGGAATACATCACTCAGTTTGCCCAAGTCTGCTTCCAGAACCTGAAGAAAGGCAACTTTAGCAGATCTTCCACCAGAAAGCAGTTTTCTTACCAGTGTGCCTGAGGCAAAGAGCAGCTGTTTGGAGAGGAGAAGGGAAATAGGATATGGAGGCATAGGTTGGGGTGTATAGGCTTCTTGGCCTGGTGGGATGAGAATGGATATAGACTGGGGACTGTTTCTTTTCACCAGACATGCTCTGGTGTAAACACTGGGTACTCTAGAATTTCTAAATGTGAACCTGGTCTTCCATATAATATGGGGGGTATCTTTGTCAGTGTGGAAGGATAAAAGGATAGAGCATACTTTATTTAACAGTTTATTAGCTTGATTATCATCTTTATATTTAGATATACAATGTCTTTATATACATCTTTATATTTAGATATCTTTATATATATCTATATATATCTTTATATACATCTTTATATTTAGATATCACCTAATTAGAGTGGCCAATTGTCTGGGTTTGCTGAAGACTTTCTCACTTTAGCACTGAATGTCCCATGTCCCAGGAAATAGTTGATCACCTACCCCAGTTCTTGAAAATGTTAGAAGTGCATCTGGTTCTATAAAGCATTTCCTAGATGTAATTTATCTTGAAATCCTTCCCTTTGAACTCCCACGCCAGCCTCAGTAGCATTTGAAATAAACTAGCGTAGAGACAAGTGAAATGTGTCATAGAGAAGCACATCTTAGGGAGAAACATCCTTTCAGTCCATATTTTCCACTGATTGAACATTGGCAAAACTTTCCTACTCAGAGTGTTTAGGGCTATTGTAATTACGTTTTCAGTTAGGAAGTTCATTTTATAACTACATTATAACTAGGAATAGCAAAAATAATCTCACATTTTTATTGAATCCTACAAAGTGCTAAATCCTGTGCTAGGTGTTTTGCATGCATAGCTTCTAATCCTAATAACTCTATGGCGGAGACTTGATCCCAGGATCCTGGGATCACAACCAGAGCCAAAGGCAGATACTCAACCACTGAGCTACCCAGGTGCCCCCAAAAGTGAGATTCTTAAATTGAATCTTGATCTCTAAAGATTCCACACTATGATAGTATACTTAGAAAAATATCAGATCTGACTTTCCAGGGACTAAACCAAGATGAGAAGGAGTGAGTATTTATTATATACTCCAGTTACTCAGAATTACTCCTGCAATTGTGTCAATGAAGGTAGCATACCCTTTATTTTTAAAAATTTCATAGTTAGGGCTTTAGAAAAGTGCCAACGCTTTGAATTTAAGAAAATTTGTTCTCCAAAATCCCAGTTTCTTTTAAACAAATGGTGTCAAAATATAAAAGGCTTGTTATTCAGGCCTTCCTTTATATCTTTCAGTAAAATTATTCAGTTTTATTATATGGGTTCTTATGCAGGTATTATTTTTTGTTGTCACTATAAAAAAGATTTCTGTTATATTTTAAAAAGCAGGGGATTTTAAGCCATATTCCATGGGCCCCTATCATTCTTAGGAGTCTCTTGGAAGAAGGGACAGGAACAAGTAGGCTGGACTCTGGGATCTTCACCCCTGCTTCAGCCAAGCAGTACCATGTTTGTTTACATTTTGAGATTCCAGATAAACTTTTGTTTAAAGTTCTTTGTTGAAAGAACTGTAAGTAAAATGTAACTTTAATTAGTTCTTATTACATATTATACCAGAAAGCTATTGCATTTGAGATATTTATTTTTTAACAGCTTAATTTAGATATAGTTAACATATCATACAATTCTCTCATTTAAAGTGTACAATTCAATGGCTTTTAGTATATTCATAGAGCTATACATTCATCACCACAATGAATTTTAGAATATTTTCGTTATCCAAAAAGAAACCCCACATCTTTTAGCCATTACTCTCCAGTCCTCACATTGTCCTCAGTCCTGGGCAATCACCAATCTACCATTTGCCTTTTTAGATTTGCCTGGTTGCCATTTCATGTAAATAGAATAAAATATATGGTCTTTTGTCTCTGCCTTCTTTTACTTAGCATAATGTTTTAAAAATTCATCCATGCTTAACATGCATCAGTACTGTACTTCATTCCTTTTTCTTACTCAATAATCTATTTATGGATATACCACATTTTATTTGTCAGTTTATCAGTTAATAGACATTTGGGTTATTTCTATTTTTTGGTTATTATGAACAGTGCTGCTATGAACAATTCACGTATAAGTTATTGTGCGGATGTGTGTTTTTATTTCTTTTTGGGTATATGTCTGTAAATGGAATTATTGGATCATATGGAAACTCTATATTTAACCATTTAAGGAACTACCAGATTGTTTTTTGCAAAGCCAGCTGTACCATTTATATTCCTCTTAATAGTATATAAGTTCCAATTTCTCTGATTCTTGTATCTGACTGCTTAGGTAAGCCATCATACTAATTTTAATAGTTTATCACTTTGCTTTTATAGTTGACAGTGATATCAGTTCTAAATAATTTCAAATATTCATGTCTTATTGCATTGGACACAAATTTTATATTAATTTAAAATAATGTTTCTAGAACACCTCATTCTTGTTACTGATTTTGCTAAGATTGCCACTAGGGCACTGGCCCTCAAATTTAGGTACATATTGGAGTCATCTAAGGAGTTAAGAAAAAGAAAAAATGCTAATGACTGGATCTCAGCCTTAGGAAGTCTCATTAGTATGGCTTGGGCATTGGAACTTTTAAAAACCCTCTAGGTGATTCAAATGGGAGGCAAAATTTTAGAACCACTGCTGTAGTGCTCACAGACCTCCGTCATATCATTTGTCTCATTAAACTATAATTATTGATTTCTTTTGTCTATTTAGGATCTTTAGGAGCAGGATTTATGTTTTATTTCACTTTCAGATTTATTTCCCATTGATTTTTTCCTCTAGCACTGATCTTTACATTATTACTCATATCTTTTTTGACACCATATCCTCAATGTCAGTATGGTGCCTGAGAAGTGGTAAGAACTTAATAAAAGGTTCTAAATGAAGATAAGGGTCAAATGAGATCCTTAGTCTAAAGTAGTAGTGATTGCAACAATTTATTTTTAGGGCAAGTCTTGTGGACAGAGTAGAGAGTACTTCTGGGGAAAATCAGACATGAAGAAGTTTGACTTTAATTGTCCTTGGTCTGGTGTGTCTGGTTAGAAAATCATAGGTTTTCTACTGTGTTTCTACCAAAAGTTCATGCCTCTAGTCAGGCATATGTGGTTTATGCCATCTTTAAGTTAAGTAAGACTTGATGTTCTTTTCTCTCCATTTCTTCCACTTTTCAGAAAACAAAGAAAACTCTCTTTTGGTCCAGCATCTATGGGCAATATACATTTAGTTAAAAGAGACTAAGGTTTGGACATTTGGCAGCAAAACAAACAAAACAAAACAAAAAACAACAATGAAAAGCAACTGGTTTTCCTTTTCACGATCAAGGAAAATCAGATGAAAACAGAAGGATTGTTTTTGTCTTGCTCTCTGCTATTCTTTCATTCTTTATAATGAACTGGGCAATACATAGAAAAAGTATTTCAGAATTACATAGACTTTATTTTTTTCTACTTTTCCAAAGTTAGTACAATTATAGTGAAGAAACTACTTTATGTTTAAGATAGAAATTTCGTTAATTAGAAATGCATTCAAGTATAGAAAAGTTCAATTGCAAATATAAAACAAAAATAACTTCTATCTTCTCATCTAATAATAAAGTTGGAGGTGAATGGTTGTTAGCATTTGTTATGCTACTAAATAACCCCACTGGGAACATATCCAAACCTTCCTAGTTTTAGCAAGTTGACTTATTTCCATGCATATTACCTACCTCATAGTAGCAAGGTAGTTGCTGAAGATCAGAGAGTTAGTCTATCTTCAAAGCAGAGAAGGACAAAGAATAGCACCACCAGTATCTGAAGCCCCTTTCCCTCTTTCAAAAATCAGAATACAAAGCTTTTCAAGGGGCATCTGGGTAGCTCAGTCGTTAAGCATCTGCCTTTAGCTCAGGTCATGATGACAGGGTCCTGGATAGGAGACCCATCTTGGGCTTTCTTCTCAGCAGGGAGCCTGTTTCTCCTCCTCCCTCTGTGTGCTGCTCCACCTACTTTTGTGTTCTCTCTCTCTCTTTCTCTGTCAAATCAATCAATCTTTCTTTTCTTTCTTTCTTTCTTTCTTTCTTTCTTTCTTTCTTTCTTTCTTTCTTTCTTTCTTTCTTGGTTCTATTTATTTATTCATGAGAGACACAGAGAGGCAGAGTGAAAGAGGCAGAGACACAGGCAGCGGGAGAGGCAGGCTCCATGCAGGGAGCCTGACACAGGACTGGATCCTGAGACCCTGGGATCACCGCCTGGGCTACGGTGGCGCTAAACCGCTGAGCCACCTGGGCTGCCCTCTTCCCTTCCCTTCCCTTCCCCTTCCCTTCCCTTTCCCTTCCCTTCCCTTCCCTTCCCTTTCCCTTTCCCTTCCCTTCCCTTTCCTTTTTCCTTTCCTTTCCTTTTCCCTTTCCTTTCCTTTCCCTTTCCTTTTTCCTTTCCCTTTCCCTTTTCCTTTCCCTTTCCCTTTCCTTTCCTTTCCTTTCCTTTCCTTTCCTTTCCTTTCCTTTCCTTTCCTTTCCTTCCTTTCCTTTCCTTTCCTTTTCTTTTGGAAAAAAAGCTTTTCAAAAAACTTACAGGAAATTTCATTGTTATTGGTCAGAAATGTGGTACATGGCTAGTCCCATGAACAAGGGAGATTGAAAAATTGAGTATCTCACTTGGGACTGGGAACATAGTTGTCTCAAACCAAGATGAGCTTTATTAGCAAGGAATAATTAGGGAATAAGTATTGAGAAAGCAAATAACAATGCCTAACTCAGGCATTTTTTAGTTAAATATATTTTTTAAAGTTTTCTCTTATTGGTTCTTCTTAGTTTCCAATTTGCTCTTCTCTATCATACTTTTAAAGGTTAATATTCCTTAAATCTTGGTTCTAGCTCCCTTATTTTTCATTTGGTACTCTCCACTTAGGTAATAGCATCCACTCCCATAAACTTGATTACTCTATGACTCATAAATTTATGTCCTCATCCAAGAACTCTCCTATAAGCTCCAGAATTAAATATATGTATTTGTACATTTAAATATATGTATTTAATTAAAAAAATGGGTTGAATAATTATTTGTGTCTGTCTCTACTGATAGGGCTGGTACCATGTCTCTTAATCTCTGCTCTATCTCATTGTCTAGCCCAGTAACTTCTATATTGTGGGTGCTCATAAAATATTTCATAGATGAATGAGGATATTTTCTAAGCTACTGACAATGGGACGCATCCCTAGCCACCTGCTGGTATGGGTGGCATGGCAAATAGTGCAAGTTGATTTCTGCAGGGACCAGTAAGAGTCCTGAGAACTTCAATCATGACACTGGAGATAACTTTTATGGGTCTTTGGATGACCACTCTGTACCATATGGCAAAGAAACCCCTGGAGAAGCAGCTTTCACCATGCTTTTTATGGCCAACTATTCCTTCAATGTTATAATGAAAGTCTAAAAAATAAAAATGTTCACAATGTCTGAGACTAAAATATAGAAACAAGTTATTCTGGAGCTGTGACAGAGCCCATTTTAACTCACAATACTGGATCAAACATAAACTTTCCTTCCCCATGAGAATGGACAAACACAGTCACTAAAGTTATGAAAAGACTTAGAATCACAGAAAAAGGCAATAAGGGCAGAAGTACATTTTGATACTGATTAGAACCAAGATATAGGAGCAAATATAAGAAAATCTTAAATTGTAATGAGGTTAGAGAGAGCATTATGTTTATAAAAAAAAACAATTTGAAATCTTTTTTATATGGGATGCCTAGGTGGCTCAGCAGTTGAGAGTCTGCCTTCAGCTCAGGGCATGATCCGGGTCCAGGGATTGAGTCCTGCATTGGACTCCCTGCAGGGATCCGCCTTCTCCCTCTGTCTGTGTCTCTGCCTCTGTGTTTCTCATGAATAAATACATAAAATCTTTTTTTTTAAAGAAGTATTTTTTATAATTGAAAGTTCTGGTGAAATTTTTAAATTTCAGGAATGAAAATCCCCCCTCAAATATATAGTCAGAAGAAAATACATAAAAAGGAAAATAAAATCATTGGGCTTTTCATTTGAAATCCTAAATACCAGAATAAATCATGAAGAATAGAAAAAAGAAAAAATGGTGTTGGGGAAACTAGATAACCACATGGAAATGAATGAAATTGAGCCACTTTCTGACACCATGCATAAAAACAAACTCAACATAGATTAAAGATATAAATGTAACACCTGAAACCATATCCATTCATCTGTTGAGGGACATAGTGGCTATATGATGGCAAACTGAATTTAAATTAAAAAAAAAAACCACCATAAAACTTCCAAAAGAAAACATAGGCAGTAATCTCTCAGACATTGGTCTTGGCAATGTATTTATGAATGTGTCTCCTCAGGCAAGAGAAACAAAAATAAACTATCGGGACTACACCAAAATAAAAAGCTTGGGCACAGAAAAGCAAACCATCAACCAAACAAAAAGGCAATCTAACTGAATGGGAGAAGATAGTTTTTTTTATATAAATTTATTTTTTATTGGTGTTCAATTTGCCAACATATAGAATAACACCCAGTGCTCATCCCATCAAGTGCCCCCCTCAGTGCCCGTCACCCAGTCACCCCCACCTCCCGCCCACCTCCCCTTCCACCACCCTTAGTTTGTTTCCCAGAGTTAGGAGTCGGGAGAAGATAGTTGTAAATGACATATGTGATAAGGGATTAATATCCAAAATATATAAAGATCTCAACATCAAAAAACCCCACAAACAATCCAATTAAAATATGGGCAGAGGACTTGAATAGACAATTTTCCAAGGAAGACATCCAGATGACTAACAGACATGAAAAGATGCTCAACATCACAGATCATCAGGGAGATGCAAATCAAAACCACAGTGAGATAGCACTTCACATCTGTTGGTATGGCTAGTATCAAAAAAGACAAGAAATAGCAAGTGTTGATAAGCAAATATAGAGAAAAGGGAACTTGTTGTGCACTGTTGATGGGAACAAAAATTGGTGCAACCACTGTGGAAAACAGTAAGGAGGTTCCTCAAAAATTAAAAATAGAGGGGTGCCTGGGTGGCTCAGTCAGTTAAGTGTCTGCCTTTGGCTCAGATCATGATTCCGGGGTCCTGGGATAGAGCCCAATGTCAGGCTCCTTGCTCAGTGGGGAGCTTGCTCCTCCCTCTCCAGCTGTCTACCACTCCCCCTGCTTGTGCTATTTGTCAAACAAACAAATAAATAAATCTTAAATAGAAAATTTAAAAAGAATTAAAAATAGAAATATCATATGATACAGTAATTCCACTACTTGTTCTTTACCCAAATGAAAATGCAAAGATATATACAATACTGTATTTACTGCAGCATTATTTACAATAGCCAAGATGTGAGAGCAACCCAAATGTACATCCATAGATGAATGGATAAAGAAGATGTAGCATATACATGTATATAATGGAATATTACTCAGCCATAAAAAGCATGAGATTTTGCCATTTGCAACAACATGGATGGACTTAAAAGGTATTATTCTAAGTGAAATAAATCAGAAAAAACAAATATGTGATCTCACATATATGTGGAATCTAAAAAACATAAGAACAAACAAGCAAAAAGCAAACAGACTCTTAAATACAGAGAGCAAACTGGTGGTTGCCAGAGGGTAGGTGGGTAGGGATATAGGCAAATGAGTGAAGGGGGTTAAGAGGTACAAACTCACAGAGGTGGAAAGTACAGCATAGGGAATACAGCAAATAATATTGTTATAATGTTGTATGGTAATGGATGGTGATTTCACTTATAGTAAGCATAGAGTAATGTATAGAATTATCAATTCACTATGTTATACATTTGAAACTAATACAACATTGTATGTCAACTGTACTTCAAACTGCACCCCCCAAAATTAGAAAAAAAGGCAAAAATTAATTTTATTCAAAATATGAATTTATATAAACTCCACCAGTTATACGAATTTAACCAGATACACAAACCTGTGATAAGGTTAGTAGAAAAGATAGTTCACATAAATACATGATATTAGGAAATATCACCATCTAAAAAGAGGAGATTAAAAACTTTTAAAGAAAACACCATGTAAAACATGATCCCAATAAAACTTCTGGATAAAATGGATGATTTTCTGGGGAAATAAATAAAAATTGATTCAAAGAAGATGAAAATCTGAGTGGAAGAAATAATAATTTTAAAAACTGTCACAGAATTTTCCAAAATAAGCATGCTAAGTTCAGATGATTTCTTTTTTAAAGATTTATTTATTTATTTGAGAGAGAGAGAGAGAGAGAGAAAGAGAGAACAAGAGGGAGGGGTAGAGGGTGAGAGAATCTGAAACAGACTCTCCTCTGAGTACAGAGCCTGACACAGGGCTCAATCTCATGACCTGAGCCAAAACCAAGAGTTGGATGCTTAACTACTGTGCCACCCAGATGATTTTTTAAAAAAGATTGATTGATTTTAGAAGGAGAGGGAGGGAGAGGGGGTAGGGGCAGAGGGAGAGAATCTTTAAGCACAAGTTTGAGGCTCAAGAACCAATATTTTAGTTAGAGTCTGATGGTGAGAAAAGACTGATGTCCCAGTTCGAGGTAGTCAGCTGAAGTTCTTAGCCAGGGCTGTCTCAACAAAATACCAGAGACTAGGTGAATTAAATAACAAAAAAATTTTCTCACATTTTTAGAAGCTTAAAGTTCAAGATCAAGGTGCCACCATGATCTGTTGCTGGTGAGAGCTCTCTTCCCATCTTATAGACGACCACCTTCTTGCTATGTCTTCAGATGGCAAGGAAGGTAAGAGAGCAAGCTCCATGGTGTTCCTTCTTATAAGGGCACTGATCCCTTTATGAAGGCCCCACCCTAAGAATCTCATCTAAACCTAGTTAACTCCCAAAGGGATCATCTTCCAATACCATCACAATGGAGGTTAGAGCTTCAATTTAGGAATTTGGGGAGGACATAAATGAGTCCATAGCACATCTTAGCTAAGTAGGATTTGCACCAGAAGCATAAAGATGATTCAGGAGTTGGAATATTTTGATTAAATTAATTAAATTAAAAGGTTAAACAGACCATTTCAATTAATGCCAAAGATATGTTAAGATTTATCTGTTTCTTCTATAGGATTATAGGGACTCTTTCTGAAACTAAAAGCATTTTAAGAGTGCAATACTACAGGTAAAAAACAGAAACAAGTGTACTCACTACCATTGCTATTACATTTTTTGGGAATGTTCCAGCCAGAGTAATAAGAAAAGAAAAAGCAAGTGAGCTAGAAAGACAAAAATTGTCATTGTTTGCAGATTATGTAATTATCTAATAGGAAAACCTTACAGGTTATCTAGGATTTATTGAAATACTAAAATTTAGTAAGTGACCATATATAGATAAATGAAAACAAAAATCAATAGCTTTCCTATGCCAATGGTAATCAGAAAATATGAAAAAAATTTCAGTTTGTAATGTAAATAACAATAAAAGTATAAATCACCTAGGAATAAACTTGTAGGAAATATGCAAGACATACGTGAGAACACTTCAGAACTACTGAAGGCATAAAAGGAGATTGTGTTTTTAGAAGGATAAACTCAACTCAGAGATTCTGAGTTACACGTAGTAGCTGTTCTCCAGGATAACACATTTTAAAGTAAACAACCTTACGCAGCTTTTAAGATCTTCTTTTTTCCTTGGTGTTCTGAAATTTCACAAGGAAAGGCCTAGGTGAAATTCTACTTTTCATTCATTTTGCTCAGGGCTGAGTGTGCTCTTTCAGTTTAAAGGTTGTTGCCTCTCCAGTGTTTAGAAATTTTATTCTTTGATAATTTCTTCCCTTATGTTTTCATTTTTGGAGATTCTTATTATTTAGTTGCTGAACCTTGTGGATTATGTTTCACCATGTATAACAGCAACATAATATATGTTACTCATGAATAAATCTAACAAAAGATATATGTAAAATGATAACCTTAGGAGAAGCCATGTGAATGGTAGACCTAGATCTTTTGTATTATTTTTGCTACTTTTCTGTGAATCTAAAATCATTCATTTGGGGAATATAAATAATAGTGAAAGGGAATATAAGGGAAGGGAGAAGAAATGTGTGGGAAATATCAGAAAGGGAGACAGAACATAAAGACTCCTAACTCTGGGAAACGAACTAGGGGTGATGGAAGGGGAGGAGGGCAGGGGGGTGAGGGTGGATGGGTGACGGGCACTGAGGGGGGCACTTGATGGGATGAGTGTTTTTCTGTATGTTGGTAAATTGAACACCAATAAAAAATAAATTTATTATTAAAAAAATAAAATAAATTAAATAAATTAAAAAATAAAAAAATAAAATTATTCCAAAATGGAAAGTTCATTGAAAAAAGATAGCAAGAAAGTATAACACATTGTCGAAAAATACTAAAGGAAGCTGAAACAAAGGGAAAGATAACATCGTATTTATGAACTGGAGGACCCAATAATGTAAACATGTCAGTTTCTCCCCAATTTTCCATAGATTCAGCATAGTTTCAATAAAAATATGAACAGGATTTTTGAAGGAATTTGACAAGCTGATGCATAAATTTATATAGATGAGCAAAGCCCCAAGAGTAGCCATGAGTAGCCAAAACACTCTAAAAGTAGGAGGAGGTAGGACTTGTTTTTCAGATATCAATAATTATTATAAAAGTATTAAGGCAGCCCCGGTGGCTTAGTGGTTTAGTGCCGCCTTCAGCCCAGGGCGTGATCCTGGAGACCTCGGATGGAGTCCCACCTCAGGCTGCCTGCATGGAGCCTGCTTCTCCCTCTGCCCATGTCTATGCCTCTCTCTCTCTCTCTCTCTCTCTCTCTCTCTCTCTCTCTCTCTCTGTCTCTAATAAATAAATAAAGTCTTTAAAAAAAGTATTAAAGTATCTACAATTAAGATAGTGTGGTAATGGTTCAAGGATTGAAAAACAGATTAATGGAACAGAAGATAGGGCCCAGAACTAGACATTTAATTATGTGGAATCTTGATATTGACACATGATAGTAGGTTGACTGGTATACCCTCCAAAATTCATGTTCTACCTAAAACCCTAGAATATGACCTGATTTGGAAATAAGGTCTTTGCAGATACAATTAAAGATCTAGAGAGCTAGGCCCTAACTCTAATACTGGTGCCCTTTCAAGGAGAGGAGACGACAGTGTGAAGTGTGAGATGGAGACAGAGATTGGAGTGATGCATCTACAAGCTAAGGAACACCAAGGATTGTGGGCAACCACCACAAGCTAGGAGAGAGGCAAAGAATGATCTCTTCCACAGAGCCTCTGGGAGGAACCAACCCTGTTGACATCTTGATTTCTGACTTCTGTTTTCCAAAACTGTGAAACAATAGATTTCTGTCATTTTAAGCCACCGAGCGATTAATTTATTAAAGCAGCCCTATTACAAATCAATGGAGAGAGGAGACAGAAATATAACATAAATGGTAAGATATATCTTCACAAAGAATTTGGAGAAAATGGAATTAGATCTCTAAATTACACTATATATATATATATATATATATAGTGTATATATATAATATATTGAAGTCTCTGATGGATTATACTTAACTGTGGTAGCAGAACTTTTAAACATATTTATCAGAAATACAGGAGATGTGTTTTTATCTCAAGATAGAGAAAATGCTAACTAAAAAATTGATAAAGTTGATCATTTTAACTTTGAGAGCCTCTTTTTTATCAAAACACATTATCAATAAAATGAAAAGATTAGCCCCAAACTTGGAAAAGATAGTCACATAGCAAACTATTGACTAAGTGTCATCTTCTAGAATATATAAAGAACTCTTACAAGTTAATAAGATTAGTAAGCTAAAACCTAATAGAAAAATAAGCAAATCATATAAGCCGGATATTATATAGGAAAACATAAATGTTGAATATATTGAAAGATACTCAACTTCATTCAAAGGTATAGAAATGTAAATTAAGATAGTGAAGTATCATTTTACTCCTATTGAAGAGGAAAATATTAGGAATTCTGACCATACTAAGGATCTATATAACTCAGTGGAAAGTTTTATATCCTGCAGAATGTTTATCATTTAAGAAAACAATGTAATGATTTGGTTTTATCATATAAAGTTGCACATTCTTACATGCTATGGCCTAGCAGTTCCACACCTGGGCATAAGAATGTATATTCTAGAGAGATTTTTGCATTCATGCACCAGGAAACAGGCATAAGAATGCTTATAGCATTAGAGATTTTAGTAGCAAAAAAGTGAAACAACCCAAATGTAGACCGACAGGAGAATGAAAGGTAAAATACAGTATATTTTAATGATAATAATGTTATGCAGTAGAAGGAAACAATGAACTATAGTTACATGCAACAAAATTGATAAATCTTCAGACCTAAAACTGAGTGGAAAAAAGTCACAGAAAACAAAGTACAGTACAATAATGATGGTAAATATCCGCATAGCAGTTACTCTGCGTCAGACTCATTCTAAGCATTGTATATGTATTGCTTCATTCAATCGTCATGACAACCCTCTGAAGGTGATATTATTATCTCCATTTTGCAGATGAGGAAGCTGAGTCTCTAAGAAGTAAGCAACTTGTGTGGCTTTACCAGTTTGGAAGTGATAGGGCATGAAATAAATGAGAGTCCTGCCTTTCATCACTGTGCTGCCTCTCAATCTAGCCTTATGTTTATCTATCCCTCCCTACCAACCTGTCAGTATAATGTCATTTTATTAGGTTTAAAGACAAGTAAAACTATTGTTTAAGGATGCATTCATATGTACAAAAAATAAAATTTCAAAAACAAGGTCATAACACAAAATTCACAATTGCATTTAGCTCTGATTGGGAGGTAGGTAGTGGGAGCAGAGCAGGAATAAGCAGACTGGTGATGCTCTGCTGGAGTTGGGCTCACTGGTGTTAATGCGATTATTGTAACTTACATCTTATGTTACACATATTCTTTCATATATGTCAGATGTTATGCAATATAAATTATAAAAATAGTTTCTGTAGACTCTTTCCTCATGCTCTCCATTTCTGTCTTTTGCTTAACTTTACGGATTTCTTTTTCTTTCAGCTATTTTACAGCACTTTTAATTTACACAATCATATTTTTAATTCCCAAGATTTCTTTCTTGTTTCCTAGTTGCTCCTTCATTCTAGCAGCCTAAACTTACTTTGCAGCTGCAGCATCTTCTCGAATCTTTCTAAGGAAATTCACTGGGGGTTTTTAAAAGCCTTCTACTGTTCTCTGAGTTGTTTCTGTTTTCCCTGGACCAGTGATTTGTTATCTTGGTCCTTTCTCATGCAGGCAATTGTTTTCCTCATTGGTCTGCTAGATTTTGGTTATGAATGAAAAATTAGGTGATGAATGAGAGCTATTATGAGTCATCCTTCTTAGGGGCTCTTGCTTAGGGCAGGATCTTGGGATCCTGGGAAGAGGGTCTCTTTTCAAGGACAGGAAAGCTCTTTTCTGAGGCCCTGGGTCTAAACTCTCTTCTCCAGGCAAGCCCAAATCCCAGACCCCAAAAAGAGCATGGACTCCAATTTTCATCTTATTTGTGATTTGTAGAAATTTCCTCTTCTTTCTTTCAAACTTGGCTATGTAATTCAAAGTTATTTTTAACAAAAAAATTTTATATGTCTATCTGTACTTGTGGTGGGGGTTCTTTTATATAAGCTTAATAGACAATCTTGGCAGGAAATCTGCACTGTGATTCCTGTAATCCTTTTCGCAAACACCTCTGCTTGTATGGTATTTAGTCTGTCTCATGCACAAAGAATTTTGGCACACAGTTTTTGAGAACACATCAGAAAAAAGCATGATACCTACCAGATCCTCTAGTTATAAGACACAGAGTTATCTACTTAACCAGAGCTAGTTTTCTCTTCTTATAACAGCAGCCCCTTACTATCTAGAGGTGGCTTGTCTCCCTTTTACTGGCTCCTGGGTCACATCTATATGTTAGTATGTGATTTTATACAAATATCTTTTAAAGTTTAACCAATAAGATTTCCCGACAGGTTGTGTGTGGATTGTGAAAAAAAAAAAAAAAGAGTCGCAATCAAGGAGAACTCCAGTCAGGGAATAATATTATTTCCTGAGATTGGGAATGTTGCTGGGAGAGGTTGGTAAGAAGTCAAGGGCTTGATTTCTGCATTTTAGATAAGAATTTACTATTAGATATCCTAGCAAAGATGTCAAGTAGGCTGGTAGTTATGTAAGTCTGGAGTTTAGAGGAGCAGTTCAGCTGGAGATATATACTCAGGAGTCACTGGCATAGAACTGGTTCTTAAAGTCAGGAGACAGGCTGAAATTACCTTCAAAGGATGTAAGAATAGATAGTGATGAGGACTGAGCTCACACATCCATAATTTTGAGTAAAAAGGGAAGGATCTAGCAAAAGAAAATAAGGAGGGGACGGTGAGAAGAGAGAAGAAACAAGAGATGTGGTATCTCTGAAGCCAAGTGGCAGAAAGTGTCAAATGCCACTGAGAGGTTGAGACCTAAGATTCATTTTGGCCAGGTAGAGATTACTGGTGATATTGACAGCAGCAATTTCAGTGGAGTGGTAAGATAAAAGCATGATTGAAATGAATTCAAGAAAATCTATGTAAAGAACCAATAGAAATAGTGATATAGACAACTTTTTGCGGAATTTACTGTCAAGAGAATTGAGAAATGGGGCAGAAGAGGAGCAGAATGTGGGGTTAAGGAACATAATATAGCATGTATGTCCATTGATAGGGATTTTGAGGTCACTTACAATAAAAACAAGTAAAGTCTTCAAACATCAAAGCAAGAATTTCAAAGAAATTCAAAGCATAGACACATTCTTCATAGTGAAGAGTTAGACAAATTTCCTTTAAATATACAAAGATGCTTTTATCCCACAGTATAATGGAAGTCTTTGCAGGCAGGATGATTATCTACATTCAAAATCCATAGACTTGCAAACTTTTTGACTTGAAAGTTTAGTAAAGTTGTTGGATATAAGATCAATACACACAAATTATTTGTGGTTCTTATTTGTCAGTAACAAAAATACAAAATGGATTTTAAATATTGTAACATCTAAAAATAAAATATAACCTAGAAAATAATTCTGAATTTATGCAACAAAATATGCATAGGGCCTCTGTATAGCATTATCAAATTTACCCAAACGGGTCTAAACAAAAAGACAAATCATGTTCAGTCTATTAATGGAAAGATTTAGTTCTAAAGATGGCATTTGTCCTGAAATTAACGTATTAATTCAATCCAATCAGATAAATACTTCATCAGATGTCTATGTGTGTGTTTGGGTGAAATTCTACAAAACGTCAATAGTTGCCAAGATAATTTTGAAGTGAAGAAAGAACAGAGCAGCTTATCTTGCCCTATTGCAAAGCTATAATAATTAAGATAAGGCAATATTGGCACATGGATGAGCAAATAAATCAATGGAACAGGATAGAAATCCTAGAAATAGTACTGTGTACATATGAAAAATTGATATATGGCAGAAATTGTATTATTATTACAAATATTTTGGGAAATAATCCACTATTTGATTAATAATTATAGTTATCCATGTGGAAAAATAATACATCTCTACCTCATACCATATATAAAAAATAGATGTTGGTTATAAAGCTAAAAGAGAAAAGCAAAAAAAAAAAAATATATATATATATATCTGATAATAGCCTGAACTATTGCTGATAGCCTGAACCTAAAGATAGATAGATAGATGATAGATAGATAGATTTATTTATTTATTTGAGAGGGAGAGAGAGCATTCATGAGTGGGGGAAGGGCAGAGGAAGAGGGAGAGAGAGAGAATCTCAAGCAGACTCCATACTGAGTGCAGAGCCTGATACAGGGCTTGATCTCAAGACCCTAAGATCATGACCTGACCTGAAATCACAATGAGCCACTTGACTAACTGAGCCACCCAAGCACCCCTGCCATACTCAGAATCTAATCATGAGAAAATATCAGATAGTTAAGAGACATTCTATAAAACAGATGACTTATGTACCTAAAAAAAAAAAAGTCAATGTCAGTAAAGATGAATAAAGGGTGCTGAAGTGTTTAAATGAAACTAAATAGACCTAAAATTAAATGTAATATATGATCCTTAACTAGATCATATACCAGAACATTTTTCAAAACTTACAATATTATAAAAACAGATAAAATTTGAATATGACCTATAGATTTTACATCAATGTTAAAATTCCTGATTTTAATAATTATACTGTGGTGATATAAGTGAATGTCTTTGTTCTTGGGAAATATACAGTGAAGTGTTAAAGAAGCATGATATCTGCAATTTTCTTTCAAATGATTTAGAAAAAATATATTAACACATACTAATTAAAGTAATATATAGTGATTAATGTAATTATATGATGTAAATTGTACTTACATAATTAACACAGATAATTATATTACTTTCTACTTAGGGTAATATGTAATATAAAACAATTTGATTATATTAACATACAATAGAGTAATTATATAGAGATAGGAAGAGAATAAGAGAGCACAGGCAACAAAATGTTGATAATTGGTGAATCCAGATGAAAAGCAGCTTTAACTTTTTGAATTATTTGAAAATGTTAAAGTAAATATAGAAAAATGTACTTATAAATCAGCATATCAAATACACAAAACATAAAGAGATTCATCAGTTTGACCATACTAAAATTTTCAAAAGGTGTTAGTATAAGGAAAAAAGACAAGTCACACATTGAGGGAGAGTTGTAAAACTTACAACCAGCTAGGATCAAAAGTATATTAAAAGTTCCAGTAAACTAGCAAGAGAAAACAAACGAGCTTAAGTATATAAAGCAATTCACAGAAAAGGAAAAGCTTAATGGCTATTAGACATGCGTCATTATTCAACCAATTAGGAATCAGGAAAATGAAAATTAAAGTAATTAACGATTTCATACCAGCCAAACAATTAAACCAGACAAAAAATTAAAAAATAGGACCATACCAAATATTAGCAAGGACAGGGAATGTGAATTTTAGAATAGAGCTGGTGGGTATTTGTTATTACTGGTTTTGGACAGCAGTTTGGCAGTACTTTCTAAAGACTGAAGATGCACAAATCCTAAAAATCTAGTCCCCACATTCCCATATTTATATATTAGACAAACATTGAACTCTGTGCTGGGTGTGGATTTTGCTTAAGATTCTCTATCTCTCCCTCTGTATTTATACCTTAGACAAATAGGCACACAGATGCACAAACAACATGTATAAAGAAGTTTATACCTTTTGTAATCATGATATAACAGAAGCAACAAAAATGCCCACAAAAGGAGAATGAATACATAATTGTGGTACGTTCATGTGATGGAATACTATGCTATACTTTTGTTAAAATAATCATAAAAATTACATGAAAAATGCTAACAAAACAATTTATAAATAGTGGCTGCTTATGTAATAGAATTTTTTTATTATATGCTTATCTTTATTACCTAAAGCTTCTAAAATAAACATTTTATAATAAAAAATCAAGTTTTAAAAATAAAATAAAATAAAATGAACAAATCACAGTTGCAACTACAGAGACAAATTAATCTCAGAATTGTAAGTAAAAGGAAAAAAGTCAGTTGCAGAATGATGTCATTTATGTAAGTTTTGAAACAACCAATCAATTCCAGGTATTGTTCATAGATATTGTTATGGGTTGAATTGTGTCTCCCAAAAAGATTTGTTGAAGTGCCAACCTCTGATTCTCAGCCTATGGCCTTATTTGGAAATAGGATTTTGGCAGATATAATTAGTTAAGTTAGGATAAGGTCATTAGGGTGAGCCCTAATCTGATAAGACTGATGTCTTCATAAGAAAAGGCAGAGACAGCAGAAAGAATGCCAAGAAGGCAGAAACTGAATTTAAGCTACTGCAAATCAAGGAACACCTGGGATTACCAGAAGCTGGAAGAGTTGAGGAAAGAGCCTTTGTAAAAGGGATTGGAGGGAGTGTAGCTCTGCCAACACCTTGATTTGGACCTTAAGCCTCCAGAACTGTGAGAATAAAAGTTCTGTTATTTTAAGCCACCAAGTTTATGACACAGGTTTCCTCAACTATGAGAAATTAGAGCATTCCCATGGAACTTTTTGGGAACCAAAAGGGCATAAAGCAAAGGCTACCATTAATTTAAATGGAAAATACTTTGAGCATTTGTGGACACTCAAAATAACCGTTTTTAGGCTTTTCTTATACTTAGGACATATCTTGCTAACAGAGACGCAAAATAAGTGGAGATAAAGCACAGATGCTCACAGATACAGTTTAGAGCCACAGCAGCTTGATGCTGAGATGCTGAGTGTAGTTCCCAGGGAGGGAGGTTGATGGTGTCACTCTGCCTGCTTGGGGTTCACCTTGCCTCTATAATGGCTCATTGCAAAACAAACACTGAGCACTACTTTCTGCTGTAAAAGCTAAGTGCCATAAAAAAGCAGGGGATATCTGTAAAATACGGTGCTATTACAGCAGCACTCAGAAGCTAATACAGATATTTAATGTCTATGAATATAAAGTGAAAAGTGTATATATAGTTACACATGCAAGGGGATAGTGAATACCAAATGCACGATGGTGGTTAGTCCTGGGAAGAGAGGAAAACAAGGAGAGGTTTACAGAAGGCTTTAGCTGTATCTGTAACTTGTGTTCTTTTGAAATATAGCATAATAAGGGATGCCTGAGTAGCTGAGTCATTTAAGCCTCTGACTCTTGATTTCAATTCAGGTCATGATCTCAGGGTTGTGAGACTGAGCTCTGCATCAAGCTCTGTGCTGTGTGTGGAGCTTGCTTAAGATTCTCTCTCCCTCTCCCTCAGCCTCTCCTCCCCCCTCATGCACATGGTCTCTCTCACATAAATAATAAAAATATAGCACAATAAGATTTGATAAATGCTGGTAGAGGGTCTAAGAGGGTTTGTTATAATTTTCTGCATGCATAAAATGATTGGTGATACAGAAAGAAAAGTGTAAATCGTAAGTTATATCAGGTATGTGGGAGAACAGAGTTGGAACACAGTTTGTCCTTGGGTCTATGTATTAGGGATGATGCCCATTTGGGTGGTAACAAGTCTTGGGAGCATGTAGGATAAAGTAGTTATTGGTTGTAGTGGCTTGACACCTAACAGTAGAGTCTGGGCAGTCACAGAAATTAAATGATGTTTGTTACTCTCCAAGACTGACATTGGTTTAAGACATGTGCAGTGCAAGTGTGTGAAGGTAAATCTTTCTCAAAAGAATTATCAGAAATTAATTTTTATTTATTATCTTGAGAGAGCCTGCTTCATTGTTGAGGAGCTCTTCTTAACAATACTTTTAATTGCACAATTCTTTAAAATGTAATCAGAAGCCAGTTAAAATATATTGAGCTGAATTTTTCTTGCCTGCAACTCTACCTATCAGTCCAGATTCTGTTGTGAGCAGCATGGAACAAATCCTCATTTGCCATCACTTGGTTACCCTAGTTCTCCTCTCCTCAACCAGGGTGCTCCTACTCACCCTTTACTTACTATGTATCTCTTATTGCCCTGAAAGTTTTTTTTCTTTCTTTAAAAAAGGACAGTCTATCACCAAGAAGACAAGAGACTATAGAAACTGGTGAGGATGTGGTGAAAAGGGAACACTTACACATTGTTGGTATGAATGTAGATTGGCCCAACCACTATGGAAAACAATACAAAGATTCCTCAAAAAAACTCAAAATACATGGGGCACCAGGGTGGTATAATTGGTTAAGCATCTGACTCTTGGTTTCAGCTCAGGTTGTGATCTCATAAGTTGTGGGATCAAGCCCTGCATCAGGCTCCATGCTTAGCCAAATCTGCTTGGGGTTCTCTCTCCTTGCCCTCTGCCCCTCCACCACTCATACTCATGCTCTTTCTCTCTCAAATAAATAAATAAATCTTAAAAAAATCAAAATACATCTACCATATGATCCAGGAATTCCACTACTGGGATATATCCGAAGGAAATGAAAACAGTATTTCATAGAGATATATACATCCCTGTGTGAGATATATACATCCCTGTGTTTATTGCAGTGTCATTCACAATAGCCAAGATACGGAAGCAACCTAAAATGTCCATAAATGGGCAAATGGATAAAGATGTGGAATATATATATTGATGGAATATTATTCAGCTGGGAGAAAGGAGGACTTCCTGCCATTTATGACAGCGTGGATGGACTTTACGTACATTACACTAAGTGAAATAAGTCAGACAAAGAACCATATGATTCACTTACATGTGAAATCTAAAAAAGCCAAACTTATAGAGTAAAATGGTGGTTATCAGGAGATGGGAGGTGGGGAGATTAGAAAGATGTTGTTTAAAGGTACAAACTTGCAATGAGTGGTAAACAAGGCATAGAGATCTAATGCTCAGTATAATGAATATAGACAACGATATGGTACTGTAATCAAATTTCCTAAGAGACTAGAACCTAATTATTCCAACTACTGAAAAGATAATGGGATAATTATGTACTATGATGGAGGTGCTAAGTAAATGTTACTATAATGATAATCATGTTATATAAGTGTATCAAATTAACATATTGTACACCTTAGATCTATACTATGTTGTGTCAAATATATTCAATAAAATATAAAAACATCCTGGTGATGGATAATGGTGATGATAAAAAAAAAAAAGCCTCTAACTTGGAGATCCATTTTCAAACTGATAAGGCTGTGGATGTGTTTGTACTTTTTCAGCATATAGCTCAGAAGCACAAAGGCTATTCAGCTTATTTCCTGACTTACGGTTGTTTGCCAAGGTGGGGACCTAGGACTCTGAGCTGACAGTGCCATTGTGAAGAGCACTGGCCCTCAAATCACATAGGCTCTGTGGTCTTGGGCAAGTTAGCTGCTGAGATTGTCAATGTCCTCATTTGTAAAGTTGGAATAATTGTTAGCTAATAGAGTTGCTCTGTGGGTACTAAAGTGTCTGGTGTCTAGGAAGACTTCAGTAAATGTTAGCCATTGTTATTTATTTTATTGGCCCCTACTTCCACAAAAGGACATGTTCCTATAACCTTGGCAAGGCCAAGTCCCAAATCTTGGCCATTAACCCAAGTGGAAAGTTCTAGGAAAATTTTCACAAAGAATCTTGGTTTTGACAAATGTATTACTTAATTTCACAATTCAAAACGCCTGTACAGCCCCCAAATTTCTTCCTCATTCCAGCTTTATTGAGAGATAATTGACATTGAACATTACACTAATTTAAGGTGCAACACAATATGTTGATTTGATATACTTATATATTAATATATATAATATATATAAATATATTGCAAATGATGACCACCATAGTGTTAGCTAATACCTCCACCAGCACAGCATTTTCTTATATTGAGTAAAACACTGAAGTAACATGATTTAGTTCTTGTTTCTGTTTCCTTCCTCTAAATTATCTCACCAGCTATCTGTTCTATACACAGATAACAGAAAGGGTATGAACAGTGGGAGAAATGGCTTGCATCTTTTCCTTTCTATGAGACTTTCCTTAGAGGCTTATCTTCCTGTCACCGATTTTGAAAATTTGAAAAAGTCCGAGATCTCGGGGAAAACTGCTCCATTTTACTTTAGGTTTAGTTTTAAATTATTTTTTATAATGAGAAAAATCCAATGTCAGCAGGGTGGCATTGAAATGAGATAGTCTCATATATTGCTGGTGGGAATAAGAATTGGAAGAAACCTTTTGGAGAGCAATTTAATAACATGTGCCAAAAGCCTCAAAAATTTTTTTTATTATTTTTTTTTTTTTTTTTTACCATTCAGCCTGCCAATTTATTTCCAGGAATTCTTCCTAGGGAAAGATAATAAAGCCCTGGGAAAGATCATAAACAAATATATTTACAATAGCTTCATTAATAACCAGGAATTCTAAAAAGAATGTGTGAAAATATGGTAATAGTTCAATTGTTTTATCATCGGATGGACTATTATGCAGCTAATAAAAATGTTTCTGAAGAATATTTAAACATATGAAAACTTCTGATTATAAAATGTCAGGCTAAAAAAGATATAAATTGTATTCAGATAATAGTTTCTGTTGTGTAAAATAATACACAGAGGAATAAAGAGAGGTTAGCAATATAGATTCAAAATTCTCTATAAAGAATGGATAGTTTTAAATTTTCTTCTCTATTATGTATCTTCCAAGTCTTCTTCAATGAGCTTGCATATATTTTGTAATATGAAAATGTCAATATTAAAGAGCATAAAAGAAAACTTTCTTACCCAAACTTAACTTTTTCTGTTTATCAGTATTTTCAATTAGTCAAATAGTGCTAGAAGTCTTTTTTTTTTTTTTTTGGAATATGAATAGATTTCTTTATTAGAATGCTCAGAAGAATGACACACTAACACTGTACTTCTGATGTGATAAATAATACATATATCTGACCCACATTGTGGCAGGAAACAGGAGTAAGGGCTTCTAGGGTTGGTACTAAGTACCCATTGAAGCCATCTCCAATCATCAGAGACGATGTTACCTTAGATTCCAGTATCTCTGCTTTAGCTTCCAGTCAGTCTCCATGACCTGCCCAGACTTCTTCATTCCAGCATCAGTTGACCCTCTTTTTTCTTGCCACTCTGGACTCCTTCAAGACCTAGTTCAAATGGCTCATGTCTAACTCACCCAGGCAGTGCATCTCTTTGGTATGGGGCTGCCCAGCCACCCTCAGGAGCATGGTTGGGGGTTAGAGAAGAAGGGCAATAACATCATCTTACCAAAGCAAATAGCAGGGATATATTAGCAATGACATTTGGACATACACCTAACCACCACACAGGGTGCATGCTTGCTCCTCAAATGATACATAATCTCCTGGGGAGGGAATGATTTTTTTTTTTTGTTTGTTTGTTTGTTTGTTTGTTTGTTTGTTTGTTTTTGAGGGAATGATTTTGTAAGTCAGGCACAAGGGATGCAAAATGCATGATATTGAATTTTGTCATGCCCTACACACAACAGGAAGTTAGCACCTGAGAGCTGGAGCCACATCTCTATCCTGGCTCTCCCTTGCCTCTGAATGGGGTCAACACTCTGCTTCTGCTGTTCTCAGCATTAGTTCAGTTTTCAAAAGGGAGGATAAGATGGCAGAGAGAGAGTAGAATGGGAGATTGGGGGTGGGGCAGGGGAGTAACATATGGATAACAACCTGTAAAACAAAACAAAAGCAATACAAAAATGCAAAAACCAGATTTAGTACTATAACATAACAAGAGAAGGTAGACAGAGACACTGCATGGTAACACAGACAATATGATGCACAACCCCATGGGGGTAGACTCAGTGACAAGTGGAGGAGAGGCCACAGATTGGACTAAGAACCTTTCAGTGACTGCTGAATGGACTGAATCTGCTGCTTCACTACGAGCCTTCTTTGATGGTGACAAAACAGGCAATGACAGGCCTGGAAACCCACAGGCCCACTCCAGAGCCTACATGGAGTGCACAAACACGTAGGACACATTCTTATCCCCAGGAGCTCAGCGTCTGCAGCCATTGCAATGAATTCAGAGATGTCTCTATTAAGGGTTTTGGTGGTTTCCTCGGCTCCTCTCCGAAGCTGCTTACAGTTAAGTGACTGCTAAACAAAGTTCAAAAGTTTCTTGGTGAGGTGGGCGTGTGTGAGGAGGTAGGCCTTAGTCACTGGGTCTGCATTGGCCATCTCCTGCCCCATACTGCAGGGACACAGAAATTACCCTCCCACAGGGAAGCAGGCAGTGGCTAGTGCTAAAAGTCTTTTAACCAGAAATAGCAGTCACCTACCCTTCTTTTCATGCTTCCTTTTCCATTCTGAAAAAAAGCAACCGTTTAAAATTTTTTACATTCTGGTGCACCTGGGTGGATCAGTTGGTTAAGTGTCTGCCTTCTGCTGAGGTCATGTTCCTAGGGTCTTAGGATACAGCCCCACATCAGACTCCCTGTTCAGTGGGAAGCCTGCTTCTCCCTCTCCCTCTGCCCCCTGTTCAAGCTCTCACACTCTGTATATAACTCAGATAAATTAATAAAGAAAATCTTTAAAAATCTTTAAATTTCTAGATTCTTTTTATGGTATTTAGCCCATATATCTACAGATGTTCCTTGCTTCATCACATTTACACATTGAATTTTTATTACAGTAGGTGAAGATTTTAGCATTCTCCTCTATCAATCCCATCACCCTCTCTTTTTCTTCTCTCTACCTGCAGTGTTGTTATAACTGTGAAATTCTCTTCCTTGCTTTGCAAATCAGAGTATTATAATGTATCATATATTGTGGTGTTACAGTGTACTATAGTTTATAGTGTATATGTTTCCTTTCTTATATGACTTCTGGCTTTTCCGGGAATTAACTATTGTCTTTTTTTTTACATTTTGGTTAATTTTCTTTGACTATGGCTATGTTTTCCAACACCCTCCAACTCTCAGTAAGCCACCTCTCAATACAACTTGCCACATGGTAAAAATTCTCAGTTCATCTCTTTGCTCTGAGATATTCCACCTGAAACCCTCTGTTTTCCAGCTTACTATAGATTGAGTTCTAGAATCTCTAGTCCTGTGATATAGCCTGGCAATTTCTATGCTGTTATCATGAATATTCATGATCCTATGTTAGTTATTGTATTTCTAGGATTCCATATATCTATATCTTTTCTTTTCTTCATTTTGTCAGAATATATCCACCAGAGAAAAGGGTCCATGAAAGATAAAAATTTGACACCTTGCATGTGTGTATATTGACTTATTTATTCTAGCTTCACTTTTGATTGATACATAGAATTCAATGTTGAAAACTATATTCATTCAGTTGCTGTTGAAAAGGTTCATGGCTTCTTTTGCTTGATTCTTTGTAAGTAAACTGCTTTTTTGAAAATTCTTTGGGTCTTCTCTATACTTTTATGATAATGTGCCTTGGTAGGGTCTTATTTTATTCACTGGATAAGTGCTGAGCAGGTTCATTCAATTTGAAAATTCACATCCTTCTTAGATACTTTCTGGTATTTAAAAAAATAATTTCCTCTTCAAAATCTTATCTGTTCTATCCTCCTAAAATTCTTTCTATTAGTATGTTGGGACTCTAGGAGAGATTTTCCAATTTTATTTTATTTTCAAATCCATTTTCCCCTCTTATTTTTTGTTATATGTTTTTACCATTTTATTAACTTTTCAATTTTGGCTAATCATATATATAACTTTTAAGAGTTCTTTTATTATGACTATTTTCTAAAATATGTTATTTTTATCTCAGGGGTAGAGTACTTTTTTTAAATTGTGGCCCTTCACTAATGATGTTTCTTCTGTTCCTAGCATTGTCTTCGTTTCCTTCAAGTTCCACATTGTTTTTGTTCCATGCTGTCATGGTAAAATGTTATTATCCATTTATATTTAAGAGTGAGGTTCTAAAATTTTTTTTGAAATTCTGTGTATATGGATAAGGCCTTGCCTTTGGGTAGTTTACTTTCTACAGAGAACAGTCTTTCAGTTTTTGCCTCCATGTATGAGCCTGGCTGATAGCATTCTGGAATTTGGGTGGGAAAAATGTCAGGAGGGTTTCTCTCTTCAGTAGTTTTCAAGTAATCCTCCCTTCTCATTTTCAGTTTGGCATCTCACTCTCTACTTCCTCTGTTCTAACTGAATCAAATCCAGAGTCCTCTTGTTTAATTTTTCTAGAAAAAAAAATACTTTCAGTATATTTTAGGGACTTATAGGGGACTGATCACTTGACTATACTGTGAAGTCATATGAACCTGGAGAGTCAAATTGCTTCTTTTTTTTTTTTAATATTTTTTTCTTTATTTATGATAGTCACACACACACACAGAGAGAGAGGCAGAGACACAGGCAGAGGGAGAAGTAGGCTCCATGCACCGGGAGCCCGACGTGGGATTCGATCCCGGGTTTCCAGGATCGCACCCTGGGCCAAAGGCAGGCACCAAACCACTGTGCCACCCAGGGATCCCCTCAAATTGCTTCTTATATAGACTAAACAATCATTCTATTTTCAGTTGTCTTTCACTCTGTTTCTGAAGTATTTGTTGCTCAACTGAATCTTTCTGGGGTTCTGTGGTTGAACTGGTTTCCTTCTCACTAGTTAATTTCTGCAAGTTAATACATTTACCTTTCTGTTTTTTCTTAGTAATTTATTTTACTTACCTATCTGCTTTCACACTGTCTGTATATTCTACCTCAATCAATGAACAGGAAATTTGCTTGCTTCTTTATTTTTTCTTCTTGGTATTTGGAAGGGATTTTTCAAGCAGGGAGATGTGAAAACACCTTACTGCCACTTTTAAAGATAAGAAAATGGTATCAAAAGGGACATCATGGTGTCTTAAAACAGCTGTGATTAGCTTCTTTTTCTCATGTTTCCTACATTTCAATGGGAGCAATAAAGAACGAGCTAGTTCAGGGCAGAAAGGAAAGAACAGAGCTAAGCTCTGTGTTCCTAAACACAGTGACAATGTGTATCCAGCATCAGACAAAATCCATCTCATGTTTTCCTTCTCATTTTCTAAATCCTCAAATAGAGGAACTTGTATCCTAGGTTTACATGCTCTCTGCAATATGTAACTGATTCTGTTTCAGATGATCCTTGTAAATAAAGAGAATAGGATAAGCAAAGTGATTTTTTGTACCTGAGCTACATTTCTAGATGCCCAAGGGAGCTTGCTTTAAGAGTAGTAAATCCTTGTACAATGTATGGGTGGAATTTTTAGAAAGATTTTTCCTTAAAATATGCCACATTCATGCAGGCATAGAAGAAACACCCAGCAGACATTCTTTTCCATAACAAAATTCCAAACTGGGATTTCTTGTTGGTTCTAAAGCAAAATGTGTTCATTAATAGAATGTGCATTTGTGCCACCTGAGAGAAGAGCTCCCTCAGGCAGATACTTCCCAGTTACTGTCCTGTGTGGATGCCGCAGTCCAGGGTGTCCCATATGAATTTCTCATATGAATATTGAATAGCAGTCTCATATCTGTGTTGGGGGTAGAGATTCTTTTTTCTGAATAATCTTGAAACCATTTATAATATGAGAACAGCAGAACATATTACAGTTACTAAGTACTTTGACATTTATCTGGTACTCAAAACAGACCTAACTGTCTTAATTTACTTCTTATGTTTGTACATGGGATTCTTAGCTCATGTCTCATATTTCTTTCTTTCTACCTTATAAGGTCATCTAGGTATTTTGAAAACTCTGAGTTAAGAGAAAGGGTTACAGATCTTAAATATCTCTAAATGAAACATTTTCACTAATGTCAGTAAACAAAACCCCACATTTCAGCAGCAAAAAGTAAAAAGGAATGAGGCTGGAAAAATTGGGGAAAGGGAAGAGAAATTCCTTTCTTGGGGAAGGAGTTGTTTTGTGCATGGAGTTGGAGAATGACAAAGGAGCGAATGTTTGGCTGATTCACATCCTGGGGCAAGCATTCCTTTCTTCACTCTACTGCATTATATTAAATCATTAAATGCATATGACAGTTCCACAAAGTAGGTATTGGTAATCCCCAAATTGTAGATGAGAAAACTGAGGCTAGCTATTTTAAGTTAACTGCCTATAGTAATTCTAGTAGTAAATAAACCTTCTGTGTAAATAGTAAAAGTAAACAAATAATAATAGCAACAACTGCAGTAAAACTAGTCAAGTTTCTTTAAGACTAATTATCAGGGTTTAGGGGAGCAAAACAGGTAAATTAATGAATACTTGAACTGCTTAGTGCAAGTACTATATTTATACACTACCAAGTACATAGGAATATGGAGATATTGATGTCATTGAGGTCAACAACAAATGTTTTCTTGACTAAATGTCCACTGAATCACAACTTTTAAAAGAAATTTCAAACCCATGTGGTGTTTTTTAAAAATACGTTTATAATTTTATAGCATTAGGATTTTGCTGTCATGGAACAAACTTGAAACCTGACTTGACCTAAGTATCTATAAGTTCCTGTTGCAAAAAGGTGAGAAAAAATATTGGGCCATAATCAGGATATTTGTGTTTAACCCTGGCTCTTGTCTCTAATAACCACACGATTATTATAAAATTGTTTGACCTCCTTGAGTCTTGGCTTTCTTATCTGTATGATGGAGACACTGAAATATGACATCTGTTTCAACTCCTAAACTATTAGAGGGCATCCTTCCTCCTGGAGAACTTTACGTTAGAAAGAGTCTGTGGATGGTAAATTCTTTCTGAAGATGTATTTATTTTGCCCTCACAGTTGAATAATAGTTTGGATAGGTATAGTATTTTGTATTAAAAAATATTTTTCTTCAGAACTTGGATGATACCCATTTATTGTTTCCCTTTATGCAGTATTACTGATGAGAAGTCTGCTTTCAATTTTATTTAACAATTATATAGAATATGCTGTGTGTCAGATGTCGTTCTATGTGCTTTCCGAATATTAGCTCATTTATTCCTTCAGTCACCCTGTCAGGTAGGTATTATTATTATCCAATTTTACAAATGAGGAAAATGAAGAACCAAGAGGATAAATAGCTTATCTGTCATCACACAGTTTGCAAATGGTAGAAGCAAGATTCAAATCTCTGCACTCTAGCTCTCAACTAGTGTGCTCTGTTGGCTCTTTAATTCTTGTTGCTTTGTATATAATGCATTTTATTTTTCCATAAAAGCATTTGGGCTCTTCTCTTTTATTGTGGCATTCTGAAATTTCTCCATGATATTAATAGGCATGTATATGTGCGTGTGTGTGTGTGTGTGTGTGTGTGTTTAATCTTTATTCTACTCAACATTTACTAAGCCCTTTCAATCAGGTAGGCTTATGTTATTTTTTTCAAAAAAATTTTTTTTTGGAAACTTTATATATACATTCATATATTTACTCCCCTACATTCTCTTTATTTTCTGTTCCTGAATTCTTTTAGTCAGATGATGAAACTTTTGGATCTTTTGGCCTTGTCTCATCATTTTGTTTTCATACTCTTACATCTTTATTCATTTCTGTTGCATTCTGGTAACATTCCTCCATTTAAGCTTCTAGTTCATTAATCATCCTCTGCCAAGTACATTTTTCTCTGTAGACCAATTTTTGAACTTCTTCAACAATTTCATTTTTAATATCTATGACCTCTAATTGATTCTTTCACATACATACACAAATGCATATATATGCATATATATATATAGACATACACTAGCACTATACTTTTTCATATATTTTTGAGGAAAGTAATTGAAGTTAGTTTATTGTCTTGCTCTACTAAATTCTATGAATTACGCTTTCTTAGATAACATTTCCTCTATTTGTTGAGGTTACTTCCTCTCATGATGTTGGGTTTCACCAAATGTTCAGTAATTCTTGTTTGAGAACATATTTTTGTATTGAAATAACATGTTAGTAAGATATTTTCTAATAACCATGCTGGAAAAAGTAAGATCACATTAGAAACTGTGAGAGATTTCCTAAAAGATGCAGGGCCCATAAGATTATATTGAAAATGAAACCACAATTCCCAAAATATGTACAGAAGAAAATAGCTACAAAGGCAGGAAAGGTAGGGACTAGGAAGACTCCTCTTGCAGTGGAAGCAAGAGAGATTACAGGAAAAAATAGAAAGATAGCTTTCTTCTCAGGGCTTCTCATGCTTTCTGGAATCTTAGAATGACATTTAATGATGACATCAGCTCTCTGTGATATCTTGCCCTTCAACCTTAGTTCTTGATAATATTTATTGGTTCTTCTCTTCAGAGTTTGTTTCACATCCCTCTTGCTCTTCTTGTTGCTTAGCCTACACCCCTCAGCTCACACCCTCAACGATGTGCATTTCAATATGTGGTAATTCTTAGAGTAGCTGCTGTATAATCAGAGTAAAGATGTAGAAGTGTGTGACAGGGAGAAAAGAGAATGGAGCTGAAACCACAAGACCCAGTTCTTAGTCTCAGGACTGAATTGAATTTTTGTTAGATTTCAAGTTTCTGATTTTTTTTTCTGGCATTGAATGTAATTAATATACTCAGAAGATTAGAGTTTACATAAATTTTATGTTCAGAAATTTTGAAAAAAATGTAATTTTATGTTGTCAAAATTCCCTACGTTATTCTAGCCATATGAGACTTAAAATATATGTTTTACTCAAGTGAAACTTTAATGTCTTTAATCCAACATATATAATGAGATAAATGTAAGTGTGAAATTAGGGAAAAAATGAGCTGTGCATTAAAATTAATTACAGCTTCTTTAGAACTATGTCAGTTAAACTGTCAAATTATCACTGAAGATTAATCACATGAGCTAAAAATTGCTAGAGAAAATTTAGGCATTACAAGTTATGAAGATAATCAAATAATATTCTTTAATGGAAAAAGTCACTCCAACTCCAGATTTTGAATTTAGACTGAACAGATTCAGGTCAAGTCCTCTGAAGGGAATCATGAAAAGAATGAGCTTGGGAAGAATCTGGTAGAGGGGAGAATGCAGAAAGCTGAAGCCTCTTACAAGAGAATCTTCCATTGACTCAATGGAATTTATTTCTGCTTATCTTTCCAGCCTCACACCCATAAGTGAAAGAAGCTTCCCTGGAATGTTATGCCAGGAAACTGTTCTGAAGAGCCCTGGACATAGACTTAGGAGTTGGGATTCTAGTTCTTACTCTCACATGATTGCAGGGGGAGGCTGAAGGCACCCTTATGTCTTGGGACTTATATCACCTTACCTATAGAATGAGAAGACAAAGTCCTATGACTTTTCTTCTGGGCTTGAGGTTCTAGAATTGATTAGCCCAGGATTACCAAACAAAGGCAGACCTAGACATTTTAGAGAATTTAGATAGCTGATTTTCCTGGGCAGCCCTGGTGGCTCAGCAGTTTAGCACCGCCTTTAGCCCAGGGCACGATCCTGGAGACTGGGGATTGAGTCCCACATCAGGCTCCCTGCATGGAGCTTGCTTCTCCCTCTGCCTGTGTCTCTATGTGTGTGGGTGTGTATGTGTGTCTCTCGTGAATAAATAAATCTTTTTTTAAAAAGATATCTGATTTTCCCTTTTAGTTTAAGTGGAGTTAAAAATGAAAGAAGTCAGTATCCCAGATTTCAGAGAAATAAAAATTATTTCAATTCTCCTTCCACAGCTCTGGCAATGTGCTGTCAGATTTCAAATCCCAGATCACTTTTGGCAACCCCTATGAGAGAGGATTAAAAACTTTCCTCTAATCCAACACTGAGGAAGAAGGTAGATTTTAAGCCTTCAACTTTATAAGAAACCCCATCCAAAGTTGATTATATGTAGTGTGGTGTGCTATGTAAAGGGTGAAGGTGATGGTTTGGGTTATAATGATGACTATTCTATCTTTCCAGTGTTTTCAGGCCTCCCTCATGTCTCCACACTGATCATTCTTCTCTGTCTTCTCTAAGACATATCTTTACACATCACCTCACTTCACCTTCATTCAAATCTACCTCCCTTTCTAACAGATCCCAAATTTCTAACAAACATGTTTTGTCAGGATCAAAGGCAAAGACATTTCCATACTAGCCAATCCCCACACAGTGAACTTCATAGTGTATCCAAGTTGTTTAGTTAGAGTGTAGTTCTATAATGAGCATACTGCTGGAGATCTCACTCTTGTGCAAAAGCTCAAGGAGACGGTGAGCTGACAGCTGTATAACTCTTATTGAAATGGCACATTTTATTTTTTTTTTTTTTTTTTTTTTTTTTTTTTTTTTTTTTTTTTTATTGGTGTTCAATTTACTAACATACAGAATAACACCCAGTGCCCGTCACCCATTCACTCCCACCCCCCGCCCTCCTCCCCTTCTACCACCCCTAGTTCGTTTCCCAGAGTTAGCAGTCTTTATGTTCTGTCTCCCTTTCTGATATTTCCCACACATTTCTTCTCCCTTCCCTTGTTTTCCCTTTCACTATTATTTATATTCCCCAAATGTATGAGAACATATAATGTTTGTCCTTCTCCGACTGACTTACTTCACTCAGCATAATACCCTCCAGTTCCATCCACGTTGAAGCAAATGGTGGGTATTTGTCATTTCTAATAGCTGAGTAATATTCCATTGTATACATAAACCACATCTTCTTTATCCATTCATCTTTCGTTGGACACCGAGGCTCCTTCCACAGTTTCGCTATCGTGGCCATTGCTGCTAGAAACATCGGGGTGCAGGTGTCCCAGCGTTTCATTGCATTTGTATCTTTGGGGTAAATCCCCAACAGTGCAATTGCTGGGTCGTAGGGCAGGTATATTTTTAACTGTTTGAGGAACCTCCACACAGTTTTCCACAGTGGCTGCACCAGTTCACATTCCCACCAACAGTGTAAGAGGGTTCCCTTTTCTCCACATCCTCTCCAACATTTGTTGTTTCCTGCCTTGTTAATTTTTCCCATTCTCACTGGTGTGAGGTGGTATCTCATTGTGGTTTTGATTTGTATTTCCCTGATGGCAAGTGATGCAGAGCATTTTCTCATGTGCATGTTGGCCATGTCTATGTCTTCTTCTGTGAGATTTCTGTTCATGTCTTTTGCCCATTTCATGATTGGATTGTTTGTTTCTTTGGTGTTGAGTTTAATAAGTTCTTTATAGATCTTGGAAACTAGCCCTTTATCTGATATGTCATTTGCAAATATCTTCTCCCATTCTGTAGGTTGTCTTTGAGTTTTGTTGACTGTATCCTTTGCTGTGCAAAAGCTTCTTATCTTGATGAAGTCCCAATAGTTCATTTTTGCTTTTGTTTCTTTTGCCTTCGTGGATGTATCTTGCAAGAAGTTACTATGGCCGAGTTCAAAAAGGGTGTTGCCTGTGTTCTTCTCTAGGATTTTGATGGAATCTTGTCTCACATTTAGATCTTTCATCCATTTTGAGTTTATCTTTGTGTATGGTGAAAGAGAGTGGTCTAGTTTCATTCTTCTGCATGTGGATGTCCAATTTTCCCAGCACCATTTATTGAAGAGACTGTCTTTCTTCCAATGGATAGTCTTTCCTCCTTTATCGAATATTAGTTGCCCATAAAGTTCAGGGTCCACTTCTGGATTCTCTATTCTGTTCCACTGATCTATGTGTCTGTTTTTGTGCCAGTACCACACTGTCTTGATGACCACAGCTTTGTAGTACAACCTGAAATCTGGCATTGTGATGCCCCCAGATATGGTTTTCTTTTTTAAAATTCCCCTGGCTATTCGGGGTCTTTTCTGATTCCACACAAATCTTAAAATAATTTGTTCTAACTCTCTGAAGAAAGTCCATGGTATTTTGATAGGGATTGCATTAAACGTGTATATTGCCCTGGGTAACATTGACATTTTCACAATATTAATTCTGCCAATCCATGAGCATGGAATATTTTTCCATCTCTTTGTGTCTTCCTCAATTTCTTTCAGAAGTGTTCTATAGTTTTGAGGGTATAGATCCTTTACATCTTTGGTGAGGTTTATTCCTAGGTATCTTATGCTTTTGGGTGCAATTGTAAATGGGATTGACTCCTTAATTTCTCTTTCTTCAGTCTCATTGTTAGTGTATAGAAATGCCACTGACTTCTGGGCATTGATTTTGTATCCTGCCACGCTACCAAATTGCTGTATGAGTTCTAGCAATCTTGGGGTGGAGACTTTTGGGTTTTCTATGTAGAGTATCATGTCATCGGCGAAGAGGGAGAGTTTGACTTCTTCTTTGCCAATTTGAATGCCTTTAATGTCTTTTTGTTGTCTGATTGCTGAGGCTAGGACTTCCAGTACTATGTTGAATAGCAGTGGTGAGAGTGGACATCCCTGTCTTGTTCCTGATCTTAGGGGAAAGGCTCCCAGTGCTTCCCCATTGAGAATGATATTTGCTGTGGGCTTTTCATAGATGGCTTTTAAGATGTCGAGGAATGTTCCCTCTATCCCTACACTCTGAAGAGTTTTGATCAGGAATGGATGCTGTATTTTGTCAAATGCTTTCTCTGCATCCAATGAGAGGATCATATGGTTCTTGGTTTTTCTCTTGCTGATATGATGAATCACATTGATTGTTTTACGGGTGTTGAACCAGCCTTGTGTCCCAGGGATAAATCCTACTTGGTCAGGGTGAATAATTTTCTTAATGTACTGTTGGATCCTATTGGCCAGTATCTTGTTGAGAATTTTTGCATCCATGTTCATCAGGGATATTGGTCTGTAATTCTCCTTTTTGGCGGGGTCTTTGTCTGGCTTTGGAATTAAGGTGATGCTGGCTTCATAGAACGAATTTGGAAGTACTCCATCTCTTTCTATCTTTCCAAACAGCTTTAGGAGAATAGGTATGGTTTCTTCTTTAAACGTTTGATAAAATTCTCCTGGGAAGCCATCTGGCCCTGGACTCTTGTGTCTTGGGAGGTTTTTGATGACTGCTTCAATTTCCTCCCTGGTTATTGGCCTGTTCAGGTTTTCTATTTCTTCCTGTTCCAGTTTTGGTAGTTTGTGGCTTTCCAGGAATGCGTCCATTTCTTCTAGATTGCCTAATTTATTGGCGTATAGCTGTTCATAATAGGTTTTTAAAATCGTTTGTATTTCCTTGGTGTTGGTAGTGATCTCTCCTTTCTCATTCATGATTTTATTAATTTGAGTCTTCTCTCTCTTCTTTTTAATAAGGCTGGCTAATGGTTTATCTATCTTATTAATTCTTTCAAAGAACCAACTCCTGGTTCTGTTGATCTGTTCCACAGTTCTTCTGGTCTCAATTTCGTTGAGTTCTGCTCGAATCTTTATTAGCTCCCTTCTTCTCTTGGGTGTAGGATCTATTTGCTGTTTTTTCTCTAGCTCCTTTATGTGTAAGGTTAGCTTTTGTATTTGAGTTCTTTCCAGTTTTTGAATGGATGCTTGTATTGCGATGTATTTCCCCCTTAGGACTGCTTTTGCTGCATCCCAAAGATTTTGAACGGTTGTATCTTCATTCTCATTAGTTTCCATGAATCTTTTTAATTCTTCCTTAATTTCCTGGTTGACCCTTTTATCTTTTAGCAGGATGGTCCTTAACCTCCATGTGTTTGAGGTCCTTCCAAACTTCTTGTTGTGATTTAGTTCTAATTTCAAGGCATTATGGTCCGAGAATATGCAGGGGACAATCCCAATCTTTTGGTATCGGTTCAGACCCGATTTGTGACCCAATATGTGGTCTATTCTGGAGAAAGTTCCATGTGCGCTTGAGAAGAATGTGTATTCAGTTGAGTTTGGATGTAAAGTTCTGTAGATATCTGTGAAATCCATCTGGTCCAGTGTATCATTTAAAGCTCTCGTTTCTTTGGAGATGTTTTGCTTAGAAGACCTATCGAGTATAGAAAGAGCTAGATTGAAGTCACCAAGTATAAGTGTATTATTATCTAAGTATTTCTTCACTTTGGTTAATAATTGATTTATATATTTGGCAGCTCCCACATTTGGAGCATATATATTGAGGATTGTTAAGTCCTCTTGTTGAATAGATCCTTTAAGTATGATATAGTGTCCCTCTTCATCTCTCACTACAGTCTTTGGGGTAAATTTTAGTTTATCTGATATAAGGATGGCTACCCCTGCTTTCTTTTGAGGACCATTCGAATGGTAAATGGTTCTCCAACCTTTTATTTTCAGGCTGTAGGTGTCCTTCTGTCTAAAATGAGTCTCTTGTAGACAGCAAATAGATGGGTCCTGCTTTTTTATCCAGTCTGAAACCCTGCGCCTTTTGATGGGGTCATTAAGCCCGTTCACATTCAGAGTTACTATTGAGAGATATGAGTTTAGTGTCATCATGATATCTATTCAGTCTTTGTTTTTGTGGACTGTTCCACTGAACTTCTTCTTAAAGGGGAATTTTAAGAGGCCCCCTTAAAATTTCTTGCAGAGCTGGTTTGGAGGTCACATATTCTTTTAGTTGCTGCCTGTCTTGGAAGCTCTTTATCTCTCCTTCCATTTTGAATGAGAGCCTTGCTGGATAAAGTATTCTTGGTTGCATGTTCTTTTCATTTAGGACCCTGAATATATCCTGCCAGCCCTTTCTGGCCTGCCAGGTCTCTGTGGAGAGGTCTGCTGTTACCCTAATACTCCTCCCCATAAAAGTCAGGGATTTCTTGTCTCTTGCTGCTTTAAGGATCTTCTCCTTATCTTTGGAATTTGCAAGCTTCACAATTAAATGTCGAGGTGTTGAACGGTTTTTATTGATTTTAGGGGGGGATCTCTCTATTTCCTGGATCTGAATGCCTGTTTCCCTTCCCAGATTAGGAAAGTTTTCAGCTAGAATTTGTTCAAATACATATTCTGGCCCTCTGGCCCTTTCGGCGCCCTCGGGAACCCCAATTAAACGTAGGTTTTTCTTCCTCAGGCTGTCGTTTATTTCCCTTAATCTATCTTCATGGTCTTTTAATTGTTTGTCTCTTTTTTCCTCAGTTTCCCTCTTTGCTATCAACTTGTCTTCTAGGTCACTCACTCGTTCTTCCACCTCGTTAACCCTCGTCGTTAGGACTTCTAGTTTGGATTGCATCTCATTCAATTGGTTTTTAATTTCTGCCTGATTAGCTCTAAATTCTGCAGTCATGAAGTCTCTTGAGTCCTTTATACTTTTTTCTAGAGCCACCAGTAGCTGTATAATAGTGCTTCTGAATTGGCTTTCTGACATTGAATTGTAATCCAGATTTTGTAACTCTGTGGGAGAGAGGACTGTTTCTGATTCTTTCTTTTGAGGTGAGGTTTTCCTTCTAGTCATTTTGCTCAGTGCAGAGTGGCCAAAAGCAAGTTGTATTGGGAAAAAGAGAAAAAGAGAGGAGAGAAAGAAGGAAAGAAAAGAGAAAGAGAAAAAAAAAAGGGGGAGGAAAAAGAAAAAAAAACGAAAAAAAAAGAAAAAAAAAAAAAAGAAGAAAAAGAGAAAGAAAAAGAAAGGAGAAAAAAAGGGGGTGGGGGAAGGAAACAAATCAAAAAGCAAAACAAAACAAAAACAAAAACAAAAACAAAAACAAACAAACAAAAAAAGAACCACCGGGGAGTATCTTCTGATTCTGTGTTCTTTAAGTCCCTTGGCTTCTCCTGGAAGTTGTCAGTCTAGCTGGTGTTCTGGGGGAGGGGCCTGTTTTGCTGATTTTCAGGTGTGAGCAGTTGGGGGAGCTGCTGTGCCCCTGCCTGGTGCAGGGCTCGGTGGGGGTTGTTTACCCCGTGAGGCCGCAGGAGGAACAGCCCCAGTGGCGGGGCAGCTCTGGAAACCTGGAGTCAGCTCCGGCAGGAACTCCTTCTGCAGGGCCTGGAGGCTCCGGGGCGGGGCCGCTGATGTGCTCAGCTGGGGCAGGAGCGTCCTTGCTGTCCTGGGCCCTCCCGGCCTCTGCCTGTCCCGGGGGAGGCCGGATCCTGGGCTGTGTCCCGGCGCCCTGTGCTCCGAAGCCTGCGCTGGTGGATTCGCGCTCCCGGGCCGCGCAACCCCGACCGCGGAGCTGCCGCCCGAGCCCCTCCGAGCTGCTCCTGGAACCGCGCAGCCCCCTCCGCACGGAGCCTCTTCCTCTGCCCGAGCCCCTCCGAGCTGCTCCCGGGGCCGCGCAGCCCCCTCCGCGGAGCCGCCCCCGAGCCCCTTCAGCTGCTCCGGGTCCCGCCGGGTCCCGCCGTGCGCGCTGCAGCCCTTAGGGAGCTCGGCGCACTCTCCTGGGCGCGCAGTTGCTCTGTTACTGTCCCCGGGAGCCCGAGGGCCTCCTCGCCCTCCTGGTCCTGCTCCACCTCCCCACGAGCCCCTTTCCGCCCGGGAAGGTCGGTGCAGCTCCTGCTCCTCCGGGACGGGGCTCTCCTGTCCTGGGGACACTCGCCCCGGCCTCAGCCCGGCTCCTCGCGGGGCCCCTCCCCCTTGGAGGCCTTTGTTCCTTTATTTCTTTTTCCCCGTCTTCCTACCTTGATAGAAGCGCGAACTCTTCTCACTGTAGCGTTCCAGCTGGTCTCTCTTTAAATCTCAGGCCGAATTCATAGATTTTCAGGATAATTTGAAGGTTTTCTAGGTAGTTTGGTGGAGACAGGTGATTTGGAGACCCTACTCCTCCGCCATCTTGCTCCTCCTATGAAATGGCACATTTTAAAGGGTGCTTTGAAGCTAGTAGAAGGAATGGAGAAACAGTACACACGTGCTGTCTCTCCACATTTCACCTCAAAACATTAGATATTATTATTTTGTTGGGTGAGCAAGGAGAGAGAGATGGGGGAGAGAGAGGGAAGGGGGGGGTGGAATCTAATGGAAGGGATTTAAATATTCTCTGAGTTAAGAGATGAGGGGGATTAGAGGGTCCTGATATTCTCTGCCATGAGGACTGTAGCTCTAACTTAGCTTCCAAGCTTTCTATTTTCCTTTTCTTTTTTGCATGGGAAATGCAATAAGCACACAGAGGCTCTTTTTTTTTTCCCCAGGAGGTTTGACTGCAAATGGCTAACAAACATATGAAAAGAGATTTAACTTCAATTTACCATTTCACTAACCAGATTGGCACAGATTTTTAAAAATGTTACCCGGTGCGCATAAGGTACAAGAAAGTAGGCATTTTTCATAAAGTGCTAGTGGAATTCCAAATTGTTATGACCTTTTTGAAGGGCAATTTTACTAGCTATGTCAAAAGCCTTAAAAATACTGGTACCCTTTTACTCAGCAATTGTATTTAAATAAAAGTGTAAATGTGCATAACAATTTAACTTTAAGGATGCTTATCACGGTATTGTGATTAAATTATAAAATTTAAACTCTTGAAAACAAATTGTTCAGCAGAAGGGGAATAATTAAGTAAATATATCCCATTCACACGAGGAAATGGTTTTTTTTTTTTTTTGCTATTAAAATTATGTGATCATGAAGAAAGGTTCTTGTTGACATTGAAAATATTCATGATACATATTTAAGTTTTAAATGCAGCATATGCCATTTTGTAGAAAATTAAAAAGATATGTATTAAAAACATTAGAAGGACAGTACATCAAAATATTAATAGCAGTTGTATTTGATGATAAACTTATAAATAGTATTTACTGTTTTTTGTATCCTTATTTTTTAAATTTATAAAATAAAATGAATTATTTCAGCAATAAAAATAAACTGCTTTATAAAGGAAAGATTGAACTGGGCAGGAGTATAGCATAAATCAGACAGGACAGAGGCAAGGGAATACAGTTAAAATTGTAACATGCTGGGAATAGGAAGGAGAGGCTGATGTCAGAGACAGTTTTTAAAGGTAGAGTTAGTGATACTTGTTGGCAACAGGAAGTGGTGATGAGTAATGGTGACTATATGATATGGGTGAATAATTATATGTGTGTACTCTGTGGGAGCAATACTTTGGTGTATAGATTTAAATTGGTAGAGAACATCTAAAGAGATGTCCCACAGATAGTTGAAGAAATGGGAGTAGACTCAGGTGCACTACCAACGCAAGAGGAGGATTTATTTTATCAGCAGAGATGAAATGGTAAGAGCTTATTACCAAAAGACAAGACTGTAGTCACTAACGATGGGTATATAGGGGAATTAGTGAGTATGAGTATGAAGAAGAAAAAGTACAGCAAAGGAAGTAAAGAACCACCTAAAGAAATAGAACAAACTAAATAACGCAACATAATGGAAAGCTAGAAGAGGAGAGTGTAAGAAAAATGAGGTAGAAAATAATAGATTCTTTCAGAAAGATCAAGGAAAATGATCACAGAGGAAAGTCCCCTGAATTTGAGAAAGGACTCTTACTAGAGTCATTAGAAGAGAAATATTCTATTTCTGGAGATTGATGGGAATAGGAATCAAATTGTAGAGAATCGTTCATTCCAAAAACTGTGCCAGTGAAAAAACAGAGAGGAGGAGGGAGGTCTTTAGAAGTGAGCAGAGCCAGATAAGGCAGTTTCTTCAACACAGAGGAGACATGCATGTCTCGGAAGGAAAGGAGCCTGCAAAGAGGGACTGGAAATAATGAATGGAGATAATTTGAGAACAAGTTTCCTGAGGGAATATTTGGGCTGTGGAGCACAGATTTCACAGTTCAAATGATAGTAAAGAGACTATCTCTTTCTCTTAGAGATCAAGGAAAGATAATAGAATGAATATAGACAACTACAAATACTGAGGGATGAAAAAAATGGGTGAACCGGTGCAACTTGGATATCCTCAAAGTTGGGATTTGGGGTCCTTTATACATTCAGAGTCCTGAAATGTGGGCTCATGAAAGCAAAAGGGGCTTACACTTAATTCTATGAGGTAGGGGAAAAAAGAGATGAATAAATTTTTGCCAAGCATCACATATTAGGAGAAAATGGCTAGTGTTGTTTGACTTCATTTCACTCTTATGCAAATCTAAATGGACTTTGGTCTGTATCCAGCAGCATTGTGAGGAGAGGAGCGCTGGAGGAGAGGACAGTGTTTTCACACAAGGGGTGAACCTCTGAATCTGAGGTGGCTGGTGGCCATATTAAAATAGCAGACCCCAGAGTGAGGCTAAGTATTGCTAGAAAGTGGCTCATGAAGTTGGTGAAGTCAGATGAGCTGATTTTGAGTCAACTGGGTAGAAATCTGAGAAGGCCATAGGAGGGAGGAGATGAAGAGAGGTTTGATGGAATGGGGAAATAGGAAAGGTGAAAAGGCTGTGGTCAAAGATGGTGCTAATTTAGTGACTGAAGGATGGAGTAGTGGAAAGAAATGTGCCCATGTTGATGGGGTGCATAGGCGCATAGAGATGCAGAAGGGCTGATTTGAGCCAAACCTGGATGTGAAAGTGGGACTTTGGGGATTTGAAGGGTCTTGGAGGTGAATGTGGAAATGGATGTGAGTGCTGGTGTCAGAGATCTACCTAGAGGGCAAAACTCTGTCTAGAGGTCTACAGGACTAGGAGTAGTGTAGCTGAATGATAATGAGCTTGGGCTTTCCCACCTCCCAGTCATATGACCTGCTGGATGTTACAAAACCCTTCTAAAACCCAGTTCCCTCATCTGTAAAACACTACTACTGATCTCCTGTTAATGTTGTGAGGACTGAATGAAATAATTTAAGTATCTAGAAGAAATGTCAACCATGATGATAGTGATGATGACAGTGGTGGTAAGAGTCTTTTGACAAATCCAAGATATTGATACCATTGAAGACACTTGGTAGAGGGTCCATGTCATTTAGGAGTTCCTAGTATAAGGGGCTGATTATCTCATTTCTCAGTCATTTATGAAAAAGATGGCCTTAGCACAGGTATAGGTGGTTATTGTTATAAAAGGTCGAGAAAGACTTGTCCATTGTTCTGAGATAATCTTGGTTTGAACACAACTAGACTTAACCTGGCTTAAGACTTCTAGTTCCTACCCTCATAATGTCTTCAAATGTGGCTTGCTTGTATGACTTGCTGTATGAATTTATCTGCAAACTATTGTCTTTGTTCTGGCTTTAGTACATGACAAATTTTGAATGTACCCATCTTTTCATTTCTTTTTAGTTTTTTAAGAAATAAATACTACAATAATTAATAATATTAATAGTGATCTTGAATGTTCTAGAAGTTGTTACATTCACTGCTCTCTACTTTAGAAAAGAAAGGAGGTATATGATATATAGGCCTTTTTTTCATTAAGGTAGTTGAAATAAATGATTTGATACTAAAATTATTAGGATCCAATAATTTTGAAAGATTCTTAATAGAAAAGTCATACTCATACTGTAGGCTCTTATTTTTAGTGTTCTTTTAAAATTTGTTAATTTCCACAAGCTCATCCATATTTTGTCAGATTTTGTGAAAATTACCTAGAGTAGTAATCCAAGTAAGAAATACAAATTCTATGCCATTCACATGTAAATGTAAATTTAAGCACCTTATTTTCAATGATCATTTCTTCCTGGCAGCAATAGATAATGAAGGTCACATCTCAAAATACATGAATATTTTCAGGAGCTAAGTATAAAGATGATAAATAAAATTGCTTTATGCTTTTCTCATAGACATGAATCTGATTTCTATATCCATATAATTTATCATTAGACATGAGTATGTATGCATGTGTTGAGGGATCTTCATCATAGATGAAGCTTGGCATTAGGTGTGAGTCTATAAGAATCATCTAAGTGTTGGCAAGGGTGGATAGGAAATAAAGATAAGAACCAGGCGGAAAAGCCACTTAGCATTAAGATCAGACTGATCTATGAGATGTGAGGAAACAACAGACCAGACTCTCTCCCCTTCTCTTTTTCACTCCCCCAACGTATTAGGTAAATTAGTTGTACATCTTAGGTAGCTAAGATCCACTATTTCCACAGTAATGAATAAAAATATAAACATTAGTGGTGTATGGATTTATGTTCACTTTGATCCACAGAGCTCCTTATCAGTTTCCTTAATTAATGCCTTCTTTTGATTGGAGACAGCATCACGGAAAAGTATCTGAGGAGTCTTGTTTCCCAGTGTGAGATAGGATACTTTATTTATTTATTTATTTATTGAGATCGGATACTTTAAAGCATATAAAACATAAATATAATTTGTGAATTTAGTACCTGACTCTATACTCTCTAGAGCATTATTGATAAATGAGGACTTACGTGTGTCCAGGACTCTAAAAGTCCATGATTCAAACACAAAGGAAAGTTACTACAACAAAGCATATTTGAAAAATGGCAACTTATTTATTCTATAAATTTAAAATACTTTTAGATTCAAATAAAAGTTTAGGAGGTACCATTAAAACAAGAGAGTCGTAGATAAGTGGATATACAACTATTTAAAAATCCTTTTGGTTTAAAGACAACAAAAGTTTGCTATCTCCCTCCAAATGTGCACAAGAGTATTGGAATTGAAGAAAAATTTATTAAAGAAATGGAAACATAACTTATTCCCCGATGTTTCCATTCTGTCAGCCCATTTGGAGTGTGTGTTGATTCTCTCTGGAACCTATACAAATGGAAATATACGTATGTACTAATGTGCTTTTGGGTGATTTGAAGTCTTTCATTTTTTGAATTCCCATTACCGCACTACCCAAACATCCGTACTTACCTTTATCATGTCTGCTGCCTGTATTTGGCTAACCCCTAACCGCTAACCATTTTCAACTGAAGTGCATCTGCTTGGTACTAAGCAGCTAGCTGAGAAGATTCTTCTCTCCCAATCAACACAACCATAGCATGAAATGAAGACACGGAATGAGGTAGAAGGAGGGAGGAAGGGAAGGGGAGGGGGCCCTATTTCTATTAAAAAAAAATCCTCTGACTTCTTATGTGTTCTGGAAGGACTATTAATATTTCTTCTTAACTCCTCCTGCACTGCTAGGCTTCCCTTTCTCTCCCACCCTCACACCTCCCCATGCCAGCAAAGTCTTGAATCAGCAGATTCTGAGCTCAGAGCCGTAAAGAGCTATTGAGGGACAGACTCTGATAGCATTACGGCCAAACATGGAACCATTTTCTGTGGCGAATCGCTGAGTTCTACCTGGTTATCTCTTGCCTTGCACATCACTTCCAAATGACATGCTCTCAGTCTGGGCAAAAATGAGAGTTTTTTAAAGAACTGGGATTTCAATAATATGTGACGAAAGGATGAGATTACTTTCTGAGGTAGGGGAAGGCAGGGAAGAAGGAGGGAGGGAGAGGAAGAGGGAGAGAGCGAGAGAGGTGGGGAGGAGGGAGAAAGAGGTAGAATTGTGTATCCCTTAGAGCTCTTGATGACATGATTTCTCTAGTTCTTGCAAGTGGTCTTTCTCTAACTTTGTAAAGTCAAAAAGAGAAAGTCATTTTAATTCCCTTTGTCTTCTTTCTTCTCTTACTGGTGGCAACTGAATGTTGTAGATACTCCAAATGTTCTTGAGTTATTTATAGGATTTACTGTAATTTGATTGATACACACCTAAGTAAGGTGAAGACTAATATTCTTATGCATTCTCCAAAACATAGAGAGTGAAATAGACAATGGAGCCCGTCAGGGAAATATATCGATTTGTATCGGGCAATTGGGAAATTTGGAAACCAGCAGTTTTTGAAGTAAAATTAGTAGTCAGCTCTGCTGTCTGCTTATATGAAGAGAAGGCAGTCCTGCAGTTCCTAGTACCCTCCACTGTCCTGAATGCCTGTGCCTCATTCCAAGGGTTTCTAGAAGAATAATGGAGACACATTTGAATGCTTCCTATCTGTAATTAATCAGCGTTGTTATGATGTGAATTCATCTCCGGAAACATGAAGAGATGATGAATAAAAGAAACACATTTTTGTGCACTCTTGTGAGGTTAGATTTAAAAGGTCTAACATGAAAAAGGCAGTCTTTGACCATAAAATGTGTGTAGTTGCTTCTACATATTTCCTGCAAAGGACGATACATTTTCATTTGAATTTGACAGTGACATTTCTTTCTCTCAGGAGCATAGCCTTATGGACTGAGATGGAACCTATAGGATCTAAACTGAGGCACTCCCAAACATTCTTCACAGATGCAGTAAGGAAAATTGGGACAAGTAGAAAAAAAAGGTTCCTGAGGCTTTTCCTAGAGCCTTTGATGGACTTATATCCTGAGAGATATGTACAACAATAGTAAAAGGATCCATTTTAGAGATGAATTAAAAATAGATGCAAAACCCTATCAAAGAGCATCAGAGAACAAAGCTCAGAATGGACCTTACTCTTTAGTTCCCGGCAAATTTTGAGTAACATGCATCACTTAAGGTTGTGAGTGTATATGTATATGATAAAGAGAAGGAAAAGTCAATTTTTCTAAGTATATATGTGCACACTAATTGAAAAATAATTCAAAGTACAGTACATATAAAAGTTATTCTTTGCTAAATGCCTTATCTCCACCCCCAACATAATATCCTTTTCTTAGGAAAAACCACTATGAAGATTTCTGTGTATATCTTTTCAAATAATTTTCTAGAAATTTATTATACACATTTAGAATATTTTTCTTTGTTTTTCCACATATGTGGATCATACTTAGCATGTTATTACATAGCTTGCTTTTTTCACCAAACTGTCTTGAAGAGCTTTCCATGTCAGGAAAGAATGAAATACATGGTATGCTTTTCAAAGGCTGTAAGGTATTTCTTAATACTGGATGTACATAATTTATTTAAGATCTTCCTTATAGATGCCCACTTAGGTCATATGAACTTTTGTTCATAAAAATAAGTGTTGCAACAGCCTTTTAATAAATGCTTGTGCTAACACATCATTTTTCACCTTTTTATTTTGAAATAATTTCAAACATATAGAAAAAGTATAATACAAAGAGTTCCTACAGACCTATCAAACCTGAACATTTTGTTAAAGTCTCTTTCAATATATATTATGTACAATACTATTATGCTATTAATTTTTCTGAACTATTTGAAAATAAGATTCAATCATTACACCTTTTCCTTCCTAAATTGTCCAGTGTGTCTTTTCTAAGGTCATGTATATTCTCTCAGATAGCTGTACAATTGCCAAATTAAGAAAATTTAACATTGACACAGTACTATTATCAAAATCATACTACTGTGATCTAATTTATAGTTTTTACTAGTTCTAATACAGTTCTTTATACTAATTTTGTTTTTCTGGTGTGGGATCCAATTTAGGATCGTGCATTACAATTAGGTGAAACTTTCTCTTTTTAAATTTTTTACCTTTTTCAGTTTTATTGAGGTAAAATTGACATATAGTAAATGGCACATATCTAAGCTGTACAATTTGATGAAATCTGACATGTGCATACACCTAGGAAACTATCACCTCGCTTAAGATAATGAGCATGTTCATCACTCTCCAAAGTTTCTTTGTACTGTTTTGTAATCTCTTCTCACTTCCTTCCCTTCCTTCAGCTCCAACCACAGGTAAAAACTGCTCTGCTTCCTATTACTGTAGATTAGTTTGCATTTTCTAGAATTTTACATAGATATTCTTCTTTTTGGGAGGGGTCTGGCTTTTTCAGACTATTGAGAGGTTATTCTTGTTGTTGCATGTATCAAGAGTTCATTCCTTTTAAATGCTGAGTAGTATTTCATTGTATGGACATACCACAATTTGCCCATTCACCTTTGAAGGACATTGGATATTTTCCAGTTTGGGGACATTACAAGTAAAGCCACTATATATGTTCATGTAAAAGTCTTTCTGTGGATATGTGCTTTAATTTCTCTTGAGTAAATTATCTGATGGTAAAATGATGGGTCATGTAGTCAGTACATGTTTAACCTTTTAAGGCACTGCCAAACTCTTGTCCGAAATGGTTGTACCATTTTCTATTTCCACCAGTGGTGTATGAGAATTCCAGTAATTCCACATCATTGCCAGCACTTGATGTGATCAGTCTTTTTAATTTTAGGTATTTTAATAGATATGAAGTTTTCGTTCTGGTTTGAATCTTCCCCAATGACTAATGATCCCAAGCATCTTTTCATGTGCTTATTTGCCATCTGTGCATCTTAGGTTAAGTGCCTCTTCAAATCTATAGCCAATAATTTCACTGGACATGTATGTTTCTTTTGTGTGGGTTGGATGATCATTTTTAGTAAATTATTATTGACTTCATAGAAATTTTAAAATGTGTTATCAAAAGCAATCTTTGGTTTGTCATATGCATTTCACATATTGTTTTATCCTCTGCTACTTTTATTTTATCTTTTTATATAAGAAAACTTCATTTTTATGTGGCCAAATATGTTTATTTTTCCTTTGGGCTTCTGGAATTTTCTTCATATATAAAAGTCTTCTCAATTTCCTTCTACATTTTTTTCTTGTACTTTTCTAATTAAGAAAATTTAGATTAATTCATTGCTAGTATGTGGGTTTTTTTGTTTTCTTGTTTTTTTTTTTTTTTTTTTTTTTTTTTTGCTAGTGTGTTTTCTGTAAATTTAAAGTCTTATTATTTCCTCAAGGCAACATATTTCTTATATTTGCAGTTATGGATGTTCCAGAACTTTATAAAATTTAAATATGGGGTCTTAGAACCAACCCTGAGTTTTAGGAAATTATAAAAAAAGGCAGATGAATAGAAAGTTGGAATCATCCCTTAAAAATGATAATATCAAAGTAACCTACATCCTTGGGACACCTGGTGGCTCAGTCTGTTAAGCGTCCAACTCTTGATTTTGGCTCAGGTCATGATCTCAGGGATGTGAGATCAAGCCCTGCATTGGGCTCAGCACAGGGTATGGAACTTGCTTGGGATTCTCTCTCTCTTTTTCTCTCCCTTTGCCCCTCTCCACCTCCTTCTTAAAAAAAGTTACTTATATCCAAGGGAATTTAAGCAGGAAGATAAGAACTTTACCAAATGAAATTGTAAGATATATTAATTAGGATGTTTTTGGACTAAATTGGCTTAAACAAAAATGAGGTTATTTTTCTCACACATCAAGAAGCCGAGAGGTGGACAATTACCAGTACATATTCAGCAACTTAACCCTGCCATCAAGGCCCAGGCTCTTTTTTTTTTTTTTATGTCTGGTCCTCCATCTTTAGCATTCCTAGGCCTAGAGCTTCATGGTTGTGAGAGGATCATTATGGCTTCAGGCATCACACCTGTGTTAGTTAGGAAGAAGAGGGAAAAAGGACAGCATAGGTTGGTATACCTCTCTTTTCAAGAAATAAAGTGTCAAAATAAATTTTCTTGATGTTTCCCTGGCCAGAACTTGGCCATTTGTCTATTTCTAGATGCAAAGGGGGCTGGGAAAGTGAATATTTGTTGTTTTGACACTGTAGTGAGAGGCAGCAAGGAAGAAACTATGGAAGAGTTTGGATTTGCCTGCTGGGTTAGTGAACATATTGAATTTACCACGTATGATAAATCTGAAGAAATGCATATGGCCAGTGTGCAGAAATATGTGTGTGTATGTATGTGTATGTATGTATGTATGCATATGTATATCATTGAAGTATAATTGACAGAAGTGTTTTAAGAAAGAAATACTATGTGTCTTTTAATATTTAAAGGACTGTCATGTGGAAAGGGGTATTTTATATTGCCAAGCCAGATCAATATGTGGACTTTTATAAGGAGATGAATTTCAGCTGAATGTAAGACAGGCAAAGGGGTCTAGTTGTCTCAAGAGCTAGTAAGTTCCTGCATATATTTATTCTACATGCTTTCAAAATTAGTCAGCTATGTAAGGTTGGAACTGTTAACCCCTTCATTTCGATGAGAAAACGAAGGCCAGAGATATTAGTATCTTTTCCATGGTCATATAACTAGTTAATCTCAGACTTGGACTTGAATCAAGGCCTCCTGGCTCCAAAGTTCATGTTCTCACACACTTTACTGTCCTAGGAGAGATTTGATCAGATTACAGCAACATTCCTTCACAACATTCTTAAAATTAGATTCCTCTTATATAGGCAATTAGGTATGTGTCCTGCTAAGTCATATCTATTATTTATTATCATTTAATAAATTACTCATTGAACTAAGGAGAAAAAGCCTTTACTTTCAGCTCTTCTTTCAGCTATGCTTACTATATGTGATTATTTTAGGATCTCATATATGTTTAATGCTAAAACTCCCTCAATTACCTTCTCATAATTCAGTGGTATAAAAATGCTAATTTATTTCCATTACTATTTCTTAAAAGCTCCTTTTTGAACAATGATTGTTTCTTGTATAGGGATCTGAACAAAACCATTTCAGAACCAACATATTCAGTAGTTTCTTCACAGATGATAGGAAAAGGCAGATCCAGAATAAAGGTGTATGCCATATGTACTTCAGCATGAGGTCAGAGTACTTGAGTCCTTCACAGGACCCGTATGCTTCTTCATACTGGAACTCTACAATTGGCCCCAGGTATGTGCATCATAGGGACCACCTGCAAACCACTTCACATTTAAACTTCTCTTAAAGAGATGCAATCAGGGATCCCTGGGTGGCGCAGCGGTTTGGCGCCTGCCTTTGGCCCAGGGCGCGATCCTGGAGACCCGGGATCGAATCCCACGTCGGGCTCCCGGTGCATGGAGCCTGCTTCTCCCTCTGCCTGTGTCTCTGCCTGTCTCTCTCTCTCTCTCTCTCTCTCTCTGTGACTATCATAAATAAATAAAAATTAAAAATAAAAAAGAGATGCAATCAGGGAGATTATAGACTCTGGATTGATTTGGAGCTTCTACTTCAGGTTAGTGAAAAGTTGTAAATCCCAAATTTCCTATAGTCTATTGAAATGAGGTTCTTCTGTGGCCACTGCTTCTCTGCCTGTAAGAGAACAAGGCAGCACAAAAGTCAGACACAGTGCCCAGAGTGGGGATCTGGGTGGCAGTCAAGAAGACATGCAGAATAGATTAAGAGTGGCTGCAAGCCAGGGCTCTGTAGGCCAGTGCTGCATGCTGTCTGGAGGGAGGGTTGGGAATTCTCTAGAATCAGCAGGGCCAGAGCAGCTCTGTCATAGGAGAGGAGACTGGGGAGAGGAGTGCTGGGTGGCAGGAGTCAGTCACAGAAGAGCAGTCTAGACCTCAAGGGCTAAAATAGGCTTCTGAAAGAAATGAGGCATTCAAGGCCAGAGAACCAACTTCAGTTTGGGACCAATTTAGCAAGAGCTGGTTCACGTAACATTTCCAGCATGGAAAGATGGGTTTCCTGGAGGCCAACCGGCTCTATCCCCTCCTCTCCCAGTTTGCCAAACACCTTTGCCTTCATTTCCATTTCCCCTCAGCGCTACTTCTTGGGGGGAACATCTTCTAGGTTTTTTTATCTGTAGTGTGATCTGCATTCCTTTTTATTTGTTCCAAATTCCCCTTTTTCAAGTTTCAAAAGTACTTCTTGATCCTTACGTATGGGAGAAGGGTATCTGGCAGGGGCATGGACCTAGAGGTAAACCAGATAGCCTAGATTGTGTTCACTACCCTGAGCTTCCTAATCTGTAAAGAAAGTGAACAACTGCCCACAGGCTGGGTTTCAGGAAGCAGTGGAGTCCTGGATGTGAATGTAATTAATGTAATTTGTAAATGCCGAACATTGCACAGCTACCCATGGTGCTGCTTTTCTTGAGGCCCACTGCCCTAAACGGGGTCATCCTTTCAACTCCAGTAGCCGCAAGACAACCTCCTGGGAAAGGCAGGCTCCATTCCTGTCTCAGTGGACAGGCAAATTTGAAGGAAGGAGATAGGGTACAAAATTAGGAAGAGTGTTATTTTGTTTGGAGTATTTTTTAAGTTGGAGCTCTTTCTTTGTTATGAAAATTTGGCTTACTTATGTGTACAGGTATTCATCTACCATTTTTCCTCTATTCACATACCTTATTTAAAATATTTGTAGGAAAAAAATATTTGCAGGATCTTTCTTCATTAGTATGTATTTTTAATAATCTCAATTATTAGAGATTTTGTTGTTTGCTCTTTCAAGTCACTTAGAAAAATGTTAAATTAAACCACTAGGCCTGGAACCTACCCCTGACATACTGTGCTTTTACACTTCTTCTGTCTAAAATAGTATCCCTATAGTCTATTTCCACCAATCTTAGCTCAATTAAAGATATTTTTGGGTTAATCATTTTTAATATATCTATTGCTAACATACATATCTGATACCCAAAATGGCAGTATGTTAATTTGTCCATTCATAAGTCATATTTTCTTTCTTTTTGGTAGATTTCCTTTAAAAGATATCCAACAAGTCTCTGATTAATCATAATTCCTTGCCTGTCAGAAGAGTAAATGGGTCTTAATATGTCTAGGACAGAGGGCATCTAGAGTAACAATATAGGTATACACTAGCTAAAAATAGTGTGATTTCTTTTTTGAATATTTTACCTCCAAGTGATCTATGTTTTATTTTGGTACTTCAGCTGATTATTCTGCTTCATGATCACTATCTGCAGCAGTCTGCACTTTTACCTGGATTTCAATGGCTATTTTAGAAGAAGGGAGCTCTCTGGAAATCAAGACAGATTTTATCCAGCCTTTGGCTCTCTCTTCTTCCTTTTGGTCAACTTTGGTGCCATTATTTTAAAAAGATTCCATTGTTTTTCAAACTTCCTTGCTTTGATACATTTTTTTTTTTTAATCTCTTCCCAATCCTTTTGGAAGGCTCAAGAAGATGAATTGCTTTTTCAAAAAAATTTATCTAATTTTAAAGTAATTCCTGGGCAGCCTGGGTGACTCAGCGGTTTAGCGCCGCCTTCAGCCGAGGGCGTGATCCTGGACACCTGGGATCGAGTCCCATGTCGGGCTCCATGCATGGAGCCTGCTTCTCCCTCTGCCTGTGTCTCTGCCTCTCTCTCTCTCTGTCTCTCATGAATAAATAAATAAAATTTTTTAAAAAATAAAGTAATTCCTAACCTAGTATTGTGTGGGTTTATATGTTTCCTTTCTTCAGTTCTTTTCCTGCTTTGAGACAAAAATCTCTCCTGCTCCCAGCAGTTACATTTTTGACTCTGTCAACTAGCCATGGAGGGTTATCATAACCTCTTGGATATTTTTTCGGATTGCTGATAAGTCACTTTGAACATATTCTCTTGGTTTCTTTCTTGTTTGTTACTGAATTTTAGAATTCTTTCATTTTTTTTCATGGGATGCTTTCAAATAATAAGTAGACATGTAGTGGATTTAAATTTGCCTACAAGGCTGTGGAATTAAATTGTATGGTGGAAAAAAAAAATAAATTGTATGGTGGTCACTGTCAGTGATTTTGCATCACCTTGCAGGCCAGTGTCCATTCATTGTTAGAGCCTAGCCTGGTATATTTCTCTGCTGCACAAGCTCCTTCTCTTCCTTTGCTGGGAAGCAGTAATTTTTCTTATCTAAAAATCTCACTTCCAACCCTTGTCCCAGTGAGGCATTTTTCCAATCTATGATTGAGTAATTAAAGTCTTCCATTATTACTACCTGGCCTAATTTCGCAGCTTCCACAATCTCAATTAACATTTCTATCTCAGTTTCCTGGTCAGGTGGCCTGTAACATATCCCTATTATGACTTTTTAATTATGTGAGAATGGAATTTCTACCCACAGAGATTCTACAGAAGTCCCTTTTTCTGATAAGATTTTTATCCTACTGCTTTGTAGGACTATCCTTCACAGAGCACTATTACAGAAATGTATTTATTTATATCCGTCCCCTTTGCAAGATGTATTTGAAGCAGCTTAAAAAATACACACCAACATGAAAAACAAATACTAGTTAGAACATAGGGGCAAGGAAAAATAAAGGTAAAACAATAAGATGTAGCAAGAATGAACTCATGCATTGTAAGTATTGGGTACCAGAGTGTGCCAAAAACTTGCCTCATAGTTTCCTTATGGGCAATATGAAGAAGGAAATAAGATGAATTGCATTGTTTAGAGTGTCTTTGAGGTAAAATTAAACCAGTTACTTAAGAAAGACACGAAAATTTCTTTAGAGATTCAAACATTCTCCTCTTGGTCCAGATAACATCCTCAATAATATTCTTATAGTAAATGTAGCTGTAAGAATAACATTTAACTTCCATTTAACTTCCCAGTATGTTTCCAATGTAGGATTACTGCAAAAACAGCTGTGAATCATTTGGTGAGAATAGTTCTATGCATGATTCAAGTGAGCTACTAGTAAGTAGTGGGCAGTAGTGGGTTTAGGAGCAATAGTGGGTTCCCTGACAAATAATTGGCCTGCAGGTTTTCTATGTGGCCAGTTAAATGCAGGATTCCATGCCTTAAAGTTCAACTGAACAAAAATAGATATTCAGTTACGACTGTGAGGGAAACTCTACTGGAACCTCAGTTAAAAAGAAAGCCAACTTTCCTCTACATGAAATACCCACAAGTGGACATAAAGGCTTTGCAAAGAAAATAATTTGGGATCAGAGCCAATATTTGGTTGGGCAAGTGACATGGCCACACTTGTTTGGCTTATGAATGTCTATAAGTGCGTGTTGATAAATGCAGCCCTCAGACAGTAAAGCACTTCTAACTTTAAACAATTTACCTAGAGGTCAACTATCCAAGATAAGCTAGTAACAAAATATTTGCTCTCCCAGTTAAGGAGATCATTCACAAAAATGGTGAATTAAACCATGAGGCTTGGAGCCAATCCCTGGTACTTTTTTTCCCTTATGCATTTTAGTTATAACCAGATAAAAGATGAAAAGTATTGACCAAAATTAGTAACTTAAATTTTGAAATAATTGATCTTCTATTTTTCCTGGTAGTGGTTAGAAAGCAAGGGCAGCAATCTACAGAGGACATTTCTGTTCATAGTAATACAATAGTATCATCTGCACATAGGCTTTTGCCAATTTGTCTGCTTTCTATAACGGAGTGTTTGATGGAGATAGATAAGGGAGGTTTGCTTGTAGCTGAAGCAGCAATGGTCTTAGTCATAAAGATAAAAATTAAAAATAAGGTGGTAATTGGGTGCAGGATACAAGCCTCTTTTAGTCCATTGGAAATGGTCTGCATCATCAGGCAACTGTCTTGACCATCTCAGAGTCTCATGGGAATATTATGTACAGAATCAATGCAAAAGTCTATAATTAGGATCAATACAGGCATATCAGCCTATAACTAATTTTTCCTACAAAGCCTGAGGAAAGATCAACAGAACTGTGCACTTAACAATGTCATAAAGATGCTTTCAAATCTATAAGTGGCCAGTAATGGAGCAGGCACTCCAAAGGCCCACCTACTTCTTATGGTGAACACTAGCTGGCAATGAGCCAGGGAATTATGTACAAAAGAGGTCTACAGTTCATCTTAAAAGCAAAGTCCTTTATACTCTTAAGGTCTAGATATCTTTAGTACATTTATATTTAGTTCTAACAATTGTTAGGTTCCATGTTTTTTGTTTTACTAACCTAGTAAGTATGCAGTGATATCTTACTATGATTTTTATTTCCATTTTCTTAATGATTAATGATGCTAAATATTTTTGTACGTGCTTATTGACTATTAGTATATCTTCTTTGGAGAAATTCTTTTTCAAATTCTTTCCTATTTTTAAAATTTTAATTCCAGTATAGTAACATTATAAAGTATAATGTTATATTCATCATGGTAAGTGTACTCTTGATCTCTTTCACCTATTTCATCCCTTCTCTGAGAACCATCAGTTTGTTCTCTATAGGTGAGTCTGCTTGTTGATTTGTCTCTTTTTTGTTTTTCTTAAATTCCACATATGAGTAAAATCATGTGTCATTTGTCTTTTTCTAACTGACTTCTTATATTTAATGTTATACTCTCTAGATCCTTTGCTTATTTTAGAAATTGGATTATTTGTCTTTTTACTGTTGAGTTGCAAAAACTTTGTATATTCTAGATACAAGTATTTTATCTGATAAATGATTTGCAAAACTTTTTTTCTCATTCTGCAGGGTGCCTTTTCATTTTCTTAATGATATCCTTTGAAGCACAAACATTTTTAATTTTAATGAGGTCCACTTTATTTATATTTTTCTTTGGTTGCTTTTGCTTTGGTTATTATATCTAAGAAACAATTGCTAAATCCAAGGTCAAGGCAGTTTATTTCTATGTTCTAAGAGTTTTGTAGTTTTAGCTCTTATTTTTAGGCCTTTGGCCCATTTTGAATTAATTTTTGAAATGATGTGAGGTAGGGGCCCAAATTTATTCTTTTACATTAGAGATCCAGTTGTTATGGTAACTTTTTTTGAAAGACTATTTTCCCCATTGAATTATCTTGGCAGCCTTATTGAAATCAACTGACTGTAAACATAGTGTTTATTTTTAGACGCTCAGTTTCATTTCATTGATCTATATTTCTGTGTTTATGCCAGTATTATCACATTGTCTTGATTATTATAGCTATGTAAGTTTGGCTTTTTTTACACCTCAAAGTTTAATGCTTATTTTCTGTCTTTGTTCTAATTTTTATATGAAGACTTTATTTTTTAGAACAATTTTAGGTTCATAACAAAACTGAGGGGACAGATATTTCCCATATACTCCCTACCTCCATACATGTACAGTCTCCTCCATTATTAACATTCCTCACCAGAGTGGTACATTTGTTGCAAGTGATGAACTTATGTTGATGTGTCATTATCACCCAAAGTCCATAGTCCATAGTTTACATTATGGTTCACTGTTGGTGTTTTACATGGGTTTAGACAAATGCATAATGACATGTATCTACCATTATGGTATTATATTGAGTGTTTTCACACCCTAAAAGTCCTCTGTGCTTTGCCTATACATTCCTCCCCAGCCTCCAACCTTTGGCAACTGCTGATCTTTTACTTTCTCCATAGTATTGCCTTTTCCAGAATATCATATAGTTTAATCATACAGTATATAGCCTTTTCAGAATGGCTTCTTTCACTCAGTAATATGCATTGAAATTTCTTCCACATCTTTTCATAGCTTGATAGCTCCTTTCTTTTTAGTCCCAAATAGTATTCTATTGTCTGTATGTACCAGTTTATTTAACGATTCATCTACTAAAAGACATCTTGGTTACCTCCCAATTTTGATACTTATAAATAATATAACTATAATGTTGCAGGGTTTTGTGTGTACATAACTTTTTAACATTTTTGGTGAATAACAAGGAGTGTGATTACTGGAGTGTATGACAAGAGTATGTTTAGTTTCACAAGAAAAGCCACCAAACTGTCTTCCAAAGTGGCTGTACTATTTTGCATTCTCACTAGCAATGAATGAGAGATACCTTTTCTTCACATCCTCAGCAGCCTTTAATATTGCCTGTGTTTTGGATTTTGGCCATTCTAACAGGTGAATCCACTGTAGTAATGAGTGATCTTATTTATCTAAATACCTACCTACCTACCTACCTATCTAGTTGAAATATGAGTCCTCCAACTTTGTTCTACTTTTACAAGATTGTTTTAGCTATTCTAGATTTATAACTTTTCTTTATGAATTCTAGAATTTGTCAGTTTCTACTAGGGATAGATTTTCTCCATTTTTATTCATCTAGTGATGTCTTAATTTCTCCCTAATTTTTAAGAATAGTTTTGTTGGATGTAGAATTTTGGTTGACAACTGTTTTCTTTCAGTACTTTGGATGTACTATGCCATTGCCATTTGGTCTCAATGTTTCTGATGAGTATTGGTTATTAATCTTGTTAAGAATCCCTTATATGTGAGGAGTCACTTTCCTCTCACTACTTTCAAGATTCTCTATGTCTTTAGCTTTTGAAGTTTTACTATGATGTATCTAGATGTAGATATCTCTGAGTTTATCCTACTTAGAATATATTGACCTATTTGGAGGTGCAGATAAATATTTTCCATCAAATTTAGGAAGTTATAGGCAACAATTTCTTCAAATAATCTTTTGTGCTTTTCTCTTCTTTTGGGACTCCCATTGTGTCTATGTTGGTATACTTAATGGTGACCTAGAGGTGTCTGAGTCTCTGTTCATTTTGCTTCATTCTTTTTTCTTTTTGTTCCCCAGACTGGATATTTTCAGTTGACCTGCTTCAAGTTTGCTAATTCTTTCTTCTGTTTTCTCAAATCTGATTTGAGCTCCTCTAGTCAATTATTAAATTTCAATTGTGCTTTTCAACTCTGGAATTTTTAATTGGTTATTTTTCTCTACTTTCTTTTACTCCTTCCCCTTTCTTCTTTGTCTTCAAAAACATAATTCCCTTCTTCTTAGTGGTATTCTTTGTTTGGTGAAACATCATTCTTACACTTTATTTAATTGTTTAGGCATATATTCCTGTTAGGGTTTTGAATGTATTTATGAAAGCTGATTTAAAATCTATGGCTAGTGAATCCAACTTTTGGCCTTCCTTAGAGACTTTCTCTATCAATCTCTTCCTTTTCCCTCAGTGTATAGTTTCTGGTTTCTTTGCATGTCCTGTCTATCATTTGTGGAAAACTAGACATTTTATTTTATTTTTTAAGTGTATTTTCATTTATTTATTCATGAGAGACACAGAGAAAGAGAGGCAGAGACACAAGCAAAGGGAGAAGCAGGCTCCATGCAGGAAGCCGGATGTGGGACTCGATCCTGGGTCTCCAGGATCACACCCTGGGCTAAAGGCAGCACTAAACCGCTGAGCCACCCAGGCTGCCTGAAAACTAGACATTTTAAATAATGTATGTGAACTCTGAAAATCAGACTCTCCTCCCGTCCAGGATTTGTTGTTGCTACTATTAATGTTGTTATTGTTCTTTGTTTGGCGACATTCCTGGACTAATTCTGGACTAATTCTGTGTTCTTTGGTATTTATGGCCATCACTTTGCTCTGTTGTCAGGTAATACTTGGTCAGAGATTTCCTTAAATACCTTGAATTAATAAATCTTTAGCCATTGCTAAGTGGTTCTGTGTATGTGTTGGGGCAAGCTTTCCATTCTCGAATGGAGCTAGAATTTGTGCAGAGCCTCAAGATCAGTCAGAAGTGAGAATTTAGGACCTCAGATTTTTTCTGTGCTTGCACATAGACCTATCCATGCAGACAGCCTTGTGCATATATGTCACAGTCTTGAACAGCCATGATATTAGACAATTGCTGCTGTTTGTTTTGACAAATACTCTATGGGTAATGCTGTTCACATAGAGTGAGCTCTGACTAGAAAAAAAATAAAGACAAATTCTGAAAATGGAAGTTTTCAACAAGTTACTGGACAGGTCAAACAGTGACAGTTCTCTGGGCAGGGGACTTCCGAATAGCTCCAACTCAATTTGTGTCCCATTTCCCCAGGGGCTGTTAGGTTACTGGTTTTTACAGCTACTGCATTTGTGAGGCTATTGATTTCAGTAGCTACTACAGAGCTGGAGAGAAGGGCATGAGAGTAGCTAAAATATAAAATACCACAAGAACTCAGTCATTTTTTTTTTAAATCAATACTCCTCAGATTGTTACAAGCCTTTGTTCTGGAAAAGTTGATTTTGACAGTTTTGTCAGTGTTCTCATTGCTTTTATGGAGTAATCCCTACCCCATTTTTCCTGAGGTTGAACCTTATATTATTTCCTTTTCATGTAGCCTATCAACACCATAATTAGGCAAGTACATTGTTGACTGGAGTAATTTCATGAACGGTCCCCTATTTTTTTCTTTTTCTTGGAGTAAATAAAAAATTTAAAGCTACCTCTCTTCTCTTAGGCCTAGAAAGAAGTCAGGGACTATCAAGGGAAACATTGATACCTTCAGAGATATATTTGGAGAAACTTGTGCTTCCATGGTGATAGTAAATAGTAATATTTGAATGCATCAGGAAGATAGTCACTCTGGCCAAAAGAAAAATAGGTTTATAAGCCCTTCATGGTTTTAGATACTTTTGTCAAGTAGTCACAGCATTATTAAGTGACATGAATTTTAAGACAAATTATTGAATGTCTAAACATAAAATATCAGCTAAAGAGAAGCTTCTGGATTCTACTCTCAAAAATATTTGCAAACTAAAATAATTTTTTAAATATATAAGCACACAACAAAGTGAAAAGGCCACCCATGGATAGGAGAAAATATTTGGAAATCATATATCTGATAAAGGGTTAGTATCCAGAATATATAAAGAATTCCTATAATTTAACAAGAACAAGAACAACAAACCAGATTAAAATATAGGCAAAGGACTTGAATATACATTTGTTCCAAGAAGATGACAAATGTCTAATAAGCACATAAAAAGATGTTTGGCATTACTAATCATTAGGGAAATGAAAATAAAAACCACAATTTGATACCTTTTCACACTTATATGACCCCTTTCATGGACTGAATTATGCCCCTCCGTTCCCCCCTCCCCCAAGTTCACATTGAAATACTAACCCATAGTACTTTAGAATGTGATTGTATTTGGAGATAGGACTGTTAATTAGATAATTAAGGTTAAATGAGTCATAGGGTGGGACCCTAAAACAAGAGAACTGATGTCCTGAGAAGAGAAGGAAAAAAACAGTAGAGATGTGTATGCACAGAGGAAAAGCCACATGAGAAGGCAGCCATATGTAAGCCAAAGAAACCAAACCAGCTAATACTTTGATTTTGGACTTCCAGCTTCTAGAATTGTGAGAAAATAAATTTCTATTGTTTAAACCACTCAGTCTATGGTATTTCTTTATAGCAATCCTAGGAAACTAGTTACTGTCAAAAACAAAACAAAATCTAACATAGGAAATAAATGTTGGCAAGGATGTGGAGAAATTGGAATGCTTAGGCACTGATGGTGGGAATGTAAAGCAGGGCAGTCACTGTGGAAAATAGTATAGTGGTTCCTCAAAAAATAGAATTTCCATGTAATCCAGCAATTCTACTTTTGGAATTATACCCAAAAGAATTGTGAGCAGAGTCTCGGAGATAGATTTGTGTACTTGTGTTTAGCATTCTTCATAGTAGCTAAAAAGGTGGAAGCAACTGAGTATTCATCAAAAGATGATTAAGTAAACATAATGTAAACATAATACTATTCATATTCAAAAAGAAGGAAATTTTGACACACGCTACAACGTGGATGAACCTTAAGGACATAATAAGGCCAGTCACTAAAAGACAAATAATATGGGTGCCTATGTGGCTCAGTTGGTTAAGCATCTGCCTTCAGCTCAGGTCATGATCCTGGGATCCTGGAATGGAGTCCCATGTCAGGTTCCCTGCTCAGTAGAGGTCTGCTTCTCCCTCTCCCTCTGCCCTTATCCCTCCCCACCATGTTCTCTCTCTCTCATTCTGTTTCTCTCTCTCTAAATAAAAATGTTTTTAAAAATAAAAGACAAATAATTTATCATTCCATTTACATGAGGTACCTAGAGTAGTCAAATTTATAGAAACAGAAAGTAGAATAGTGGCTGCCAGTGCTAGGGACTTGTTGTTTTAATGGATATAGAGTTTCGGTTTTGCAAGATGGAAAGAATTTTGGAGATTTGTTGTGTAGAAGTATAAAGTACTTAATGTTACTGAAAAGTACACTTAAAAATGGTTAAGATGGAAAATTTTATGTTATATGTATTTTACCACTCTGTATGGGCATGTGTGCATATGTTTGTGTGTGTGTGTGTGATTATGAAAGTGTGTAAGCATGAAAGTGTCATGGATGGGGGTATACGTTTACTATTTATTCAGGGGCTGATGGCTAGGTTGAATGGGAGGGCTTACATAGAGATGGCTTTTAAGGGGGTGTGCAACTTTGACGTGTGGTCTAAAGAGGGGCCTGTGCACATGGAGTATAGGGATTAAGGGAGGAACTCCTGAATTGTGGATGTATGGGTTCCTGTGCAGTGAATAGCTGTGCCTTTTAGTAGCAGGGAGATGAGATAAGATAAAAGCAGACAGTGTACTGAGAAAGGTGTTGGATTTGAATTTCCCCAGTGAGCTCTCCCAGTTGGCTCTGTGAATCAAGGAACTAAAAACCTCATTCTGGACAAGGTGGACAGCCCTTAAAAATTTGTCATTTGTGTTGTCACTTTACTCTTGTCACTTGGGAAAAATATACAAGAAGGTGAGACAATGTGAGCCCTTGTCTAGTTAGGGAGATCAAACCTTAATGGAGGTTCTTTTCATGGAGAGATTACTCCTTTCAGCAAGATTCTAATTACGTGGGTTTATTGATCACACACATTCTGCTATCCACATCTACTCATTTGCACGCTTCAAATGAAGAGAGTAGCCAGGGAACTCTGTCCAGGGCAATGAGAAAACCACTGCCATGACACTCAGATAGCATCTCACACTTGTCATCGGGAGTCTTCTGCCATCTGTCCAAGGGAACAATCTGACAGAGCACACAGGATGAAATTTTGCTAGCTTCTGTCTTTAGATAAGGATGCTATCACTGGCTGAACATATTTTATGTATAACCTACCAGCTGCAAAGACCACTCAAGCATCATGTTTAAATATATTTGATAATATCTTGAATTCCTGTTAACTCTTGCCAGGATGTGTGGGCTATAAAAGCATACAATAATACTCAATAGATGCTTAGATTAAAAACAAAAACATATATGAAAAATGACCGTGGTCCATTCCCAAATGTAAGGGGTGTCAGTTGGGAAAAAGGAACCCGTGTATTGAGCAGAGGATGCGGGTAGAGCTGGATGGTGGTTATGGAGAGTGTGTAGAGGCTATTAAAGGGATATATTTTAATTCATCTCTTTTCTCTGTCTCCTGATTTCAAATGGGACCTGATATGGGGAAGCCTCAGTTTTGCAAAGCTTTTCTTTCCTCTGTAGTTCAACTAGTCTCTCGCTGTTGACTGATTTCAAGACTAATTTTCATCATTTAGATAATTTTGAATTAGTCTAGGATCAATGTTTAGAGAAATTAGAATGTAAACTCAGGCTTACCCCAACATGTTATTATCTCAAGAATTTGTACAAATTAATGCCAAATTTGATGCCCCACATTTATCAACCTGTGGGGTGTGAAATGTCACTCCCCTCTAAAGGCCATAGTGTGGTGTAACTTTGTTCTGAAATCACACTGGGTATTTTATCAATTATAATAATAAAATAATGGTACTTCACCATTGTTATGGTATGTCCCCCCCCCTTTTATATCTAAGTACTTGGGTGTGTATTTATTTGGAACAAGAGAATTCTTTTCTACAACTATAGTATAGTTAGTAAAATCAGGAAATCTAACACTGACACAGTACTGTTCTACAATCCATTGTCCATATTCAAATTTAATCAGTTGTCCCAATGTCCTTTTGTCTGAAAATATCCCTTAAAAGATTTTTTTTTCTGGTCTAGGTATTTGTCATACCTTCTTAGATTCCTTTTATATGGAACAGTTCCTTAAATTTCCTTTGTTTTCTTGACAGGGATTTTTTTTTTTTCTCAAAGGGGTAGTCAGTTATTTTTGTGGAGCATCCCTCAGCTTGGGTCTGTCTGATTTTCCTCATGATCACATTCAGGTTGTGGATTTTTGGCATGAATACTGAAAAAAAAAAAAGAATACTGCAAAAATAGAGAAATGCAAATAAAAACACAATGAGATATCTCCTCACACCTGTCAATGGCTAAAATCAACAATTTAAGTACCTACAGGTCCTGACAAGGATGTGGAGAAAAAAACTATTTGCACTGTTGGTGGAAATGCAAAATGGAACAGCTTCTATGGGAGAGAGTATGGAAGTTCCTCAAAAAATAAAAAATAGAACTACTATATGAACCAGTAATCACACTCCTGAGTATTTACTCAAAGAATACTAAAATACTTATTTTAAAGGATATATGCACTGCTATATTTATTGCAGCATTATTTATAATAGCCAAGATATGGAAGCAGCCCAAATGTCCATCAGTAGATGAAAAGATAAAGAAGATGTAGTATATACAATGGAATATTACTCAGCCATAAAAGTAATTAAATCATGCTGTTTGCAATGACATGGTTGTATCTAGACAGCATAATGCTAAGTGAAATAAATCAGTAAGAGAAAGATAAATACTATATGACTTCACTCATATGTGGTATAAAAAAACAAAACAAATGAACAAAGGAAAAATAGAGACAAACCAAAAATAGACACTTAACTATAGTGAGCAAAAAATGGTTACCAGAGGGGAGATGGAGTTGGGATGGGTGAAATAGATGAAGGGGATAAAGAGTACATTTACTCTGACAAGTACCGAGTAATGTATAAAATTGTTGAATCGTTATATCGTACGCCTGAAAGTAATATAACACCATATGTAAATTATACTAGAGTTAAAATTTAAAAATAAATAATAAATAAATAATAAACTCATAGAGTTGGCAATTTTGAAAGACAAATTTAAAAAAATGGGTTTGCACATGCAATTGGATATCTATGTGAAAAAAATTAACTTCAAATTTACCTTACTCCATAGACACAATTAACTTGAAGTGGATCATACTTAAATGTAAAATTATAAACATAAAACTTATGGAAGAATACGTAGGAGAGAATATTCATTGCCTTGGGATGGAAAAGTTTTCTTACATAGGGCTGAAAATGCTGTAACTATAAAAGAACATTAAAAAATTGGACTTCATCAAAATTTCACTCATATGGAATTTAAGAAACAAAACAGATGAACGTATGAGAAGGAAAAAAAAAGTGAAGCAAACCATAAGAGGCTCTATCATGGAGAACAAACTGAGGGTTGATGGAGGAAGGTGGGGGTGGGGATGGACTAAATTGGTGATGGGTATTAAGGAGGGCTCTTGTGATGAGCCTTCAGTGTTGTATGTAAGTGATAAATCACTAAAATCTATACCTGAAGCCAATTTTACCATATATGTTAACTAAGAATTAATTTATTTTCAAAGATTTATTTATTTATTCATGAGAGACACACAGAGAAAGGCAGAGACATAGGTAGAGGGAGAAGCAAGCTCCCTGCAGGGAGCCGGATGAGGGGACTCCATCCCAGGACCCCAGGATCATGACCTGAGCCAAAAGCATATGCTCAGCCACTGAGCCACCCAAGTGGCCCCCAAGTTTCATTATATGATTTAGGCCTCTGAGCATGACTGTATAGAATCTTCCCTAGGTAGATAGGAATTGCAAACCTTGTGGTTTTTATTAACTTATAAGAAACAGCCAGACTTTTTCACAAAATGGTTGGGCCATTTTAAATTGCCACCATCAATGTATGAAAGTTTTAGTTGTTTTCTATCTTTATCAACATTCGGTACTATTGATTCTTTAAAGTTTTGCTATCCTAGTGAGTGTGTGTTGATACTCCATTGTGGTTTTACTTTGTCTTTCCCTGCTGACTAATGAGGTTGAATCTTTTTATATGCTTCATGATCATTGTATATCTTCCTTGGTAAAGAGTCTTTTAAAGACTTTTTGCCCATTTTTATTGGGCTATTTGTTTCTTTATTCTTGAACTGTGAGAGTTCTCTATATATTCTGGATACAGATGCTTTATTACATATAATGTGCAAATACTTTGTCAGTTTTTGGTATTAAGTGATGCTGGCCACTAGCCAATCTATGGCTTATCGTTTTCATTACTTTAATGTTGTCTTTCAAATTTTTTGTTTTGTGATCAATCTAGCTAAAGATGTTTTTATCAGTCTTTTCAGAGTTCAGGTTTTTTATTTAATTGATTTTTTCTTTGTTGTTTCCTGTTGCATAATATAGAATTTAATTGGATCTTGTCCCTGTTTCCTGGAGAGAGACTCTAAATCCTTGGTTCTTCCCAAATAATAGGAGTATTTTTGTTATTCATGAGCCTCCTGACCATACCATAGGTTATACTAATGAGATGATTCCTGGTAGACCCCTAAGGCCTTCAGGGTGGGGGATAGCCATTTCAGAAAGACCAGCAACGTAATTAGAGGGTTGAGGGTTTGAGCTAGCCCAACATTCAAGGAGAGAAGGGAGGCTAAATATTGACCGTGTGGTCAATATTCAATCAATTATGCCTGCATAATAAAACCCCAATAGAAATTCTGTATGCCAAAGCTCAGTGGAATCTTCTGATTGGTAAAAACACTAATGTGCTGCGATGATGATTTACCCTGATCCCACCTGGAGAGATTGTGGAAGTTCTGTATTCAGGACCCTCCCAAACCTTGCTTTATGTGTCTCATTTGGCTGGTCCTGATTTGTAGCCTTTAAAATTATAATTATATATAGCATTTTCCAGAGTATAAGTCATTCTAATAAATTATCAAACCTGAGGTAGATTGTGGGAATCTGTAGAATTGATAGGAAGTGTGGGTGGCCTGAAGACTCCTGAAATGTGGTTGGAATCTGAGGTAAGAGCAGTCTTGTGAAACATGCTTTTAACCTGTGGAGTCTGACACCAATTCCAAGTGGTTAGTGTTATAATTGTATTACAGTATCCCAGCTGGTGCTGGAATATCTGTCATTTCATATATTATTAAAAGAATAATGTTTCTTCTAAGCATCATTTGGATTTATTATATTTTTATTATCATCCAATATTAAATACTTTCAAATTCCCCTTGTGATTTATTTTTTGACCTATGGACTATTTTAGAAGTTAGTTATTTATTTTCCAAAATAATACTTGGGGATATTCAAGTATTAATTTTGTTAACAATTTCCAATTTAATTACTTTTTTTTAATCAGAAAACTTATTATGTTTGTTTTCAATGCTGTAAAATTTTTGAGGCTTATTTTATGTCCCAACATGTCTGTCATGGTGAATTTTCCATGTGTTCGTTCTTTTTTGTTCTTCCTTTTTTTCCTCTTGACTTAAATTTTAAATCAAATTTTAAATTTTAGGTAGTTAACATATAGTGTGATATTGGTTTTTGGAATAGAATTCAGTGATTCATCACTTACATACAACTGTGTGCTACTCATAAAAAGTGCCCTCAATACCTCAATATCTAGCCTATCTCCCACCTACATCCCTCTACCAATCCCCAGTTTGTTCTCTATCTTTAAGAGTCTCTCATAGCTTGTTTTCCTCTCTCCTTTTTTAACTTTTCCCCTTTCCCATATATTCATCTGTTTTTCTTTCTTAAACTCCACATATGAGTGAGATCATATGGTATTTGTTTTTTTCTGATTTATTTCACTTAACATAATACACTCTCTAACTCTATCCATGTCATTGCAAATGGCAAGATTTCATTTTTTGATGGTTAAGTAATATTCCATTGTGTATATATATACCACATCTTTATCCATTCATCAGTTCATGGACATCTGGGCTCTCTCTCTCCATAGTTTGGCTATAGTTGAAATGCTCAAGGTGCATGTATCCGTTTGAATCTGTTTTTTTTTTTTCTTTTTTTAATCCTTGGGTAAATACCTAGAGCAATTGCTGGATCATAGGATAGCTCTATTTTTAACTTTCCAAGCCCCTTCAGAGTGGCTGCACCAGTTTGTATCCCACCAACAGTGCAAGAGGGTTCCCTTTTTCCCCACATCCTTGCCAACACCTGTTGTTTCTGTGTTGTTAATTTATTAACTTCTTATTCTTAATTTTAGCAATTCTGACAGGTGTGAGGTGGTATCGCATTATGGTTTTGATTTGTATTCCCCTGATGATGAGTGATGTTGTAGCCATCTGGATGGTGTTTTTGGAAAAGCATCTATTCATGTCTTCTGCCCATTTCTTGACTGGGTTATTTGGTTTTGGGTGTTGAGTTTGATAAGGTGTTAGTACCTAAAATCTGTAAAGAACTTATCAGATATGTTATTTGCAAATATCTTCTCCCATGCTGTAGGCTACCTTTTAGTTTTTTTGATTGTTTCCTTAACTGTGCAGAAGCTTTTTATCTTGATGAAGTACCAATAGTTCATTTTTGGTTTTATTTCCCTTGCCTGTGGTGACATGTCTAGTAGGATATTGCTACAGCCAAGGTCAAAAAGGTTTCTGTCTGTGTTCTCTAGGATTTTGATGGTTTCCTGTCTCACATTTTGGTCTTTCATCCATTTTTATTTATTTTATTTATTTTATTTTTATTTTTTAAATTTTTTGATCATTAAAGTTCTTTTTATTTTTTATTTTTTGGATATTTTTTTATTGGAGCTCGATTTGCCAACATATAGCATAACACCCAGTGCTTATCCCGCTAAGTGCCTTCCTCAGTGCCCATCACCCAGTCACCCCAACCCCTCACCTACTTCCCTTTCCACTACCCCTTGTTCATTTCCCAGAGTTAGGAGTCTCTCATGTTCTGTCACCCTCGCTGATATTTCCCACTCATTTTCTCTACTTTCCCCTTTATTCCCTTTCACTATTTTTTATATTCCCCAAATGAATGAGAACATATAATGATTGTCCTTTTCCGATTGACTTACTTCACTCAGCATAATTCCCTCCAGGTCTATCCACGTTGAAGCAAATGGTGGGTATTTGTCGTTTCTAATGGCTGAGTAATATTCCATTGTATACATACACCACATCTTCTTTATCCATTCATTTTTCGATGGACACCGAGGCTCCTTCCACAGTTTGGCTATTGTGGACATCGCTGTTACAAACATCGGGGTGCAGGTGTCCCAGCATTTCACTGTACCTGTATCATTGGGGTAAATCCCCAGCAGTGCAATTGCTGGGTCATAGGGTAGTTCTATTTTTAACTCTTTGAGGAACCTCCACACAGTTTTCCAGAGTGGCTGTACCAGTTCACATTCCCACCAACAGTGCAAGAGTGTTCCCCTTTTAAATTTATTTTTATGTATAGTATAAGAAAGTGGTCCAGTTTCATTCTTCATCATGTTGCTGTCCAGTTTTCCCAAAACCATTTGTTGAAGAGACTGTTTAGTTTCTGTTGGATATCCTTTCCTGCTTTGTCAAAGATTAGTTGGCAAAAAAAAAAAAAAAGATTAGTTGGCCATTAAGGTTAGTTGTGGGTCCATTTCTGGGTTCTCTGTTCTGTTCCATTGATCTGTGTGTCTGTTTTACTGCCAGTACCATACTATTTTGATGACTACAGCTTTGTAATATAGCTTGAAATCTGATATTGTGATGCCTCTGGTTTTTTCTTTTTTAGAATTGCTTTGGCTATTTGGGGTCTTTTGTCCACGTGCTCCTTAAAATAATGTATATTCTGATGTTGGTGCATAGAATGTTCTACAAATGTCAATTAGGTCAATTTATTGATAGTGCTATTCAACTCTTCTATATTCTTACAGATCAGAGTCTTGATTTACTTTTTTTTTTTTAGTCTTATTTCTTCCTACTTCAATTTGGGTAGTTTCTATTTCTGTGTCTTCAGGTTCACTGACCTTTTCTTCTATATTTTCTAATCAGCTATTAATTGTATTTAATTTTAAATTCAGATACTGTTTTTCAGCTCCAGAAGTTCCATTTGACACTTTTTAAACATCTTCCATTTCTCATTATGCTTTCCCCCTTTAAGTCTTTGATTGTATTTATAATATTTATATTTATAATAACTGTAGTAAAGTATTTTTCCCTATTATTTCAAGGTCTGCTTATTGATTGTTTTCTCCCTCTTTTGGATGATGTTTTCTTGCTTCTTCACACATCTGGTATCTCTTAGATGCTGGACATTAGGGATATTAATTTTGTTGGTCTGGATTTTGTTATCTTTTTTTAAAGAGGGTTGATTTTTATTTAAGCAGGCAATTGATTTATTTGTGATTCATTTTGATCTTTTGAAGTCTATTAAAGCATTTTGGAGTAGTTATAAAATATCCTTCACTCTGAGACTAAATTTCTCCCCTAGTAACAAAGTGTGATCTGTCTGGAGTCTTTATGCACTGGGAATTCAACAAAGTCTCTTCACTTTAGCTGGTCAGAACTTGAACAGATATTAGCCCTACATGAGTTCTGGGAGTTCTTACAACTCCCTGGTAGTTTTTTGTCCAACATTGTAAAATTTCATTCTATCTATGACAGGTTAGTATTAAGCAACATTCAAGGGGACCCACAATGGTGATTTCTGGAGTTCTTTCTTTCTGTATTCCTTTCCAGTATTCTTCATACATTCCAACTGCCTCAGGCATTCTCAACTTCAGTCTTCTCAACTCACAGTCATTATTAGGCTCTGCTGTGTTCCCCCTCCCTGCATCACAGTCCAGAAAATGCCTCTAGGTTGATCAGAAGGATCACTTTGTGTCTTTTCTTTCGGGAATCAAAGTCCTGTATTACCTGTTGTCCAAATTCTGAAACAAATTTTTTTTTTGTCTATTTTTTCACTGAATGAGAGCATGTCCTGTATAAGTCTATCATGTTCAGAAGCAGAAGAATATATGAAAGTTTTAATTATACAATTAATTTTTAATAGAAATAGGTCTATTCAGAATTTCTATTTTCATGCCAATTTTGACAATATTGGCTTCCTGTGTAATATTTTTATCTTTGATTTTTCCCTAAATAGTTCTTCTGAAAGCTTGGTTTTCATTTGTTGTTGCCAAAACCTTTAATGCCTTCCCTTTGTTCTCAGTGTAATCTTCTATACCTTCAGCTGCTATTCAATATCTTCAATCATCTGGTACTAAACATTGGATTAATCACTACTCTTTGTAGATGGTTTAAAAAACTTTTAGGGCAGCCCCGGTGGCTCAGCGGTTTAGTGCCACCTTCAGTCCAGGCCATGATCCCAGAGAACTGGGGATCGAGTTCCATGTTGGACGCCCTGCATGGAGCCTGCTTCTCCCTCTGCCTGTGTCTCTGCCTCTCTCTCTCTTTCTCTCTGAGTCTTTATGAATGAATGAATGAATGAATGAATAAATAAATAAATAAATCTTTAAAAAATTTTAATAAAAATGAACTTGTCATAATCATATCAATAACTTCTCTGCATTTCAATAGCTTTTATTTTCCTTTTTTTCTTTTTTTTAAGGCAATGTATTGTTTTTTGTTATTTTTTATAATAAATTTATTTTTTATTGGTGTCCAATTTACCAACATACAGAGTAACACCCAGTGCTCATCCCGTCAAGTGCCCCCCTCAGTGCCCGTCACCCATTCACCCCTACTCCCCCTCCCTCCTCACCTTCCACCACCCCTAGTTCATTTCCCAGAGTTAGGAGTCTTTATGTTCTGTCTCCCTTTCTGATATTTCCCAGGCATTTCTTCTGCCTTCCCTTATATTCCCTTTCACTATTATTTATATTCCCCAAATGAATGAGAACATATAATGTTTGTCCTTCTCCGATTGACTTACTTCACTCAGCATAATATCCTCCAGTTCCATCCACATTGAAGCAAATGGTGGGTATTTGTCATTTCTAATGGCTGAGGAATATTCCATTGTATACATAAACCACATCTCCATTTATCCATTCATCTTTCGATGGACACCGAGGCTTCTTCCACAGTTTGGCTATTGTGGACGTTGCTGCTAGAAACATCAGGGGTGCAGGTGTCCCGGCGTTTCATTGCATCTGTATCTTTGGGGTAAATCCCCAACAGTGCAATTGCTGGGTCATAGGGCAGGTCTATTTTTAGCTCTTTGAGGAACCTCCACACAGTTTTCCAGAGTGGCTGCACCAGTTCACATTACCACCAACAGTGTAAGAGGGTTCCCTTTTCTCTGCATCCTCTCCAACATTTGTGGTTTCCTGCCTTGTTAATTTTCCCCCATTCTCACTGGTGTGAGGTGGTGTCTCATTGTAGTTTTGATTTGTATTTCCCTGATGGCAAGTGATGCAGAGCATTTTCTCATGTGCATGTTGGCCATGTCTATGTCTTCCTCTGTGAGATTTCTGTTCATGTCTTTTGCCCATTTCATGATTGGATTGTTTGTTTCTTTTAAAACACACATCTATATCCTATATATGATACATCTTATATAGTGTACCTTTACTAGCAAGATCAATCTTCCTTGTTCTTAGGAAAACCTAGTGCCTTATACTGTACCTGGATATAGCAGGTATTCCATGACCATTTTCTTTTTCTGAGAGATGAGATCCTGGACCTTTGAAAAAAAGGGGCTTATAAGTATGAAGGCGTAGTGGAAAGGTTAGAATGGAAGAAACAACTGTAGGCAACGGCCGAAGATATACCATTGCCTCTTCACAGTTTTTCCAAAGGTCAGTATTTCTGTTCCAGGTTGTGCCTTTGCAGTAGTTCATTGTTTAATGCCATCACTCTGGAAACTGAGTCATGCAGCGTGAAAAGAATGCAAAAAAGCCACAATCATTTTGTGATCATTTACATTCTGGCTGGGAGTCGAAACATATACATATAAACATGAATGTTCCATTTATTTTGTTCAGCCACCTTTCCTCTATCTCTTTCTTCCTCTTCTCATAGGCTGCTTTTAATTTTGGTAGAGTGCTGAGTTAAATATCATCTGGCTGACAACCCAAGACCATTTATCTTAGACATTGAAAGAATGATGAAAAAGTCATTTAACCTTTCATAAGAAGGTTTTGCATAGAAAAAGAGTCATCTTACTTAATATGGAAACTTTTTCACTAAATTTAATAAATTGGTTTATAGTCTCAATAATTTAGGAAACTTCAGCCACATCATCCAAATCATTATAAAAAAGAGACATTTTAGTGTTTTGTTGACTAAGTGCCATGAGCTGTATGATTTAAAACTCATACATCAAGTTCAATAACATGCAAGTGAAATGTTAATCAATTTTGTGTAAATTCACCTGGATGGTGAGCACATATCATGTCTTGATGACTGTGATAAGGGGCGGTCCTAGTCACAGGATGGGAGAAAACCAAAAAAGTCCTGATGTTGGCTCAAGTGAGTCTTCATGAAGTGCTATTTAAATTAAGCTATCTGCACAAATGAGACACTCTTTTCTAGCACCTCTATTGTCCTAAAGCAGATTAGGAGAGAAGCAGGACATTGTTGTTTGTACTTAATCCTTTTCAAGTCAGAGACTTCATTCAGCCTGGAGCCAGACACCCAAGTCAGACTGGAGACAGACATTAAGGCTGTGATGGAAGGAGGATAATGCATTTTGTTTGTTACCTAATCTCATACACCAGTTTAGGCACACACCTTCTCCCCACTAAATCATTTGTTTGGAGAGTTCAGGAAATGAAGCTTGGGCCATGCACAGAAAGATGTCTAGTAAATGCTTGTTAGACAATGTAGAGTTATCTAACGTATCATTTTTGTTCACTTGGTATAGCTGAAACTCCATTGTCCTTGTTCACTCATAGACATAAAATTCTTAAGGCTTGTGCTCACTGACTTTCTACACTAACACCTATACATAAGCACCCTCATAATAACTTCTTTGAAAGTAATGATGAATTTGGTCAAGAAATTAATTCTTTGTTGATTGGCTCTCTGGAAGTTGACATAATTAGATCATCATGTTTTTACAATAATCAATGAGTGCTTGAACTAGGATGTTGAGTTTCTTTTTAATTTATTTGGTAACATAGCATATGTATGTACAGTGCTAGAATAACCATCATTGTGGATGTTTTATGGTAAAACAAGCAGGCAGAGTCAAAGGGATTTTTTTTGGACCCAGAGTCAAAGATGATCTTTAATTTTCAGTCCTTAAATATTAAACTTGACATCACCTTTGATAATAAAATTTGTTGTCACAACATATATCAATGTGTGTTTGAATTTGGAAATAACATGTCTCATAGACTCAGAGAGAGGGGAGAGGGATAGAATGTATATAAATCACTGAGCAGGTCATCTAGTGTATACCCATTCCTCCAACAAAAAAAATATATCGAATGTCTGTAACATAATAAATAAAGTAAAACAAGTTCCTGCCATTGGGGGTAGGGTGGGAAGAGAAATTAGAAAGAAATAAGTAAGTATGTAGCATATCATGTGGTCATACAAACAAAAGAGAAATCAAAGTAGGGAAATAGAGGTGAGGAGTATCAGGTGGTTTCAGGCAAAGATTCACTATATGGGATGGTCAGGGAGGGCTTCACTGACAGTGTGATGTCTGAACAGACATAAAGAAAGTAAAGGAGAGAGGCATGTGGATATATGGAGGAAAAGCATTCTGGAAAAAGGAAACAGCAAGTATAAAACCCCACACTGGCAGCATGCCTGGTACGTTGGGGAATAGCAAGGAACCTGTAGCATAGTAAATTAGGAGCTGGGGAGATGTGAGAGATGAATTAGAAAATCACTGGGGGCCAAATTATAGGCATTTTAGCTTTCACTTTGAATGAAATAGGTAGCCATTGTTGTATTAGGGGCAAAGGAATGACATGACGGGATTTACATATTAAAAAGGTAGAGAATCATCAATATATATGGGTTTCTGTAGTAGTACTGTCATCTGTGATATAATGGCTGGAGTTCTAGACTCACAGTTGGAACACCAAGATTGCAATTGTAGTCTCTCCTTAACCCTCAGGAAACTCTTCACATTTTCAGAATATCCATTTCTTAAGGGAAACAAAGGTGAAAATACCACTCACTCAGAGACTCTGAAAATTACCTGAGAGTGTATGATATACAAGATGCTTTAAGTGAAAAGCAGCCTATGAAGTCGGGTATAAAACATAATCTTAATTTTACAAAATAAATATCCTAGCATGTTGTAACAAAAGTAACCAATCTAATAAGCTAAGAATAACAATGGAAAATGACTTATATCTGATTCATGATATTTACCAATTATTATCATTTCTTTCTTCACACATTTTTTGTGTCTTCCAGATTTTCTCATTGAACATGTATTAAAAAAAACCCAACTAGATAAAATGTTTTAAATAAGCATAAAGGTAGTTGATAAATACCAAAGTTCTTATTTCAATAAAAAATAGTGAATGCAAAACTGTTAGGAATTCTCAAGAAATATGCAAAAGTGAGGTATAATCAGAAGAATGGTGCTAATAATTCTTCCCTTCTCCAGCTTCTCTTGAAAGTCGGTTTCAAGGATAAGATACTGTAGGCAGATGACCAAAGGGAGAATTTGAACAAAGGGTCCAGGATTCCTGAAATGAAAGGAGCAGAATTCCAGCTTTTGAAGACTTTTTTTAGACAGAACAATAAGCTATGTTGGGAACAGTCTGGGGTTTCCCAAGAAACTGTGCTTACAAAGGATATAGAAGCAAAGGCTACTGGAAAAGTCAAGCATCCATACAATCTTTCGCCTCTCCCTTACTTTCCATCTTCAAGATGACTCAAAATTAGTGCCTTTTATCCTGGCACATAAGGCTTTATATAAGCTGTCGCCTGCCACCTCCTCTGTCTCATTTTCTATGCTTTCTCTACTTCTCTCATCATGTTCCAGACACTCAAGTCTTCTGTTCTCTGACTGAAAGTTTGTTCCTGACTCAAGGTTTGTGCAGCAACACTTCAGGCTGTCTCAAGTAGCTTGCCCATTGCATTATCACACTCTATCTTATCACCCTGATTATCTCTTTATATGTCATCACTTACTATTTTTAATATAGAATTTAATTTTTAGAGCTATTTTAGGTTTGCAGCAAAACTGAACAGAATGTAGAAGTTTCCCATATATCATTAGACACACACATATTGCCTCCTCCACCATCAACATCCCACACCAAAGCAATACATTTGTTATAATCAATGAACCAATATTGATACATCATTATCAAATAAAGTTCGTAGTTTACAGTTCACTTTATGAGTTTTTTCAAATGTATAATATCATATATCCACCATTATTATAGTATCATAAAGAGCAGTTTAACTGCCCTAAAAATCCTCTATGCCCCACCTATTCATCCCACTCTCTCCAAACTTCTGGCAACCACTGATAGCTTTTTTATTGTCTCCACGGTTTTGCCTTTTCTAGAATGTCATATAGTTGGAATCATACAGTATATAGCCTTTTTAGATTGGCTTCTTTCACTTAATAAAATGCATTTAAACTTCCTATATATCTTTTTGTGGCTTGTTTCTTTTTAGTACTGAATAATTTTCAGTGTCTGGATGTACCACAACTTATTTATGCATTCACTTGCTAAAGGATATTTTGGTTTCGTCCAGATTCTGGCAATTATCAATAAAGCTGCTGTAAACATTCATGTGCAGGTTTTTAGAGGGGCACACATTTTCAATTCATCTGGGTAAATAGCAAAGAGCATGATTTCTGGATTGTATGGTAAGCATATTTCAGATTTGTAAGAACCTACCCAGCTGTCTTACAAAGTGGAAGACCATTTCGCATTCCTACTAGCAATGAATGAGAGCTCCTGTTGCTCCACATCCTCACCATCATTTGGTATTGTCAGTGTTTTGGATTTTTGCTTTTCTAAAATCTGTATAGTAGTATCTTATTGTTTTAATTTGCAATTCTCTAATAACACATAGTGTTGGACATCTCTTCATATGTTTATTTGCCATCTGTATTTGCCAAATACAGATGGTCTTCTTTGATGAGGTCTCTGATCAAATCTTTTCCCAATTTTTTTATTAGGCTTTCATTTTATTGTTAATCTGTAAGGGTTCTTTGTGTATTTTAGTTAATAGTCCTTTATCAGATATATCTTTTGCAAATATTTTCTCCCAGTGTGTGGCTTATCTTCTTATTCTCTTGACAGTGTCTTTCATCATCTAATATTTTTGTGTCTAATTATTTATGAACACACTTCATGCTTCTCCCAGCAAGAATATAATCTCCACAACAACAGAGACTTTATTCGTGCCTGGCAAATAGGTAGTCAATAAATAGGTCTGAGGGAAAACAGAAGGTATTAGTCAAGGTTACTAAGTTTCAGTTATACAAAATGAGTAAGTCTTTGGTCATCAAGAAGATATGATCTCCAGTTGATCCATAAACTGGACTCTGTAATTGGAGGCTCCCTACCCCCTACCCTGTCCATAGAATATGTGTTCCCCTTATCTTCCCTGTCCCTAGAAGCTGCTATAAGGATATAGTCTTCAGTTAGAAATGTGATGTTGAGGCAATCTGGACTGAATTTGTGACTGAATCCTGTTAAAACCTCCTGTGTATTGAACAAACCCATAAAAGACCTCTGTATGTAAACTTTTAAGATTCTGGTGCAGAAATCTACTCATCTTGCAGGTACCCAAGACAAGCCTTGTAAGTAAATTCCCTTGCTTATTAACCTGAAACCTAACAATCTGGAGTGGCCTGCCTCTTTCTTTGGTCTCTCCTTGCCCTTCACAAATGAGGGCTGGTTTCAGATTATACCTAGGAAGCTCCCAAGGAGTTTGTGAACCAATAGAACAAGAGATCTGTTGTACAACAGAAGAGACTATAGTTAATAACACTTCATTGAATACTTAAGAATGTGCTAAGAAGTTGCTCTCATGTTAAGTATTCCTATCACCCATGCATACATATGCACACTCACACACAAATAATAAAAAAGAGGTATAAAGAGGGCAAGTGAAAACTTTTAGAGGTGATAGATATGTTTATGGCATAGATTGTGGTGATACTTTCATGGATATATACTTATCTCTAAACTTATCAAGTTGAATAAATATACACAGCTTTTTGTATGTCAGTCATACCCCAATAAAGTGGTTTAGATAAATAAATAATGGATTTGAGTTGCTTTTTTTCCTTTTTTAATGTCTAGCTTATAAAGAGCTTTTTGGTTTCTCTTATGGAGATAATAGCAATAAAAACAAATCTACACACATATACATAGAAAGTCATGTAAACCATATTTATGCAAATTAATGTTTTACTGAGCAATTCATTTTTCAGGATAGTTCTCATGCATGTAATTACATGATTGTCATTTTTCAGAGCATTTCAATTCATTGAAAGATAACTGTCTATAAAAAGATACTAATCAAAAGAGTAAAAAAGCAGGCTGTTGCATTGGAGAAGATATTTGCACTACACATATTTCAGAAAGGTCTCATACGCAGACTATAAAACTTCTGCAAATGAAAAAAAAAAAAAAAACTCAGACAACCCAATAGAAGAATGGGCAAAAACCCTGAACAAGCACTTCACTGAGCAAGTACTCCACTTCATTAGCCCTCAAAGCAATGCAAATTAAAACTACAATGTGATAATTTTAGTTGCCCATCTGGATGGCTAAACAATGGGAGATCGATCACACACAATGAGAGTGAGGATATGATACAGCCATTCCGGAAAACTGTTTAGCAATATCTACTAAAATTCTCACCTATCCTAGGACCCAGCAACTTTCACTTCTAGGTATAACCCCAGCAGAAATGTGCATGTGTGTTCAACCAGAGATGTACAAGAACATTTCAGAGCAGTACTATTTATTATTACAGTCAAAAGCTAGAGACAATCTCAATGTACATCAACATGGGTGAATGGTACAGTCACACAATGGACCACTGCATAAGAATGATAGTACAATATGAGCAAAAGAAACTAGATACTAATAAAACAAAAACAAAAATAAAAACAAAACCCCTCCACACTATAAGATTTTATTTATATGTAGTTCAAAACAATCAAAATTACTTCATAATGTTAGACACCAGGTTGATGGCTAGTAATTGTAAGGGAATATGAGGAGGTTTTTAGGGTGTTGGTAATATTCTCTTCTTTGATCTGGGTGCTAATGACTCAGGCATATTCACTTTGTAAAAACTCATTAAGCTTACACTTGGGCTTTTTGTACTATATATGTATATTACATGTTGGTAAAAAATTTATTTAAAAATATATTTAATGAACCTTCCACTCATGACCATCTTTCTTAGATAATTAAGCAGTCACCGTGGGATATCCTAGGATATTCTGTTGTAATTATCAGCATTGGTTACTAAAAATATCCTTGTGTGTGTGCATGCGCATACCTTGGTGGGGGATACATCACATTGTGTTCTTTTTTTCCCAATGTATTTTTAAAATTGTTATACTCGATATTTTGTAATAGATACAGAATGCATATAAATACAAATTCTATGGCTTTAAGAGGGTGTTCTAGGAAGATTAAATCTCCTTCTTAATCCTGACCCTGAGACACCCAACTTCCTACCTTAGAAGCAACCTCTACCACTAGTTTATTGTGTGTCATTGCAGTTGGGGATACTACACATGCATATATACATATATAGAGAGCTGCCATACTTCTTTTTAGTGGCTACATAATATTCCATTGTATATGGTATACTTTATTTAGCTAGATCCTTATTGATGAATATCTGGATTATTGCCAAATTTTTGCTATTTACAAAAAATGCATTTCAATAATTACCTAGTGCATGTCATATTTGGTGAATGCATATTTGCAGAATATTTGGAAAATAAATCTCCTGAATTAGAATTGCTGGGTCACTTCATTTGTATTATTAATCATAATTTATTGTTAATCAGTTTTATCAAATCATACTCCATATGGGTTGAATCAGTTTTTACTTTCACAAGAAACATAATTTTTCATAGGGGTTCCCTAATGCTCTAACACCATTTATTGAGTAATTTTTCTCTCACTAGTTGGGAATGTTATGTTTATCAAATACTATGTTTCTATGTATATTTGAGTCTCTTTCTAGATGCAGCATTATGTTTTAATTGTTTTAATTATATATTTGAATATTTGGTGATGGTAACATTTCTTCAGATCTTGGGGGGGGGGGTCTGTTATTTACTCATATGAACTTTAGAGACAGTATATATATTCCCAGAAAAAACTTATTGGCATTTTAATTTTCTCTTTAATGTATTTTACTGCATTCAAGGTTAACTTTGGAAGAAGTGATATTATAATTTTTGAATCTTTCTAACCAAGGCCTGTTTAGATCCATTTGTGTTCTCAATAGCATTTAATATTTTTGTTTTGATCTGCACATTTTTCTATTTTATTCCTATGTATGTTTATTCCTAGGTATTTTTTCTTTTTAAATGTAGTTATATAATGGGTCACTTTAATGTCAGGATTTCCTAAATGGGAGTAGCTTTTGATTTCTGGATGCTAACTTTCTGCCCAACTACCTCACTCAATTTTCTTATTATTTGTAATAGTTTTGCTACAGATCCTTTTTTATTTTTTATATTTAATTTTTTCACTTACTATATTGCCTAATACTTTCAGAACACTATTAAATAATAGTGGTGATAAAGGACATTCTTGTCTTGTTCCTTTAACTAGAGACATATTTAAGTGTTTCTTCATTAAGAATAAGATTTGCTGGGGTGCCTGAGTGGCTCAGCCAGCTAAGCATCTGCCTTTAGCTCAGGTCATGATCTCAGGGTCCTGGGGTTGAGCCCCACATTGGGCTCTCTGCTCAGCAGGAAGTATGCTTCTCCCTCTCCACTCTTTATGCTCTCTCATGTGCTCTCTCAAATAAATGAATAAAATCTTTAAAAAATAGAATAAGGTTTGTTTTTAGGTTGACTATGTATGTAAGTATATAAATGCATTTTTCTAATAATGTTGATGAAGAATTCATCACTTCTATTATGTCAAAGTTTGTTTTAAACAAATTATGAATAATGAGTTTTATCAAATTATTTCTCAGCTATCAATCCTCATATGGTTTTTAACTTTTTATAGTGCATGGTTAAATTTTTAAATTATTTCTAATACATACAAAAATAGAATAGTTCATTTTTTTAAAAGATTTTATTTATTCATGAGAGACACAGAGAGACAGAGACATAGGCAGAGGGAGAAGCAGGCTCCTTGAGGGGAGCCTGATGTGGGACTCCATCCCAGTACTCCAGGATCACACTCTGGGCTGAAAGCAGACGCTCAACCACTGAGCCACCCAGGCGTCCCAAAAAAAGAATAGTTTAATTAAGGCCAACATATCCATCACCTAGCTTCAGTAATGATAACTCATGGACAATGTCACTTCACCTATACGCTTCCTAATTCTCTTCATCCTCCTAAATTATTTTCATGCAAATCCAAGGTATCTTATCATTTCATCTATAAAAGTGTCCATATAAATTATAGGGTTTCTTTTTTATAAGCATACCATAACAGCATTATCCTACCTAAAATATTTATGATAATTATGATATTAAACAATAAAATGGATTATTTTGTGAGATTACTTCATAGTTTGTGTTGGATACTCTAACAGGAGGTATATATTGTCTGGTTTTCTCCCTTTTGGAGATATTGTCACTCACTGATGATTATTTTCTAGAACCATTCATTCATAAGGCATTCCAAAGGGCAATATTGTTTTTACTTCTTACCTAATTAGCTAGAATACATCCAGTTACAGAGAAGCTTTCTCTCAACAATTACCAGGGTTCTTAAGGTACGGTTCATGAAGGAAGGATAGCAAAGGTGCTTGATTCTTTCCCTTTATTGATTGGTTTAAAAATATTCAGTGATTTCTAAGCATGCAGCAATGATGACCAGTGCTTCTTTCTTAGTTATAGATTTATTCATTTATTTTAGAACGTGGGAGCAGGGGGAGGGGCAGAGGAAGAGAGAGGATCTCAAGCCGACTATGCACTGAGCACAGAGCCCTATGTGGGGCTCAATTTCAAGACTCTGAGATTATCACCTGAGCTGAAAACAAGAGTCAGATGCTTAACCAACTGACCCACCCAGGTGCCCCACCAATGTTTCTTTTATTGTTGTTATGAACTAATCATTATTATGAACACAAAATATGTATTCCAAATTTATTGCTGTTGTATCCTTACTGATTCATATATTTTCTCATATTTGTTTAGTAGGAGCTTATTCAAGTTGGCTCCTGAATCCTTTAGATAAAACTTTTTTAGTATTTGATAACTTCATTATTTTCAGTATGAAAGTAGTTTTACATCTTTTACATTTTCTGCCCAGTATATGAATCTGTCATTTCTCCAAGAAGCCCTGAAGTATTTAGAGACATGATTTGATGTGATGGATGCTATTGCTTCTGGCTTGGTTATTATTTCTAGGTCTTTTTGGTGCACAGGAATGTGAAATTTTTTTAAAGAGAAAATATGAGGGATGCCTGGATGGCACAGTTAAGTGACCCACTCTTAGTTTCAGCTCAGGTCGTAATCTCAGGATCATGAGATTGAGCCCAACATCAGGCTCCATCTCAGGATAGAGTCTGCTTAAGATTCTTTCTCCCTCTCTGCCCCTCCCCCTGTCAAATAAATAAATACATCTTTAAAAAAAAGAGAGAAAATATGAGTTTGTACTGATATTTCTAATTCAAAGTCAGGACTATCATTAAAAAGGATAAATTGGACTTTGTCAAAATTTCAAAACCTCTGTTCTTCAAAAAACCCTGGTAAGGGAATGAAATTTTGATGAAGTCCAAATCCTGCCCGTCTCCTGCCCTGTTCCTCATGGTTTCTTGTCAGACCCAGTGGAGGTCTGTGGAGTAAGTGTGTTCCACTCATATTTATAGTTCCTAGGGTTTCTGTACTTGTATGCTCCTTCATACTTCTTACCCTTGCATTCTTTTTACCCTCTTGGCTGGTTCCTGGGGTCTCTCTCTTCCATGCTCAGCCACAGCTGAGCCAGTTCTCCTGTTTCTCTTGGCTGGGGCCATTTTCATTTGGATTTCTGGCTTTTTTTTCCCCCCTAAAACCTCAGCTCTCTGCTGGGTTAAAGAAAAGCTATGATTTTATGGTTTACCTGGCTTATTTGACCTGGTAGGGTGGAAGTGACACACACGCTAACTTTCTATATTCCAGACAGTAGTGAAACTCTGGCTGCAGTTGTTTTTAATCAATCAAAAAGCTACAGTTGTTTTTTTTTTTTTTCAAGAAAGCTTTTATGGTTTGTCTTTTTGTTGTTTTTATTTCACACAGAGAAAATTCCGTGATTAGAGTTACTTGAATCAATTTCAATAGTCTCGCATTTATATCTCATTTGTTTTGAAAATCTTTGAACTAGGATAAGAATTTTCTTAAAGCTTTTCCTGTTGACTGTCATATTATTTTACCTTTTTGGGGAATATGAAAGTATAGAAGAACACTTTTTAAATGGATATTCCCTTGTTTGATTTGAAATTCAAATACAGTGCAGTCTTTCAGTAGAGAAGAGTTTTGCTTGGCAAACGATTTTTGAAATAAACACATAATTATGTATTAATGTTAGTCTCAAGAGTAGATGATTCTAATTTCAGATATATATATTTTTTAATACCAGAATAATGACCTCTTCCTCTGGCTCTCCTGGCTCAGATGCTTCTCTCCATTCTATGCTGTTTGCTCTATGACCCTCAAATTGCCACTTCTGATGAGGTAGGTCCAGTAGGGGTTCCTTCCCTTTCTGCTATCTATACCATGTCTGGATAGATGGCTATATAACAATAAGAACAACCACAAGGAAACGAGTTTTAAATGCAGATGACATGACTAAGGATATAATAATGATTCTGTTTGTTATGTTTTGAGTGGATACATAAATGAGGGAATGGATGAGTTTATAAGAAGATTGGCATTGCAGTTGATTGCCATCAGAGCCAAACTAATCAGTTAGCGGTGCATTTGATCAGTAGCCAGGAAATGATCAAAGTATTTGACCATTAGCCAGTTAACCCGTAATTGATCCCACAAAAGTCTTTTCTACAATAATAGAAGAGCCTGGTACAGTGCATATGAAGGAGATGAGGGTGCTGCTGCTGAGGTAAAGAATGTGGCCTATTTCCCACTCTATCCTATAAGTGATCACTGCACCTATCCTTAAGCTCCCCTAGAAGCTCCCTAGAAGTTCCCCTCAGTCATTGCCTGGGCAGCTTTACCTCCTGCCATCTCCTTCTGGTCTCTGGGCTCCAGCAGCACCTGTCTGCTCTCAGTTCCTCAAACTAGCCACACTCTTATCCAGCTCAGAAGCATTATACATGTTGTCCCCTCTGCCTGGTATACTCTTCTGTTCTTTCTTATCAATGTCCATTCTTAAATATTCCCTCTTCGATGAAGCCTTCCCTCAGTATACCATGCAACTTTATTTGCCTCATCAGTCTGCCTTGAATATGCCTAAATCTTTCAATCCAGTACAAGTTCCCTAAGGCATGGACCATGTCTTGATTCTCTTTGTATACGTTTGTTATATGTTTATTTGGTTTTAATTGATTTGTTTACCTGAAATTTTTTTCAAGAAAGCATTAGATTCAAAAAAGGATCCCCATAAATAATGCATTGTGGTTAAAATAAAGATAATAGGTCAGAAATCAGACAGAATAGGTGGGAATAATTGTACCTGTTATGAAATAATTCCTGAAAATGAATGATTTACCTTTGTCTCCCATATAACATCAACAGAGGGTCTTACATCAGCCGAATATTAATTAAGGAGGCTATAACTGGGTTATCCATCTCCAAAAGCCAAAGAAGAACTAAATCAGCAGCATAGATGGCTAGATGTTGTAAAATTCCCAGCTGTTTTAGTTCCCTGATTTTTTTTAATCTTTTGACTTCGCATCTAAAAGCTACTTCTTTTTTTTTTTTTAATTTTATTTATGATAGGCACACAGTGAGAGAGAGAGAGAGAGGCAGAGACACAGGCAGAGGGAGAAGCAGGCTCCATGCACCGGGAGCCCGACGTGGGATTCGATCCCGGGTCTCCAGGATCGCGCCCTGGGCCAAAGGCAGGCGCCAAACCACTGCGCCACCCAGGGATCCCTAAAAGCTACTTCTGAGACAAATGTGGGAAAGCTGTGGTAAAAGAGTGACCTGAGGGGTACCTGGGTAGGTTGGTTAAGCAACTGACAATTGATCTCAGTTCAGGTCTTGATCTTAAGGTCATGAGTTCAAATCTCAGATTGGGCTCCACTCTGGGCATGAAGCCTACTCAAAAAAAAAAAAAAAAGAGTGACCTGAAGAGAGGCTCTTGGAGCTTACCTATGTCCAGAGTTCCCCATACCAGGCACCCAAGTGAAGTATGGGTGGGCTGCAGGGCTTCCTTTCATGCCTCTCTGGGGACTATCAGCCAGCCTAGGGTCCTGCTAGTCTCAATGAGGGACAACCTGTGCTCTCCAAGTCATGTCACCTTGCTTTTCACCTCTAATATCATGGCTTTTCTACATTTCTTATCAGAACTATCATGGGACGAGGTCCTTTTCCTTTTATCTGCCACTTTTAAGTATTTTAAAAGACTGAATGTAGTCCTTTTTCTCAGTCTGCCATTTACTTCACTCCTTTACCCTTAACACAGTCATTTTTACCTAACACAGCAAACCACTGTTTGCTGCTCTCTGCCCAGCATGTAATCCAGGTAAAAAAGGCAACCATGATGCCACCTGCACAGGTATGGCCACCTGTGGAAAGGTGAAACCATTTAAGCTGACCCTTTGTCCACTTGCAGCATATGACAGATATTATAAAGGAAGATTTATAAGGAGAAAAACAATATTTAAAATTATTTCTAATCTCCCTGCCTCATGGTTAGGGTGTTTCCTGGTAATAGCTGAGCCCTTTGTAAGTTAAATGCCCTTAACAGTAGAGGATGCAGGTTCAGCAGCAGAGGAGCTAGGGCAGGGTTATGTGGTTCTGCATAAGGTGAGTGCATTAATGAGATGGGAATAGAGAAATCCTGGAGGAAGGAGACAAGGGCAACCAGCACCAGACCCTGAGATGTTGGGGGACAAGAGAGAAGAGAGGTTAAGGTTTCTTCCTCAGCCAAGCTCTCCCCAAGCAGAAACATAAGTGAAGAGGATTTTTCCAGGGAAATGCCTTATACTGTGCAACCATGTTCTGGGAATTTTCATCAAAATTATTGAAAGCACAGTATGTTTGTAGAGTTAATTTCTGTTGAAGATAGTGAAGAGCAAGCATGGTTTTTGTGTCATATTGGGAGGGTAGGGGGAAGAGCAAAATCAGCTTGCTTAAACCTTGATTCTGACTTTGACTAATGGTATTTATGCATAATATGTATTCCAACCACTACCTTGTGTCTCCAGTGATGATTGTTCTACACAGTGAAGAGCTAAAGTCTCTAACCCAAGATATCTTTTCTTTGGAGAGAAACATTTTCCAGAACTTCTATAGCCAAAAGCCAAAAGATTGAAAATTATTTGTTTCAATTGGAAACATAAGATAATTAACAACTATTACTATACTATTTTTTTTCTTTTTAAAAAGATTTTATTTATTTATTCACGAGAGACACAGAGAGAGAGAGAGGCAGAAAAACAGGCAGAGGAGAAGCAGACTCCATGCAGGGAGCCTGATGTGGGACTCTATCCCAGGACTCCAGGATCATACCCTGGGCCGAAGGCAGGTGCCAAACTGCTGAGCCACCCAGGGATCCCCTATTTTTTTTAATAAATTAATTTTTTATTGGTGTTCAATTTACCAACATACAGAATAACACCCAGTGCTCATCCCATCAAGTGTCCCCCTCAGTGCCCGTCACCCATTCACCCCCACCCCCCGCCCTCCTCCCCTTCCACCACCCCTAGTTTGTTTCCCAGAGTTAGGAGTCTTTATGTTCTGTCTCCCTTTCTGATATTTCCCACACATACCATACTATTTTATAGCACTGACGTCAAATTGCTAATTTATGAATGGTTTTATATTACAAGTTTTGTATGCCCAAAACTTGTGGTTTTTATAAAATTTCCATTCTTATAAACTTAAATTTGTTTATCAAGCCAGTTATTCCAAATATATATATTAGGGTTTTTGTCTGAAATGAAATTATAAGCTGCTGAGTTCAATAACTATAACATGTCTTTATTTTTTCCAGTTTGTATAAAACACTAACAAAAAATGGAAAGCTATTTCAATTTTTAAGACTATATTCTCCATAACTCTCAGCAGATGACATAAAAAATTAGCCTCCTTTGAGCTTAGGCTTCTTCTAATTAGCTTAGGTCTCTCAACAGAGAATATTATTGAAATTCTAGGACTGCACAGCAGAGACTTTTGGCACAGGTCCAGGAACCCATGAAGTTTCTCCAAAGCAGAATTTATTTCCTATCTATGGTAGAGGATGTTCATGCAAGTTGTCCATCAGAGGGATTTAAGTTAGAAGTAAGGGGATATCTTTCAGGAAAATAAGTTATTTTATCTCTGGGGTGACTCAGAATATATCACATCATCATGTCACAAAGCAGGTATTATGTCAAGGTCCCGTAAAAGCAGAAGACAATGCTCCAAATTCATGAGGAGAGAAAATGTGGGGAGACTAAAAAACACTTGAAGTGGCAGGACCCCTTCCTCTGAAAATTATAGGTCTGTGATTTTCTTCCAGAGCCTAGAAGATGGAAGCCAGTCTTTGTCTGACCTTTTATTCTAGGGCCTATGAAAAATTGCAATCATTATACATTGTAAAATAGGATCATTGTGTTATGTCTGGCACCAGTGTAGTAACAGAGAGGAAGTTTGCAATAGACATAATTGGATCATCTTTAAAGGAAGATAGAACTCAGTTAAAATAAATATGACTCTACCTAGCCTCTGAAGGAGGGATGATTCTTTTATAATATTTAGATATACTGGTTTGGGCCTGGAGCAGGATTGGAGAAGGGGAGTATCTGGATTAGATCATCCTGTCAATTAATTAATTGTTATATTCCAAAATACATTATACTTATTTTTAACTAAATTTATGGAGGCCTGAGGTGGTACAAGTTTAGCTAGGCCACTGGCGGTGGGAATAGAGAGTAAGGATACATCCGAGGAGCATTTCGGGTAGGGAATGTTGTGATTTCATGACATATTGGTCATAGGGGCTGAGTGAAGAGACTGAAGTGAAAGATATTTTCAAATTTTCTCAACTGGGAGATCAGATGAGTTCATGAGCAAAATGGTAGAGTTAGAAGGAAATTGTTTGAAAGAAAATGAAGGGAAAGGGTAAGGCTGTGTTTTGGTCCCACTGAATTTTGTGTGGCAGTTGAGTATCCAAGGGGGAAGTATTAAGAGGATCTTAAAATTGGGTGTTCTGTGAAGGGGAGAGGTTATGTTAGAAGCTATAGATCTAGAAGTCATCAGTGTACAATCCATACAGATAAAAGTAGATGAGATCTCAGAGTGAAAATAAAGGCCTAAGTTCTGACTCTGAGAATCGGGAATTGGTGTTACATGAGTTTTTTATGTAGTTACTTTTGGCAGCCAATACTACATTTCATTCAATTGATGATAACAGTAAGATTGGGGAAACATATTTCCTGTTTTTCTATAGGTTTTCCATTTTTTCTGTAGTCAAATTTATCCATTACCATCAAGAAGCTATATTTGTTTTAGTGATGAACTTTCCTCTAGCAAGCATTAAAAAGAAGTCCTGTCTGGCTGCAGATTTTTTTTTAAAATGACACAAACATAAACCTATTTTCCCCCTTAATTTTCAATTCTGAGCTTTTTAACGATGAACTGCACTGTGGTAGAAGAGAGAGGAGGAAGGCAGTGGGTAGAGACAGATCTTTTTATAAAGATCAGCAATTCTCCATGCTTTTATCCCAGGCAAAGATTACATTTAACACCCAGGGGTCTTAGCTGCCTCAGATCCTTTTTAGAACGAGTAGCTGTGGCACTGCAGATAGTTTGGGGTGTCCTTTCATTTTTTGACAGTATTAAATATATACCCCAGTGAGCCATAAATCAGTGATTTATCTAAGAATAAATCATATCTCTAATAAGGGACCACTTCCTTTAAATTGGACAGTGTATTAAACAGATGAACTTTCTCAAAAATACAAACTGTCAGCTGGCTATTTTTAATGAATATAACTTAAAATTTCTCTTTCTTTAGGAGAAAGTGATTTTTCTTCAAAAGGGCAAAACTAGGGGATTTGCTGAGTTTTGTTGGTTATTGTATATACACTATTTAATCTTTCAGCTACAGGGGGAGTGAAGGTTTTCTCCCAAAGTTTTCACTATCAAGGTTGCTTCTTAGGGAAGGGACAGAAGAGGCATATAGAGATGAACCTACAGGAACTAAACTTGGTGGAAATGCAGTAGGACAGGGCTCCATGTGGACTGACTTTGTATATATGTGTGTTAGTATTTCACACTGGAAATATTCAATGTCATCACAGGTTGGGTGGGCCTCATTTGCTGTTATTCTTGGTACTTAGTATAGTATCTGAACTGCCCAGTAGGTGCTTAGAAACTATCTACTGAATAGATATATGTTGTGTGCTGAAATGATAATGATGATTTCTTAAGTGTCTGGATCCCATTTTTGGCTATTCTAATTTACCAAAGAAGTGATCTGTTCCTTTACCACTATTAGCCTAGAAGAAGAGCTGTAAAAGAGAAAAGATTATGAAGATGTAATCACTTTTTCCATCCATAGCATAAGGTATTTTATAAGCATTTGTATATCTATGTCCTGCTTAGATTCATTTTAATTAATAAGTTTCAGTGGTGGGCAGTAAAAAGAAGGGTGTGGACATGAGTGAAAAGGAAGAAAATTCCTTTAAAGGGCTGTCATCCAAGAGACCTGGTTACCTAAAACTGAATAAGTGGATCAGTTGTATACAGATGCGAAATCTGAACAGCTGAAGATAGATATAGACATGATGGACACATCTATTTCTAGCAATATAGTGAACTAAAATATTCAGACACCCTCTTGTGCAAAATACCTGAAAACACTGAATAAAATGTTTAAATACATATAGGTTTAATCTGTAGCTAAGCTGGCAAAATGGAAGGAAAATACTTAAGGCTAAAAATAATAATTAGGCAGTAATCCAGAAAGGTAATTAGGTAATGAGCCAGGGGTTCATTTTTTTTTGCATCTCCCAAAGAATGGCACTCAGGGAAAAAAACAAATTGTGGGGTGGAAGGAACTTGCCCTACCAAGGGAGATGGAAAGGAAACTTTCCTTAGTTCTAAATGAAGAAAAATGATGTCTTACTTGGGAATTTGGAACCATACACTGGCCCTTTCATAGGCCAAAATGTAGATTACATGGGTGAGCCAAAAATCCAAACTAAGCATTGAATTGAAAGTGCTCTTTGGTTGGTAGTGCTTTAAGATACTGTGTTGAAGAACATGGAAGACTCCTAACTCTGGGAAAGGAACTAGGGGTGGTGGAAGGGGAGGAGGGCAGGGGGTGGGGGTGACTGGGTAGTGGGCACTGAGGTGGGCACTTGACAGGATGAGCACTGGGTGTTATTCTGTATGTTGGCAAATTGAACACCAATAAAAAATAAATTTATTATTTAAAAAAAAGATACTGTGTTGAAGAACTCACCTTAAACCCAAACCTCAAATAATTTTTGTGTATAAAATTCAATAAATGCAAAAGATAATTAAAAACAAAACTCCTAGGAGAAAACAATGCAGCATGAGTGAGAGGTTCCTCACTCAATCTAAAAATTACAAAATCAAGACCACAAAGACCAGATTTCCTAAGTATTGAACACAAAATATATAAAATAAGCATGCCTAAATATTTAAAGAAGTGAAAGAGAAATTTTAACTTGTGACTATCAGAGGAAAGACGAAGAAGAAAAGGCAGATTTTAAAGAGAACCAAATAGAACCTCCAGAAATAGTAATATAATAATTGAGGTTAAAAAGTAAAGAATGATTTACAAACCCAATTAGACATAGTAGGATAAAGAATTAATGAGTTGGAAGTTGAATCTGACAAATTATTCAGAATGCAGTGCAGAGAGGAAAAGAAGTGAATGTTTTTCTTTTATATATAATATCTCTATATTTATATGTATATTATTGAAATTCTATCTGCCAACATATAGTATAACACCCGGTGTTCATCCGTCAAGTGCCGCCCTCAGTGCCCATCACCCAGTCACCCTATCCACCACCCACCTCCCCTTCCACTATCCCTTGTTAATTTCCCAGAGTTAGGAGTTTCTCATGTTCTGTCACCCTCTCTAATTTTTCCCACTCATTTTCTCTCCTTCCCCCTATGATCTCTTTCACTATTTTTTATATTCCCGTATTAGTGAAACCATCTAATGATTGTCCTTCTCCGATTGACTTACTTCACTCAGCATAATACCCTCCAGTTCCATCCACGTTGAAGCAAAGTGAATTCTTTTAATCAGAGTCCTTCTAGGAGAACTGAGCTAATGGAGAAAGCAGCAATATTTAAAGAAATAATAGATGAGAACTTTCCTGCATTGATGAGAGACAAGAATTATGATATTCAGAATAAATAAAAATCTATGTTTAGACACATTCTGACAAAAAATACAGAATCTTTAATATAGCCAGAGAGGAAAGAACAGTTACGGACAAAGGAATGGCAATTAGACTGGGCTTGGACTTAGGTGAAACAAGTGAAGTGCCTAGAGTATAAGATTTCAAGAGACACTCATTGTCCAGTCCAACAGCATAATGATTCAAAATACTTAATGGGAGAGGAGTGGCTTTCTCCTTTAGGAACAGGAAATCCTTTTTAACTTAAAAATGACATTTACGGCAACTGGTATTGCCAAAGAGCTTTAATATTATTGTCCCTTATAGCTTTTGCCAAGCTTGTACTTAAGGAAAAGGGGCTAACCTCTTCTAGAAAGTACTTTTGTAGTTGTAAGAATGGAAAGATGAGACACATAGCAAGCAATATGGAGGAGGCTAGAAGGTTTGTAGATCCAAATTTTGTACTAAATTTGTTAAATATCCCTAACTCAGAAAAATTTCAGCAAGTCACAGAAAAGAAAGTCTCAAAGTAAGATAGAACGATTTATTCTACTCCAACTGAGAAGTAAAATGAGGGTTATTCCAAGGCAGGGGTAGCAAATACTTGACACCTATGCTGCCTTGTTCAAGTCCTCTGTTAATGCCAGATGCCATTAATTAACTGTAACACCCTATTTCTCAGCTCAGCTCTCCTCTCAAAAGCTGAGAGGACTTACCAAAGGACTCAGGATTCATTGATGTATCTCTAACTAACTAGAACAGTACCTGGGACCTTTTTTGTGCTCAGTAAATATTTGTTGGCAGATGAATGAATTGGAGTTGACAAATAAGATTAATCCTATTTGCCATCACTATCAGGGCAGTGATTAATAATAATGAATAATGATATCTAGAAAGATAACTTCTTTGTCCAATTCACCTCCTCAGAAAAGGTGAGTTCTGAGAAGTTAAGGCCTCCTTGTCTGGGATGTGATGTCCCACTGGGACAAGCAGAGCATAGAGGAATGGCCTGGTGTGTTTGTGGTTTTTGCATGAAATTGAGAGATAATTCTGGAAAGTGATATCTATAGATAGTTTTGACTAGGCCCTCTTCCTAACTTCAGTTTGTCCACTAGTATCCTCCTTTGGGAATCATACTATCAGAGGAGACTAGTGGGTGTCAATCAGGTTTAAATTCTATCTACCAGGCTAACTGCAATGTGTGAGTAGGACTTTTTCTATCCTAGGTTTAATAAGGGCCTAAGAACTGGTGATGAAGGAGTCAAGAGTTGAGAATTAGAAAAGAGCTCTGACCCTTCAAAATTTGTATATCCTCTCAAGGAAGGACAGTACTCACTTATATGAGTATTTCTGGAAGGACCTACTCATGTCTCTAGCAAAGATGGATAAGGGTTTCCTGAAGCTGAGGAGCTCTAGCCTTTGAGCTAAGTTGATCAGAGAGAAGGAAGATCCCATTTTGATACTTCAACCAGAGACTGAATACTCACTTTGTGATCTTCCACTAGTCCATCAGGCTTGAGATTGCTATGACTGAATCTGGAGATCCAATTTCAGGCTAATTGATGAGGAAGGATAGATACACTCAGGCAGATTCTGGGGAAAGTTGTGAACTTCAAGGATAATGAGAAAACCTTACAAACTTCTAAACAGAGCAAATTTCTTACAATGGAGAAAGAATCAGAATCGGACTAGAAGACAGAGGTATTTATATGATATCTGTAAATCATAAGAGGAAAGAAATAGCTACAATCCAGGGATTCTATCCCCAGCCATGAAGTAATTTACCTATCAAAGAGAAAGGAAAATATTTGCACAAATTTGAGAATTCTGAGTATACACTACGTGCATACCAATCTGAAGAAAATGAAGAATTCCAGCCACATGAACAGAGCAGAGACTTAAAATAACAGGTGATGAAGAGGGAAGGCGAGTGGTGAGCAGTGAATCATGCCATGGGTATGGTGTAATTTTGATGGGGAATAATAGATTGACTGGTAATGTTTCTAATATAACTACCAAATAAGGATTTCCAAATGAAAAAGACATACTTTGAGAGAACATATTATTAAAATCTGGAACTAAAAGTACTAAATTATCTCAGCCAAACCTAAAATTTGAAATGTGGCAGTAAAAGCACTCAAATTCAACCTTCCATTCTGGAAGGAGGAGGTAAAGAAGTAAAATTTATTTTGAGTCTCTTCATACTGAGGAGGACAATGAGAGAGATGAGCACATTGTCAGTAGAAGGAGCTGGTTATCTATAGAATGGTGCAGAGAAATATATTTGATCATGAGCATTGGCAAAGTACAATAAAAGTGTCTGATAGAATATACAAATTACAGAAAAAAAAATAAATGATAATCTGACCAAATTAATAATGAAAAGTAAAAGGAGAAAATGACAAATATACAAATAGTATATTTGAGTACTAGAAACTAGAAAGGAATAGAAACTCATCAGTTTTTACCCCAACCGTGAATAAGCAAAATTTTCCTAGTAGGAGATAGATAATACTGGGTTGAGTTTAAAAAACAAAACCCTATATGTTTTTTGTTTTGTTTTATAATATTTTTATAATTTTAAAATTATTACCTTATTACATTTAAAGTGATAAAAAATACTTAAGAGGGAAAGAAAGATAAAAACAACTGAAGGCAAATGAAAACAAACATTAAAACCAGATAAGGTGGAATGTAAGAGTAATTAGGATGAAAAAGGATGAAAGGATGAACACGGATGTTTTATGATGAAATTTTTGAAAACCATGAAGATTTCTAATATACCAAACAATACATCAGCTAGATAAACATAGAGATGTAATTTTAAGTTTATTTTTAAATTTTAGTTCAAAAAATTGTAGACTTACAGAGGAGTTACATAGTTCAGAAGGGTGGAGCAAGACGGTGGAGGGGTAGGGTGCCCAAGTCACCTGTCCCCACTAACCTACTTAGATAACTTCCAAACCATTCCTGCACACCTACGAATTCGACCTGAGATTTAAAGAGAGAACAGCCGGAATGCTACAGAGAGAAGGGTTTTCGCTTCTAACATGGTAGGAAGGCGGAAAAAAATAAAAAAGAATCCAGTTGGGGAGGGGCCCCGCGGGGAGCCGGGCTGAGCGGGGCGGGGAGAGCCTCCAGGACAGGAGAGCCCCACCCTGGAGACGCGGGGACTTTAAAAATCCGCACTGGATTCTTTGCGGCGGGAAAGGCACTTGCAAGGACCTCGGGCAGGATCGCAGGAGGGGCAGTGGATCCCCCAGGTTCCCGGGGTCACTAGCAGAGGAGGGGCGCCCGGCCGAGCACCGGTAAAGGACTGGAGTGCGCTGCGGGGCCTCGGGAGTGGGATTCCAGCGCGATTCCAGCACCGGGGGACACAGCCCAGGATCCGGTGATCCTCCGGGGCCAGGCGGAGGCGGGGAGGGCCCAGGACAGCGAGGATGCTCCAGTGGGGCGCCCCAGCTGTGCAGGTCAGCGCCCCCCGCCCCAGGAGCATCCAGGTCCCTGCACACTGGGAGCTGCGGAGTTACGGGGGGAGCGGACTCCAGGGCTGGGGAGCTGGCCGCCGCCAGTGTGGTCGTTCCTCCTGGTGTCACCCTGTGCCTGGGAGGGGCGGGGCCGCCAGGGGACGGGGCTTCAGGGTAAACAGCTTCCACTGGGCCCGGCACACTGCGGGGGGCGAGGCAGCTCCCCAGGTGCACCCACCTGAGAGTCAGCACAGCGGACCCTCCCCCAGAAGACCAGCTGGAAGCACAGGGGAAGAGCAAGTTCTTGACCGAGCAGCGCTGGGAAGCTCCAGGGGAAGTCGAGGGATTTATAGCATATAGAGCTAGAGGGCACCCCTCCTTTTTTTTTTTCCTTTTTCCAGTACTACTCGTTTTTATATCAGACTATAAATATCTATTTCTTTCTCTTTCCCTCCTTAACTACAATATTTTACCACCTCTTCATTTTTAAGTTTCTTCCTTTTTGACTTTCCTATTTCTACCATTACAGATCCCAGATATATTTTCCACCTCTAGATTCCCTTCAACATCCTCAACTTAATTTTGGGAGATATATAAGATACTTTTTTTTGTTTTGTGTTTTTTGTTTTCCCTACCTCGTTTTGTTCTACTATGGCGAAAGTTAATACCTTCTAAAACATGACCAGCATGCACCCAGAACCAAGTGGTATACTGTGCTGGTTCATTCTGTGACATTCCTCATTCCCATTCTGCCCCCCTCTTTTATCTCGTTTATGTTTTGGTGGTCAGTGGTGAGGCTCTCTACAAGTATTTCTGGTTTATATAAATTTGGGACTGAGCATCTTCTAACATACACAACTTAATACACTCAGAACCAAGAGGATCACCTTCTAGGATCCCTCTGGTAGACTACATTCTCCCTCCACACCACCACCATCTCCCAGTAACCCCCCCCTTTTTTCTTCTCCTTTTTTTTCTTTTTTCTTTTTTTTCTCTTTACTTTTGTGTTTTTCTCTTTTATTCTTCTTTGGGATTCTTGGCCTTTTTTACTACTTTGTTTTAAAATTTGTTTTTCAGGGGATCCCTGGGTGGCGCAGCGGTTTGGTGCCTGCCTTTGGCCCAGGGCACGATCCTGGAGACCCGGGATCGAATCCCACATCGGGCTCCCTGCATGGAGCCTGCTTCTCCCTCTGCCTCTCTCTCTCTCTCTCTCTCTGACTATAATAAATAAATTTAAAAAATTAAAAAAAAATAAAATTTGTTTTTCACTTTAGTGGTCCTTTTGCTTTATTTTTTTCTGATCTTTGTTTTCATTTTCTGGTCTCTGATCTCATCAGAATTATCTAGGGTAAAATTTACTTAGGTCGTGGTTGATATTCTTGACTCAGCCCACTCATACAGCTACTCTTGCACTAAGAAAAATGACTAGAAGGAAGAACTCCTTACAAAAGAAAGAAGCAGAAACAGCACTCTCTGCCACAGATATATAGAATATGGATTACAATTTGAGTCAAGAAGCCAATTCAGAAGCACAGTTATAAAGCTACTGGTGGCTCTGGAAAGAAAAGCATAAATGACTCAAGAGACTTCATGACTGCAGAATTTAGATCTAACCAGCCAAAATTAAAAATCAATTAAATGAGATGCAATCCAAACTAGAAGTCATAATGATGAGGGTTAATGAGGTGGAATAAAGAGTGAGCAACACAGAAGACAAGTTGATGGCAAGGAAGGAAGCTGAGGAAAAAAGAGAAAAACAATTAAAAGACCATGAGGAAAGGTTAAGGGAAATAAATGATAGCCTCAGAAGGAAGAATCTATGTATTATTGGGGTTCCAGAAGGCACCAGGAGGGACAGAGGGACAGAAAGCGTATTTGAACAAATCATAGTTGAGAACTTCCCTAATTTGGGGAGATAAACAGGCATTTAGATCCAGGAGATAAAGAGGTCCTCCCCAAAATCAATTAAAAAACCATTCAACGCCTCGACATTTAATAGTGAAACTTGCAAATTCCAAAGATAAAGAGAAAATCCTTAAAGCAGCGAGAGACAAGAGATTCCTAACTTATATAGGGGGAAATATTAGATTAACAGCAGACCTCTCCACAAAGACCTGGCAGGCCAGAAAGAAATGGCAGAATATATTCAAGGTACTAAATGAGAATAACATGCAGCCAAGAATACTACATCCAGCAAGGCTCTCATTCAGAATAGAGAGATAAAGAGCTTCCAAGATAGGCAGAAACTGAAAGAATATGTGACCACCAAACCAGCTCTGCAAGAAATATTAAGGGGAATCCTGTAAAAGGAAGAGGAAGCCCAAAGAAATAATCCACAAAAACAGGGACTGAATAGGTATTACGATGACACTAAATTCATAGGAAATGCAAACGATTTTTAAAATGTTTTATGAGCAACTATACGCCAATAAATTAGGCAATCTAGAAGAAATGAATGCATTTCTGGAAAACCACAAATTACCAAAACTGGAACAGGAAGAAATAGAAAACCTTAACAGGCCAATAACCAGGGAGGAAATTGAAGCAGTCATCAAAAATCTCCCAAGATACAAAAGTCCAGGGACAGATGGCTTCCCTGGGGAATTCTATCAAATTTAAAGAAGAAATAATACCTATTCTACTAAAGCTGTTCTGAAGGATAGAAAAGGACAGAATATTCCAGACTCGTTTTATGAGGCCAGCATCACCTTAATTCCAAAACCAAAGACGCCACCAAAAAGCAGAAGTATAAACCAATATCCCTGATGAGCACAGATGCAAAAATTCTCAACAAGATACTAACCAATAGGATCCAAAAGTACATTAAGAAGATTATTCATCATGACCAAGTGGGATTTATCCCTGGGATGCAAGGGTGGTTCAACATTCGTAAAACAATCAACGTGATAGATCGCATCAATAAAAGAAACAACAAGAACGATATGATCCCCTCAATAGATGCAGAGAAAGCATTTGACAAAATATAGCATCCCTTCCTGATCAAAACTCTTCAGAGTGTAGGGATAGAGGCAACATTCCTCAGCATCTTAAAAGACATCTATGAAAAGCCCCCAGCAAATATCATTCTCAATGGGGAAACACTAAGAGCCTTTCCACTAAGATGAGGAATACAACAGGGATGTTCACTCTCACCACTGCTATTCAACATAGTACTAGAAGTCCTAGCCTCAGCAATCAGGCAACAAAAAGAAATAAAAGGCATTCAAATTGGCAAAGAAGAAGTCAAACTCTCCCTCTTTGCAGACTCCACCCCAAGATTGCTAGAACTCATACAGCAATTCGGCAATGTGGCAGGATACAAAATCAATGCCCAGAAATCAGTGGCGTTTCTCTACACTAACAATGAGACTGAAGAAAGAAATTAAGGTGTCAATCCCATTTACAAAAGTTGCACCCAAAAGCTAAGATACCTAGGAATAAACCTAACCAAAGAGGTAAAGAATCTATATCCTAAAAACTACAGAACACTTCTGAAAGACATTGAGTAAGACACAAAGAGATGGAAAAATATTCCATGCTTATGGATTGGAAGAATTAATATTGTGAAAATGTCAATGTTACCGAGGGCAATATACACATTCAATGCAGTCCCCATCAAAATACCATGGACTTTGGAGTTGGAACAAATAATCTTAAAATTTGTGTGGAATCAGAAAAAAGACCCCAAATAGCCAGGGGAATACTGAAAAAGAAAACCAGAGCCAGGAGCATCACAGTTTCAGATTTCAAGTTCTACTACAAAGCTGTGATCATCAAGACAGTGTGGTACTGGCACAAAAACAGACACATAGATCAATGGAAAAGAATAGAGAACTAAGAAATGGGCCCTCAATTCTATGGTCAACTAATATTTGACAAAGCAGGAAAGATTATCCACTGGAAAAAGGACAGTCTCTTCAATAAATGGTGCTGGGAAAATTGGACAGCCACGTGCAGAATGAAACTAGACCATTCTCTTACACCATACACAAAGATAAACTCAAAATGGATGAAAGATTTAAATGTGAGACAAGAATCCATCAAACCCTAGAGGGGAACACAGGCAACGCCCTTTTTGAACGTGGCCACAGCAACTTCGTGTAAGATACATCTATGAAGGCAAGGGAAACAAAAGCAAAAATGAACTCTTGGGACTTCATCAAGATAAAAACCTTCTGCACAGCAAAGGAAACAGTCAACAAAACTAAAAGACAACCTACAGAATGGGAGAAGATATTTGCAAATGACATCTCAGATAAAGGGCTAGTATCCAAGATCTACAAAGAACTTATTAAACTCAATAGCAAAGAAACAAACAATCCAATCATGAAATGGGCAAAAGACATGAACAGAAATTTCTCCAAAGAAAACATACGCATGGCCAACAAGCACATGAGAAAATGCTCTGCATCACTTGCCATCAGGGAAATACAAATCAAAACCACAATGAGATACCACCTCACACCAGTGAGAATGGGGAAAATTAACAAGACAGGAAACAAATGTTGGAGAGGATGTGGAGAAAGGGGAACCCTCCTGCACTGTTGTTGGGAATGTGAACTGGTGCAGCCACTCTGGAAAACTGTGTGGAGGTTCCTCAAAGAGTTAAAATAGATCTGCCCTATGACCCAGCAATTGCCCTGCTGGGGATTTACCCCAAAGATACAGATTCAGTGAAAAGCTGAGACACCTGCAGCCATGTTTATAGTAGCAATGTCCACAATAGCCAAATTGTGGAAGGAGCCTCGGTGCCCCTCAAAAGATGAACGGATAAAGAAGATGTGGTCTATATATACAATGGACTATTACTCAGCTATTAGAAACGACGAATACCCACCATTTGCTTCGACGTGGATAGGAACTGGAGGGTATTATGCTGATTGAAGTAAGTCAATCATCATATAAGATGAGACAGGACAAATAATGAGATTGAGAAGGACAATCATCATATGGTTTCACTTATATGGGAAATATAAAGAATAGTGAAAGGGATCATAGAGAAAAGGAGAGGAAATGAGTGGGAAAAATCAGAGAGGGTGACAAAACATGAGAGACTCCTAACTCTGGGAAAAGAACAAGGGGTAGTGGAAGGGGAGGTGGGCGGGGTGATGGGGTGACTGGGTGATGGGCACTGATGGGGGGAACTTGGGTGTTATACTATATGTTGGCAAATCGAACTCTAATAATAAAATATACAAAAAAAATAGTACAGAGAGTTCCTGTCTAACCTCCATCAAGTTTTCTCTATATGACCATGGTATCACTGTCAAATCCAAGAAATTAATATTGACACATTACTATTAATTAAACTATAGACTTTATTTAGATTCCCCTTGTTTATTCACTAAAGTCCCTTTTTTCTTGTTTGAGCATCTAATCCAGGATACCATATTCTATTTAGTTGTTGAATTTCCTTTGTTCTCTCCAATTGTTGACAGTTTTCAGTCATTCCTCCTTCCCTTCCTCCTCCCCATCTTCCTCCTCCTTCCTTCAACCCTTCTTCTTCTTCTCTTCCTTCTCCCCCTCCCCTCCCTCTGTCCCTCCCTTTCTTCACCACTCCTCCTCCTCCTTCTTTTTCTTCTTCTCTTTACTTTGACACATTTTTTAGGACTATTCAGATATTTTGTAGAATGTCTCCTTATTTGGGTTTGTCTGATGTTTTTTCTCATGGTTAGGCTGAAGTTATGGATGTTAGAGAAGGCTACCAGAGAGATATGTTCCCTTATATTCCCTTTCCAGTACATCATATCAGTGGCTAAATGGTGTTAATTTGTCTTATGACTGGTGATATCATGTTAATTATGGTCACATAGTTAAGGTGGTGTCTGACAGGATTCTTCAATATAATGTTATTTTTCCCCTTTAAAACTCATAAATATGTGGGAAGGGAGATACTTTGAGGCTACGCAAAAAATCTTGTTTCACTTTAAGTCTTGCTTCACCTACTGATTTTAGCATTCCCTGGAGGATCTTACCTACAGCAGTAACTATGGTATTCTTGTGGTGATCTTATTCTTTTTATAGATTGACTGAAATTCTTTCCCCTTTTATTTATTTAATCATTTATTTGTATCAGTATGGACTCCTGGATATTTATTTTATTTTCTTGAGTTACAAAATCTATACTATCACTTTGCTAAAATGGTTCCAATCTCAGCCACTGAGAGCTCTTCCAGGTTGGGTTGCTGTGACCTTTTGACATGACTCCATTTTTTAAAAAATTTTAATGCTTCTTTAATTTCTGGTATAACAAGATATTCTTATATTTTCTCTATTGCCTGGATTTTTCTGAGGAGTCTGTTTTTTTATTATTATTTTTTTATTGGAGAATGTCATTTAAAACCAATGTCTGGGCACTAGGTATACTAATTGCTACTGGTGTGTCTCTGCTTCTAGACAGAGCTAGAAAATATATAGACAAATACTAATCTATGCATGCAGACACACAATCCGTTAGATGATAGATAGATGATAGATAGATAGATAGATAGATAGATAGATAGATAGATAGATAGACAGATAGATTGATTCACTTGTTGAAGGACCCTTGGGTCTCCAGTTTTTAGTGATTATGAATAAAACTTCTATAAACATTTATATGCAGGTTCTTGTATGAACATAAATTTTAATTTTACTGGGTACACACACACACACTTTTTAAAATACGAGTTTTGGGGGCATCTGGGTGGCATAGTTGGTTTAGTGTCTGACTCTTTGTTTCAGCTTAAGTTGTGATCTCAGAGTCATAAACTCAAGCCCCGCATTGGGGTCTACACTCAGCACGGTAGTCTGCCTGAGATTCTCTCTCCCTTTGCTCCTCCTGCTCATGATCTCTCTAAAATTAATAAATCTTAAAATAAAATGAAATAATATAAAATAAAATAAAAATATGAGTTTATTCTAATACTTTCAACTCCAATCTAACACTGGTGGGTTTATTCTAGCATTCCCAGGTTGCTTATAACTTTTCTCCACCGATGAGAAACCTCCCTTTCATTATCTATAATATATTTACTTATTTGTCTTACATGTAAAATACTTTCAGAGTTGTTTGTGCATACTCCTGAGAAAACCATTCAATGCATAGTCATTTGGGTCTCCTTTTACTTAACAAAATGCCTTTAAGATTCATTTATATTGTCAGATGGATTAGTCAGTTCGTGTTTTTTTATTGCTGAATGATATTTTACTGTATGAATGTACCACAATTAGACACAATATTGATGTACAGTTCTTTTTGTCTTTAGCCTTACTAGTATCCAGTGAAAGTATCCTTTTGCAAAGTTACTTAGATCAATTTCTGTTTTGTCTTACCCAATTAAATGTAGCTAAGTCATTTATTTGTAACATGGTTAGATTCACTTGTGATAGTCTACATTTTATCTTGGATTTCCTTGACATCTTGGGTTCATTTTTTAAATTTGCGTGTAGTAGACTTTTGCGGTACACAGTTCTATGGGATCTGACAAACGCATACAACCATATGTCTATGGCCACAATATCATACAAAACAATTCTACCTATCCAAAAATTCTTTGTGCTACTCATTTGTAGTCAACCACCCTCATCACTCACAACCCCTAGAATGACAGACCTTTTTAAGGTATCTATCTATAATTTTCCTATTGAGAACATAATATGAATGGAATAATTCAATGTGTAGTGTTGGGTGTCACTTCTTTCACTTAATAAAATACACTTAAGATTCTTTCATGTTGGATGAATCATTAGTTCCTGTCTTTTTATTGCTGAATGATATTCTACTGCATGGATGTACCAGATTTTTTTTTTCCCTATCGAAGGACACCTGGATTGTTTTTAGTTTTTGGCAATTATGAATAAAGCTAGCATAAACATTTGCATACAGGTTTTATGTGAACATATGTTTTTATTTCACTGGGTAGATACATAGGAGTGCAGTTGCTAGGACAAATGATAAGTGTATATTTAGTGTTATGTGAAACAATCAAACTCTTTTCCATAGTGACTATGCCATTTTCCATGTCTATCAGTAATGTGTGTTTCAATTGTTTTGAATCTTTGCAAGCAGTATGTATTGTTAGTTTATCTTTTGTTTTTGTTCTTATCTATTCCATGAGATGTATAATAACATCTCATTGTGGCTTTAATTTATGTTTTCCAGATCTCTGGTGATGTAGAACATCTTTTTATGTGCTTATTTGCTATCCATGTATCTTCTTTGGTGAGGTGTTCAGTTCTGCTCATTTTTTTGTTGGGTTGTTTGTTTACTTATTGTTGAATTTGAGAGTTCTTTATATATTTTAGATAGCAGTCCTTTGTGAGGTATGTAACTTGAAACTATTTTCTCCATTGTATAGTTTGTCCTTTAAGTTCCTTAATAATGCCTTTTACAGAGAAAATTTTTAAATTTTGATATTAAATTTTTTCTTTTATGGATCCTGCTTTTAGAGTTGTATTTAAAAACTCTCCACTAGGTTCTCTTACATCAATCGCCTAAGAGTCATGCTGTAAAAAGCAACAAACTTTCCTCTTCTCCTCCATCTGCCCAGCAGTCATAAAGCAACAACCATATGTGAATGCATCTCCATCTGTACTGGCCAGGCTGGTGTCCTGATGAGAGCTCTATTGCCCAGAACATGGCATCCAGACCAATGGTCGGATGCCAAGTAACAAGACCATTGCAGGAGGAGATGACTCCTTCAACATCTTCAGTGAGACAGATGCTGGCAAGCATGTACCCAGGGCAGTGTCTGTAGACCTGAAACCCAGAGTCATTGATGAAGTTCACAATGGCACCTACCACCAGCTTTTCCACCCTCAGCAGCTCATCGCAGGCAAGAAAGATGCTGCCAATAACTATGCCTAAGGACACTATACCATTGACAAAGAGATCATTGACCTTGTCTTGGAATGAATTTGTTAAGTGGCCAGTGAGTACACAGGTCTTCAGGGCTTCTTGGTTTTCCACAGTTTTGGAGGGGGAACTGGTTCCAGGTTCACCTCTCTGCTGATGGAACATCTTTGTCAGTTATGGCAAGAAGTCCAAGTTGGAGTTCTTCATTTACTCTGTCCCCCAGATTTCCACAGCTGTAGCTAAGCCCTACAACTCCATCCTCACCACCCACAGCACCCTGGAACACTGAGATTGTGCCTTAATGACAGACAATGAGGCCATCTATGACATATATCATAGAAACCTTGATATTGAATGCCCAACCTACACTAACCTAAGTAGGTTGATAGGTTAAATTGTGTCCTCCATCACTACTTCCCTAAGATTTGATGGAGCCCTGAATGTTGATCTAACAGACCTCCAGACCAACCTAGTGCTCTATCCCCACTTCTAGTTTCCTCTGGTCATATATATTCCTGTCATTTCTGCTGAGAAAGCCTACCATGAACAGCTTTCTGTAGGAGAAATCACTGATGCATGCTTTGAGCCAGTCAACCAAATGGTGAAATGTGCCCCTTGCCATGGTAAATACATGGCTTGCTGCCTGTGGCACCATAGTGACATGGTCCTAAAGATGTCAGCACTGCCATTGCCACCATCAGGACCAAACATACCATCCACTTTGTAGACTGGTGCTCCACTGTGCTTCAAAGTTGGCATTAATTACTAGCCTCCGACTGTGGTACCTGGTAGAGACCTGGCCAAAGTATGCAAGCTGTGTGTATACTGAGCAACAGCACAGCCATTGCTGAGGCATAGGCTAACCTGGACCATAAGTTTGACCTGATATATGCCAAGCATGCCTTTGTTCAGTGGTATGTAAGAAGGGCATGAATGAAGAGAGTTTTCTGAGGCCCATGAGGACATGGCTGCCCTTGAGAAGGATTATAAGGAGGTTGGAGTGGTATCTGTTGAAGAAGAGGGTGAAGAAGAAGGAGAGGAATACTAAAGTTAAAAATGTTACAAAGGTGCTGATTTTAAGGGAAGTTTATTCTGTTTTAAACATTGAAAAGTTGTGCTCTGATCAGTTAATTTGTATGTAGCAGTGTATACTCTTATACACAGTTACTGACCTGTGCTTTATAATAATACTTTATTATCCGAGCTCTCCATTTATCTGTGGGCTTGAATAAAGTATTCCCTGTCTTAAATTAAAAAAAAAATAGATAAAAAATTAAAACTCTGTTAAACCAAGATCATGTGGATTTTAGGTTATGATGTCCCTGGAAGTCATAAAGTTTTACTATTACTGTTTACATTTAGGCCTAAATCAATTTTGCATTTATTTTTATATAAGGTTTGTAAAATTTAGGTCAAAGTTTGTGTATGTATATCCAATTGTTTGGCACCATTTATTGAGACTATTATTCTTTCTCCATTAAATTGACTTTGTACCTTTGTCAAAAACCCCTTAACTATATTTATATAGGCCTATTTTGGGGGTTCTTTCTTTAGTTCCATTGATCTATGTATCTGTCCTTTTGCCAACACCACGATAGTTTGGTTATCATAGTTCTACAGTTAAGTCTTAAAGTTATATAGTGTGAGTTCCTCAACTTGTTCTTTTTTAAAGTTATTTTGGTTAATCAGTTCCATTGTTTTTATACTTACATTTTTAAATCATCTTTGGAATATCTATATAAAAGCCTCCAGAGTTTTGATTGGAATTACATTGGAACTATTAACCAAATGGGAGAAATGGACATTTTAAAAATATCACATCTTTCACATAAACATGGTATATCTCTTTATTTAGATCTTCTTTTATGAATGTCTTGTATTTTTTAGCATAAAGATCCTGCATATAACTGTTACATTTGTACATAAGTTTTGGGTTTTTTGTTTGTTTGTTTGTTTTTGGTGCTATCATGAGTAGTAATTTTTTATTTTAAATTCCAATTATTCACTGTTAATATATAGAAATATAATTGAGTTTTGCTTACTTACCTGCTTCCTGAAAAAATCTATTACAGTTTTAAGAAGTTGGGGTTTTTGGGGGGAGGAGGTAGGTATTTTGATATTTTTTACATAAGAAATCTTGGGATTCATGACTATGACACTTTTCTTTCTTTCTGGTTTGTATACTTTCTTTTTTCCTTATTAACTTACTGGCTGAGACTTCTAGTACAGTGTTAAATACGAGTGGTGGGATAGGACATTTTTGATTTGTTCCTGATCTGAGAATGAAAATATTAAGTTTTTCACCATTAAATATGATTTTAGCTTAGGGTTTATGTAAGTGTCCAGTATCAAGTTATGTAAGTTTTCTTCATATCCAAGATTAGAGTCTTTATCATAAGTGATGTTTAATTTTGTTCAGTGCCTTTTCTGCATCTATTGAGATAATCACAATTTTTTTCTTTAGTTTGTTAATGTGGTAAATCAAATTTGCATTCCAGACATAAGCCCCACTTGGTTGTGATGTGTTTTCACTTTTATGAATTGCAATATTTTATTTATTAATATGTTGCATCTATTTTTCATGAGAGACCTTGGTCTCTAGTTTTCCTTTCTTGTAATATCTTTGTCTAGTGTTGGAATTAGGGTAATGTTGAACTCATAAAATGGATTAGGAAGTATTTCCTTCTCGTCTGTTTTCTGTATGACATTGTGTAAAAATGATATTATTTCATCCTCAACTATTTCATTGAATTTACTAGTGACACTATCTGGGCCAGGAATTTTTGTTAATTGTTTGTTGTAAGGCTCTTAACCAGCACTTTAATTTCTTTAATAAACAGGACTCTTTCATTGATCTATTTTTTTTTTTTGATAACTTGTGTCTTTCAAGAATTTGACAATTTCACCTTCGATGTCAAATGTATGAGCATAGGATTTTTCATAGTATTCCCTAGTGTCTTGGGGTTTTTGTTTTTTATTTTTTAATGCCTGTGGGGTCTATAGTAATGTCCCCTCTTTCATTCCTGAAATCAATAATTTTTACCTTCTTTTTATTGGTCACATTAGCTAAAGATTTATCAATTTCATTGATATTTAATAAAGCAGCTTTGGTTTTGTTGATTTTTCCCTGTTCTTCTGTTTTCAAATTCATTGATTTATGCTCTTTATTAGTTCCTTCCTTCTGTTTGCTCTGAGTTGGTATTTAATCTTCCTTCTCTAGTTTAAGGTGGAAACTTAGATTAGTAGTTTGAGATTTTTATTCTTTTCTAATAAAAGCTTTTAATGACATAAAATTTCCTTTGAGTACTACTTTAGCTGCATTCCCTAAATTTTGTTAGGTTGTATTTTCATTTTCATTCAGTTCAAAATCAATGATTTATAGCAAAACCTAAACTACCAATTCTAATCCAAGAAGTAGGACACTTAAATTGCAAAAAAGGGGATCATAAATTTGATAAGAAGCCTGCCAGAAGGACACCTAGGTGGCTCAGTAGTTAAGCGTCTGCCTTTGGCTCAGGGCGTGATCCTGGAGTGCCAGGATCGAGTCCCATATCGGGCTCCTCACAGGGAGCCTGCTTCTCCCTCTGCTATGTCTCTACCTCTCTCTATGTCTCTCATGAATAAATAAATAAAATCTTAAAAAAAAAAAAAAGAAATCTGCCAGATAGTTTCAAAGCTGAGCTCTATCAAATTTTAATAATCGGATAATTTTAATATTATGAAAATTATTCTGGACCATTTCAGAGGGGGGATATGCTTAAAATTCTTTTTGTAAGACGAGTATAACCTCAGCAAAAACTTTATGAAACTTTATAAAATGATAGAGGGAAAAAATAAACGTACTAAAGACCATCTCCTTTATCTCAAGACAATTATAAAAATATTATATAAAATATTACCTATTGGAGTCCAGCAGTATATGAAAAGAATAATGTATTATGACCAAGTAGGATTTATTCTAGGAATACAAAGGTGGTTTTGTATCTGATATTTATGAATTTAATTGATTAATAAAAGAAAAATAGTATAATTTTAGTAAGTTTCAAACTTTTAATTAGCTATTTTTTAAATTTTTTTCTTTTTTTTTTTTAAAGATCTTATTTATTTATTCATGAGAGACAGAGAGAGGCAGAGACATGGGCAGAGGGAGAAGCAGGCTCCATGCAGGGAGCCCAACGTGGGAATCGATCCTGGGTCTCCAGGATCACGCCCTGGGCTGAAGGCGGCGCTAAACCTCTGAGCCGCCTGGGCTGCCCAATTAGCAGCTATTTCTAATAAAAATTATGGCTAAAGCTAGGAATATAAGGAGCTCTTTAAGGAATAAAATTATTTAAGAGAAATTAACACCAACATCACTCTTAAAGTGTTAACACTAAACCTTTTCCCATTAAAATGAATTCTGTCTTGGAAGTTATAGTAAATTCAAAATGATGGATAAAGAAGATGTGGTATATATGTACAATGGAATATTACTCAGCCATTAGAAATGATGAATACGGGCAGCCCCGGTGGCTCAGTGGTTTAGCGCTGCCTTCAGCCCAGGGCGGGATCCTGGAGAACCGGGTTGAGTCCCACATCGGGCTCCCTGCATGGAGCCTGTTTCTCCCTCTGCCTGTGTCTCTGCCTCTCTCTGTGTCTCTCATGAATGAATAAATAAAATTAAAAAAAAAAAAAAAAACGATGACTACCCACCATTTGCTTCGATGTGGGTGGAACTGGAGGGTATTATGCTGAGTGAAGTAAGTCAATCGGAGAAGGACAAACATTATATGGTTTCACTCATATGGGGAATATAAAAAATAGTGAAAGGGATTATAGGGAAAAGGAGGGAAAATGAGTGGGAAAAATCAGAGAGGGTGACAAAACATAAGAGACTCCCAACTTTGGGAGATGAACAAGGGGTAGTGGAAGGGGAGGTGGGTGGGGGATAGGGTGACTGGGTGATGAGCACTGAGGGCGGCACTTGATGGGATAAGCACTGGGTGTTATATTTTGGTAAATCGAACTCCAATAAAAATATACATATAACAAATAAGTAAATATTACAAAAATAAAAGCTACATTTGTTGATAATATTGCACATATAAAAAAAGAGGTTAGTAAAAACTATTTTAGTAAATAATTTTTTACTGAAAAAGTATAGTCTTTTTTAATAAATAGTGCTGGCACAACTGGCAATCCATTTAGAAAAAATAGGTCGACTTCTTTATAAAATATAAAACTATTAAATGGGTGAAAGACAAAAATGAAAAATAAAATTTAAAAATCTTGAAATAGGGATCCCTGGGTGGCGCAGCGGTTTAGCGCCTGCCTTTGGCCCAGGGCGCGATCCTGGAGACCCAGGATCAAATCCCACGTCAGGCTCCCGGTGCATGGAGCCTGCTTCTCCCTCTGCCTGTGTCTCTGCCTCTCTCTCTCTCACTGTGTGCCTATCATAAATAAATAAAAATTAAAAAAATAAAAATAAAAATAAATAAAAATCTTGAAATATAAGAGATTCTATGTGTAACCTTGGTTTGGGCTACCATTTTAACCAAGACAGTAAACCCAGATAGATATGCTTAAATATTTACATTTATTTACATAAATACAAACTATATTAGTAGATAAACAGTGGATAGGAAAGTGCAAAAGGGGAAGAATTCTGTTTAAAAATGATCTAAGGGGATCCCTGGGTGGCGCAGCAGTTTAGCGCCTGCCTTTGGCCCAGGGCGCTATCCTGGAGACCTGGGACCGAATCCCACGTCGGGCTCCCGGTGCATGGAGCCTGCTTCTCCCTCTGCCTATGTCTCTGCCTCTCTCTCTCTCTCTCTCTCTCTCTCTCTCTGTGACTATCATAAATAAAAAATTTTAAAAAATGATCTAAGAAGGCAGCCCCTGGTGGTTCAGAGGTTTAGTGCCGCCTTCATCCCAGGGCCTGATCCTGGAGACCTTGGATTGGGTCCCGAGTCGTGCTCCCTGTATGGAGCCTGCTTCTCTCCCTGCCTGTGTCTCTGCCTCTCTCTCTCTCTGTCTCTCATGAATGAATAAATAAAATATTTTTAAAAAATGATCTAAGAAACTCTAATATGTTTGTGTCTGAATATAATTATATATGCATACAGAAAGTTCTGAAAAATATATATGCAGTTGTTCCATTGGTTATGTGGGGGATAGAGAGAAAGAACTTGGGAGTTGCAGATAATACAAAAGTAAAATATCACATAAAATGTGGTCATGATAAAAAATAGTACATAGGATTTGTTAAAGTTACATATTTGTATGTAAACACATAAATATATGTATTAAGAGGTCAAGAAACTTTTGTTAATGTATACCTCAGAAATTCGGATTTCATGTGATTTTTTCATCATCTTCTTTATACTTTTGTATGTTGCTCCATCTTTTCATCATGAACATGTATTATTAAATCAGAAACATAAAGCAGTTTCACTGTGAGAAATAAAAACAAAGCAAAATGTACTCACCAATTCAAATGAATTTATCCTTAACTTTGAAATCCAAGTGAGAAGACAGTTGTGTTTCTGAATGTAGGGAAGACACACAGGACAGAGTGGGAGAAGGATTCAGAACAGTTCTGAGCTAAGAAAAAGACACACCTGGAAATGGACCTAGAAGCAGTGAAAAGCAGTTTTTGGTTTAGTCTTAGTCTTGGCATTGGGGTCCAAGCAAATGCTACAAGAAAACTGTTAGACTCTAAGTCCCAAATGAGACTTAAGTCGGTATTTCATTTCTCTATCTTCAACAGAAGAAAAGCAAAGCCCAAACATCCCACTTCTGGGCTGAAGAACAAATTTTTTTCAATTTACTCTTTAGTTTTTAGACAAAATGTGACTCAGGAGGAGAAACCAGAAGACAAAATATTTTCTCCGCACTGGAGGAGGAAAGAAGGATTTAAACTAGTTTTCAACCTGTCACAGAATGAAATAACTGATTTCAGACTCTGTTTTTCCAGTAGAACCAGCGCCATCAGTGAGAAAGACTCTCTCTGTTCCCTAGAGAATGTGTTAAAGAAAAGTTCTGCAACCATTGTTGCATTGAGATGATTTTCAAAGAAATTCACAAGAAAGGAAAATTACAGCATTCTGTTCTCTAGGTGATAAAGACCGCATCCCTAGCCTGAACCCTGGCTTTGGAATCAGGTGCTCAGAAAGCATGATTTTTATCTGAAACCTATTTTCACGTATCAAGTTAACTTATGCAAGCCTTTCATTCTCTTTCTTAGTTTTTTCATCTATAAAGTGGGAGTGCCTATGATAATATAATGAAGAAAAGAATACTTGATTTATATCAGACCATAATTCAAATGCAAGCATAATCATGAAAATGCTGATTTGAATAGGTGAAGTATACAAATGCCACAAACAAAGGAGGTTCAATAAATTTGGGTTTGTTTGTTGGTTTTTTGTTTTTGTTTTTTTTTTTTTTTTGGTCCTCCACAGCCATAATTATAAGCTACTTGTGATCACTGAGGAGGCCTGTCAGAGTAAATAGCAGAGATTTTAAAAGCAGAGTCTTTAGTCTTGAAAAAACAAAACAACAACAAAAAAAAGAAAAACAGAACAATGTCAGAGGTCAGCTACTCCAGTGTGCTCATTGTAGTTGAGACAACTAAAAAGGTCTGAGTGGTGAAGTGAGTAGATCGAGGTAGCATAGCTTCTCAGTGATAGTTTTGGGACAAATATCCCCTTGACTCTCTACCTAGTGTCCTCACAATGAAAGAGGACTCACTCTTCAGTAAGAAGCATTCTTTTGCAAGATGCCAATTTATAAAAGCTTTCTTGACCACTCCCAACTACTTCCCTATCCATGGAAATGACGTCTTTCATAATCCTGCTGTTCCCTGTATATTCCTTTAATAGTGTACCTTAAAGATTGTTGCTTTGATCTGTCTTTTCTACTAGTCTGATAGTTCTTTAAAGGCAGGAGCCATGATGTTTATTTTCTTCCTTTCTTTGTCCCTTCTTCTCTCCTTCTCCCTCTCCTCTCCCCTCCCCTCCCTTCCCCTCCCCTCCCTTCTCTTTATCTTTCTTTCATCTTTCCTTCTTCCAGATTACCTCATTCTTTGCTTAAGACCTTTCACGGATTGAATGAGACCCACCCACATTATGGCAGGTAATCTGCTTTACTCATTGTCTACTTATTTAAATGTTAATGACATCTAAGATATACTTTCACAGCAACATCTACAGCTGGTGTTTGACCAAAAGCATGGGCACCATAGACTTGCCAAACTGATAATAGAATTAACCATCACAAATGATAATGAAAGAGAAGGAGATTGTAGTCAGAAAGTCAGATACTTGCATTAGTGTGTTTGGAGCTAGAATAGCATGACAGAGTGGAGTGATCATGGATGTGGATAACTAGGATGAAGGGGAGGTCATCAGAGATGTGAAGGCAAAAAAATTGAGAGTTCAGCATAATGACTGGATTCATCTACTGAAACAATGAAGTCATCTAAGATCTTATCAGATGAGATAGAGAGGAAGAATTTGAGCCCAGCCTAAGTATTTTGTAATGATAGATAATAATCAGGAAGAAGAAAGATGACCAAGAGAGAAGAGAGAGGGCAATATAGTCAAAAGGCCTGAGCCTCAGTGAAGAGGATTTGAGCTGTCATCTCTACCACTGGGTGGCCTTAAGCAAATTACTTTATCCCTGTGTGCCTATGCTTTTTTTTTTTTTAATCTAGCAAATATTCTAATCTTTTTTTTAATATTCTAATCTTTTTACATTCAAGGAGTGTTGTAGGAATCAAGTATGGTGGTAAATGGAAGAGCAGTTTGAAAAACTAAAAGGCTGCCTAAATGATTAGAGAGAAGATAGGATCTCTTGAGAATAATTATGAAGCACTAAAATATATCTCCAAACAAAGTTAAGGAATGCCTGGTTTTGATTCAAAAGAATTGTAGGAGCCTTCAGGATGACTCCTTGAATAATACTCACCTCCTGGCATTCATACTCCTATGTAGGACCCTACCACATTTGGTAGGACTGACTTATAGGACACATATAAGTGATGGCATGTGACTTCCACTAGGCATAGCCAGTGGAAGCACTGTGGCTTTCACTTCTTGGATCACTTGTTCTGGCAGAAGCCAAATTCCATGTCATGAATCATGACAGCCCTAGGTAGGGACCTATGTGCAAGAAACCAAGGCCTCCTGCCAATAGTCATGTGAGTGAGTCATACTGGAAGGAAATCTTTTCATACCAGTTAAGCTTTAAAAAGTGCAGCCTTAGCCAGTATCTTGACTGCAAGATAGGAAATCCGAGCCAGAAACACCCATCTAAGCTGCTCTTGAATTCCTGACCAACAGTAATTGTGAGTGAAAATGTTTATTGTTTTAAGCTACTAAAGCTTTAAAGTAATTTGTTATGTAGTGATAAATAAATAATATAAAAGGTATTTGTTTCAACTAATCTTAAGTTTCTTCTTTATTCATGCTTTCTACCTGTGTGTAGAAATGAAAGTAGATTTTTTTAAATGCATACTCATGGAAGTCAGGAGGCATTTCTTTGTTCTGAGGCAATGGGTGAGTCTCTTTTGCTCCTTAGGATTTTGGTTTGCCCAGTTGTAAAATGAAAGGTGGTCCTAACATCCTCTTGGCCCTGATTAGCAGCCAGTTCTGTGAGCAACTTCTTGAATGAGATAGTTGGCTTACAAAATACATGATTTTACTATGATGATGATGCCAAATTAAAATTCAACAGACCAATTTCATTGACCGAATTTTTACAAAACTATTTTTTAGAAGGAAAGCAGACTAGAGCAAGGCCAAGGAAATTTAGCTAGTGTGTAGGCATCATGTCCAGAAGCAGGAAAATTGCAAAATCAAAACAAACAAACAAGAAAACACCAAATCCCCTCTCCCTAAAAAACTCCAACCACCCCCCTAACAAACAAACAAACAAAAAACAAATAAAAAACCCGGAGACAATGTAGGCAATTCTAAATTCAATCTTTATAAGGAGGTTTTTCATGACATTCACCAAAAATGTGTTGCATACAGTTCTGCCTTAGTAATGTGTCTGGTTATATATTTATATGTTTCTGTTTCTTCTAGATTTGTTTTGCTTTATAAAAAAATATTACATTTTGCTAAATTAAATTTTTGGAGTTTCTTCTATGACTGTCTCTCCAATAACTAAATGATTTGAAAATTGAAAAATATATATATAGTCGAGTAGGCTTCTCCAGTATTTTAGATACCTATAATCTTCACACAGTGATTTTTTTCAGCCATGATTAAAATCTCTCAACTTATTCCATTTTTTCCATTTTAAAAAGTAGGAGATTCAGTCATATTAAGAATAGTTAAATTGGCTTGATTATTTTTTTAAAGATTTTATTTATTCATTAGAATACACAGAGAGGAGAAAGAGAGGCAGAGACACAGGCGGAGGGAGAAGCAGGCTCCATGCAGGGAGCCTGACATAGGACTCGATCCTGGGTCTCCAGGATCAGACCCTGGGCTGAAGGCAGCGCTAAACCGCTGAGCCACCAGGGCTGCCCTGGCTTGATTATTTTTATCCTCTGACCTAGGCTTCCAAACTTTTTCCCATTGGCTTTAACCTTCTAGGACATGCTTGTAGGCAAAACTGACCTGGTTAGGGTGACATCATTTAGCTAGTTGGTGTTCCTGAGAGTAGCAAGTCTATATCATGCTCTATTAACTTTCTTAGTTACAGCTTAGGTAGTTCTTCTTCTCCCAATGTATCTTTCCCTATTGTCCTTGTCACAGAATATGTGTATTCATCATTAATCTATACAATTTATCCCAAGCTTTGTCTCATTTGTTTTGAGAGTTGTGTAAGCATGTGCTCTTGATAGTCATTTACTGATTATATCAGATGTATCTTATATGCCTCCTCTCTTTCCTTAGCACTGCCACCTCCAGACCTTCTACCTCCTGCTTACCAACCCACCACAGAACACACATTTCCTTACTGCCTGTAGCCAACCAGGTTTCCTGAGGTTGCTGGGCCCTCCCCCTTGGCAGCTGCTGTGCAACCAGGCTAACCAACGGCATGTCTGGTCTCTTGTCTCCTTCTACCACATCTAGACTTTAATGAGTTGTCATACAACAGGCATGGGAACTGGGCAAGTGAGCCAGGTTTCACAATCTAGAAGTCCCAGGTAGAGGGATGGGTGATGCGTAGTAGTGGTTATCTACCTATTGGATGAAATTTGACCAATAAGAAACATGTGATGGCAGGGAGCCCACCAATAAAATTTCTTCTCATCTCACCCACCCTTCGACTGGGTCAGCCACAGCTACTGCCCTGGAGATGCCCTTGCAAGGTTACTTACTTATCTCTTCCAGGCCCCTTATGAGGCAGTGACCAGAAAACTCATGCATCAACTTGTCCTGTTTTTTTCTTCTCCCTCCCTCACTTCTCTTTGTGTTCTCTTTGTCCTGGGATTTTACCTCCAAGATAAAGATTTAGCTCTTAATATTGGCCTCAGACTCTGCTTTCTAGGGAACCTGGGCTAAAACACTGACTAGCTACCAGTATTGTCTTTTGTAATAACACATGTTTACTCCTTTCCTATATTTCTGCTCAAAACACACATATAGACTTTGGGGAATATGCCTGCCTATATAGATCTATATTAAACTTTTACCAGTGTGTGTGTGTGTGTGTGTGTGTGTGTGTATACACACACACAGAAGATTTAATTTCCCTTCTATAATTAGAGATAAATGAGCTGCTACACTGAACTTCTTGCTGGTTCTTGAATATTTCAGGCACATTCCCACCTTTATACTTGCTTTTCCTTCTGCCTGAACTATTGACCCAGATATATACATCCCTTTACCTCCTTCCAGTCTATGCTCAGTGAGTTTTCCCTGATCCTTATATTTAAAATTATAGCACCATCCCCTCTTCTACCAACTTCCTTTCTCCACTCTTGCTTTATTTTTCTGTATAGCTCATTGCCATCTAACATATGTTTTACGCATTTACTTCATTTATCTGTGTCCCCCAACTAGAGTATGGGCAACGCAATAGGGACACAGTTTGTTTTGTTTTGTTTTTTTTTTTTTAGTGTATTTTCTTTGCTGCTCTATTTCCCAGTTCTTAGAACAGTGTCTGGCACATAAAAGTGCTTGATAAGTGTTTGTTAAATGGATGAATGAATTAATTGATATATTGATTGATAGTACATATTAAATAGCAAATGTATCAGCATTGACTCATTTAGTTCAATTTTAAGGAAGAACAAGATAATGTGTATCTCTAAAAGATGTAAACTTGAGTTTACATGGTGATTGAGTGCATACAGTGAAAACAATCAAATTCATAGGGAAAACCCAGACCTTTATCATTAAGCAGGCACTAAGAATCTACTGTGCACCTATTCCAGATGAGATCCTGGGGAGATACAAATGAATATAAGACACGGTTCTTCTCTTCACAAAGCTTATCATTTTGCTTAAGAAAATAAATGTCATGAAATAATTAAAGAACTTTAAATTATTAAATTATGTGAGTTTGACTTTAAGTGCATTTGCAGTTAAGGAATGAGAGAGTAAAAAGACGTTAGAACTCTTACCTCTGGCTTTTCCACTCGAGTGCCCAACCTTTGACAACTGAGTTAGCTTTTTCCTAATCTCAGACTTCACCTATAAGGTTGGGATAGTCTTCTAGAGATAACCAAAAGGACTAAATGATACAATGCAAGTAAATTGCTTAGCACGCTGGAATTGTTCAATAAATATTTAATTATAATCTTTCATGATTATCACACTTTTTAAGAAGCTACATATAGATACCTCTATAGAGAAGGTAAGGCTTGAAGAATAAATAGGACTGGAGCCAAAAAGAGAAAGTAGAGGTGGAGGAGATGAGGAGAAAAACAAATGTAGAAACATGAGGCAGGAATGCATATTGTATGTTGAAGGGAGCAATGTCCCCAGGTGAAGGAGTGGGGAAGAAAGTAGGGCAGGGGGAGATGTGTAGCCAGATTATATCCAAAAAACTTGGACTCTAAATATAGCTCTAATCACTGGGTTTTGAAGATCTCGGGAACGAAGAAAAGAGGGGAGAGAATACAGGTAGAATAAAGGGAAAGAAAAAGGAAAGATGGAAAAAAGTTGAGAAGCAAAACTAAAGCCTGGCCATTGGCCAGAAATAGCCTTCTCATGTGTAATATTCTCTTAGAATTTATTTAAAGCATTAAGATGAGAGGACAGTTCAGAGCACTGGATTAATTCCCTTTTCTCTCTCTCCCTCTCTTTCTCTCGCCCTTTTATTAAGAAAATAAAAGAGACTTTGAAATATTAAGCGATAGTGGGATTAGAACCTTCTCCTGCCGGCCCCAGTCTTTCCTCCCCTATTAATTTCCACTTGATTAGAATTCTTTTTGAAGTATTTAAATATGGACAATAGGAAATAGAAGGGTGAGTTATTGAATATCAGTTAGACAGTATTAATATAATCACAGCTCCCATTTTTTATATAGACACTTCATCTATATGTATAGTTTCCATTAGGAATAAAGTAGACACCCCTCTCCCCTACCTCAAGTAATTATGAGTTTTTTTAAACTATAATGAAACTCTTAAAAGTTAATAGCTGATTTGTAAATCCTCAGCTTAAAAATTTTTAATTTAAAAAATAAGTTTTAGAACTCTAGAAAACTGAGAATTATTTTTTCTTGCTTTCTTTTTTTTTAAAAACATGAGAGATTTGCCTAACACTAAACTCTTTTTAAAATTTTTATTGAGGTGTAATCAACATACAATATTATATTAGTTTCAAGTGTACACTATAATGATTTGACATTTGCATGCATTGTGAAATGGTCACCACAGTAAGTCTACTTACCATTTGTTACCTTACAAATTTGATACAATTTTATTGATTATATTTCCGATGTTGTACATTATATCCCCATGACTTCTATATTTCACAACTGGAAGTTTGTACTTCTTAGTCCCATTTACCCATTTTGCCATTTTGTCCCTCTTCCCCAAACTCTGTCTGTGGCAACCACCAATTTGTTCTCTGTGTCAATGAGTCTGGGTTTTGTTTTACTGTTTATTTGGGGTTTTGGGGTAGATTCCACATATAAATGAAATCCTATGGTATTTGTCTTTCTCTCTCTGACTTATTTTACTTAGTATAATACCCTCAAGGTCCATCCATGTTGTCACAAATGGCGAGATACTCTTTTTATGGCTGAGTGATATTCTACTGCATATATATATGTACTACATCTTTATCCATTTGTCTGTTGATGAACAGTTAGGTTGTTTTCATATCTTGGCTATTGTAGATAATGCTGCAATGAACATAGGGGTGCATATACTTTTTCAAATCAGTGTTTTTGTTTTCTTTGGATGAATACCTAGTAGTAGAGTCCTGGATCATACAGAAGTTTATTTTTTGTGGAACCTTCATACTGTTTTCTATAGTGGCTACTCCAATTTACATTTCCATCAACGTGTACAAGGGTTCCATTTTGTCCACATCCTCACCAACACTTGTTATTTCTTGTCTTTTTGATACTAGCCATTTGGAGTAGTGGGAGGTGCTATCTCATTGTGGTTTTGATTGTATTCTCTGACGATTAGTGATGTTGAGCATCTTTTCATGTGCCTGATGGCCATCTATGTCTTCTTTGGAAAAAATGTCTATTCAGATCCACTGCCTATTTTTAATTGGATTATTTTGTTTTATTGAATTGTATGAGTTCTTTATAGATTAAGCTGTGTGAATTCTTTATATATTTTATATGTTAACCCATTATAGGATATATGACATGAAAATGCCTTCTACCATTCAGTAGGTTGCCTTTTCGTTTTGTTGATAGTTTCTTCCACTGTACAGAAGCTTTTTAAGAAGAAAATTACAGGCAAATATCTCTGATGAACACAGATGCAAAAATTTAACAAACTATTAGCATACCAAATTTAACAATACATTAAAAGGATCACATACCATGAACAATGGGATTTATTCCAGGGATGCAAGATAAGTTTAATACCTGTGAATCAATCAATGTGATATGCCACAGTAACAGAATGAGCTATAAAAATCATATGATCGTATCAATAAGCACAGAAAAGCATTTGACAAAATTCAACATCCATTTATGATAAAAACTATCAACAAAGTGGGGATAGAGGGAACATAAGTCAGCATAGTAAAGGCCATATGTGACAACCCCATGGTATAGATCATATGCAACAGTGAAATGCCGAAAGCTTTTCCTCTAAAATCAGGAACAAGGCAAGGATGCCTATTCTCATTACTTTTATTCTATATAGCATTGAACTCCTGGCCATAACAATTAGGCAGGAAAAACAAATGAAAGGTATACAAATTGGAAAGGAGGAAGTAACACTGTCACTATTTGTAAATGACATGACACTATATAAAGAAAACCAAAAAGACTACAGGATCTAAGACTTCTATACAAAAAGCTGCTGTGCTTCTATATGTTAATAATGAACTATCAGAAAGAAAAATCAAGGAAATGATCCCACTTAAAATTTCATTGAAAAAAAAATACCCAGAAATAAATTTAACCAAGGAGATAAAAGACCTATACAGTGAAAACTGTAAGACATAGATAAAAGAAATTAAAGAAAATACAAATAAATGGAAATATATCCTGTATAATACAGAATAGTAATCTAATATATATCTTTTGTATTGAAATAAAGGGACCAAATATTAGTGAACATATTTTATATGTTTGATGCCTGTGCTTTTTGAGCAACAAACAACAAAAAAGAGAGTAAAATATAGGCAGTGTGCAATAATACTAGAGAATGCTTTAAATTAGAATCACCTGGAAAATTTCAGTCTTACACTCACCCTGTATGTGTGGAACTCAGTCAGTTGGATACTGTGCTAAGCTCATTGCATAAAGTAAGCAAAATGACTTTTGAACTTTCCTCCTTCTCCAAAACCAGTAATCAGCATTCTGACCATATTTGTGAAGGTCACATGCTTGATTTAATGCTCTGTTGTTGCCAATTGATACTCTTCATTTTTTAACAAGTGACTCCACATCTTCATTTTGCACAAGGCCCCACAAATTATGGGGTCCATGCAGGTCTACCTGGGGTCTACCCAGGTCTACCACTTGAGGGGCTAATTTTTCTGGAATGAGTTAAAGCTATAGATTTTTCTTTTCCTAATTCACCTGGGATTTCTTACATGCTGCCCTAGACTCCTGAATTTAAAATATATGGATCCTATTTTCAGACTCTATCCCCATGTTTTTTTTTCCCTTCAAGTGAGGCTATACATGACAGAACAGCACTCACTGTGATAATGCCAAAAACTCTCCCTTAGAATTCTGTTGTTCTTTTCTGTGAGTAGAAATCTCTAATTCTAGATGCCTGCTTGACTATTACCTACTGGCCACACCAGAAAAGAGGGTTTGAAAATCCTGCTGGATCTTTGTATAACTCAGGAGGGAGTGTTTGCAATTGCCAACAGTCAACACCATAAACTGTTGTAAGACAAGTAAGCATGGATGGCCTCCTGGATGTGTCCATCAGCATCCTGAGAGCTGTGGCAAAAGGCCCTGGGATCCATCTCATCAAATCTTCAGAATAGATGAGGAAGTAGAAGTTTGGGAATAGGAAAGGAGTCACCCTAGGTTGATGTTGTTGATTTACAGACAAGGAGAACTGGAATTGGCTTCTAGGTCCCATCGAATTTCCTGTGCTTCCTTATCACCCATTTTGGAGCCTTAGATATATAGAGCAAATCTGATACTCCTGTAATGGGGAGTGGGTTGGAAACCAACAGTACTGAAGTAATGCTAGATCCAATGCTTTCTGTCCTGAACAAGTATTCATGGAGATTCAAATGGGACCTGGATGCTGGAATCATAGAAACATGTATGTTCACCTTCCTATGTAGCAGGCTCTAGGCATTACCTAGTCATGGAGATAGCCCATAATGGAATATTACAGTTAAATGGCTTCTCTCTGGAAGTCAATGGTCAAAAAGAGATCTTTTAATCCTGTAAGGCCCACATAAATCACACTTTGGCTTTAATGATGGCCCTGATTACCCAAGCCCTCACCACGGTAGGTTCCACCAGCATGTGGTATATGTAGCACATGGCCCAGAAGTTGACTATAACACTATTGAGTTGTTAATCCATTGTTGACCTGTCTGTGCTAATTTTTGCCCAAGCTTATATTGGGGTAAGCAACCAGTTCTTCCATGTCTTCTGAGTCTGAGCAAGTATTCTTGTTAACCAATTCATCCATAGAAATTCCATGAAACAGTGGGTAAGAGAAGGGCATGAGTGAAAAACAGCCTGGGTCTACTGATGTTGCTCCCCATCTCACCCCCATCACACACCTGTACACATGCACACTTGGAAGCAATTAGGTACTGATATACAGAATCTTAGGTCTTACCTATGCTACATTCTCCTGGAGTCCAAAAGTGAGAGAGAAAAGGATAGAAGAATTACAAGTGTGTTGTAACAACCCCCAGACCATTCCATTGCACCTGTTCTGGTTCTGCCTTAAGCAGGCAGGAAATCTCAGCTTCTGGCCATGCTGAGTAAAGCAAACTAATAAAATCCCTCCCATATCCCTGCTCCCTGTTGTCTCCAGGTTGCTTTAAGATAACCCGTCTTTGGACTGAATTCATATTTTTTGTCTTTTAAATTGTGATTGCTGAAAGGGCCTGAACTTCTACATTTAGTTAAAGCTGGAAATTCACTTTCATTGAATCCTAATTGAGAGAGAGGCCCCAAAGACAACAGACCACAGACAGGAAAATGAAAAGAGAAAAAGAAAATACATGAAAGAATGGCTGTAGATTTTTTTGTTTTGTTTTTGTAAAAGATTTTGAAAGCCAAAGAATAAGATAAGGTAGAAAATTCTATGCAACAACCACACAGCTGGAGAAAAGGAAGGCACAAAATGGAATTGTTCCTTCTTTGGTTTTCTCAATACAAAATAGAAAAAAAAAAACTTGAATGAGAAAAGCAGAATTTCCTCAAAACCTCTCATGATATAAAATCAGTTGGTGAGGAATATGACTAGCTTGGAGCTAGGGGAAAAAATGATTTCTGAAATGCATGTTTAGAGAGGGTTTTTTTTAATGCAATAAAAATGGAAAAGAATTTGGGGGTGGGCAGGGGGAGGCCTTCCCACAAGAGCAGTGCTTCTGTCTTCAGGGTCTGGGCAAAGATGCCTTGCCCCATCCTTACAGTAGCCCATTACCAGGCCTCTCTCCTTCACATTATTCTCGAGCAACCTTATCAGACACAAGCATCGCCTCAGATGCTGTGACTGGAGTTAGAGCTCAATAGCACCTTGAACCATCAGAGCAATCTCAGCTTTTAAGAAAAGGTCTCCACAAGGAGATTCGTGAGAGAATTTGCCTGTGGCTATGCGCGTTCTTTAATAGTGAGCTTTCCTCTGCCAGCCCTTGCTGCAGAGCCTGTGGAGAGATGAGAAGTCGCTTTATTTATCACAGGGCTCTTCCGAGTGCCTGTTAGGCAATGATCATATTATTTATTACCAGGTGTGCAGTGCTGGTGGGGGCAGGGTGGGAAATGATTTCTTTAATGGGCCTTTGGCAGATGCAGGGCTTGGGAGATTGGGGGCGGGGGAGAAGGGGAGGAAGAGAGTGGGAGCTCTCTTGAAGGGGTTTACTGTGCTTTTTAAAGGGGATGCATCATAGCCTGAACGGAAAAACATTATAGTAAATATATGTTATACAAGATTAATTATGTTAATTTAGGAGTAAAGTGGAAAAGAAATGTGTTCTTCAAGTATCTGCAGTCACCTCACCTAGATCTTGTGGAAAGTTTGAGACAGGCTTTTAACTTTTAGCATCTCTACTCTATCCTGCCATCCCTCAATCCTACAAAAGCAGGACTCTTCTTGTTGGAGAACTGTCAGGGCCAGAGACTAATTTTCCAAAAGTCAAGAAGACCCAGATCTAGGGACATGATCAAGAATATCAGGCTCTCAAAGGCTCACTCTCTGGACAAGTTCTTAATTTAAAGCAATCAGCCAGTATGTTTCCCTCCAATATATAAATAATACCAAGACTGACTAAACAATAGAAACTTTGGAGTTTTGTAGAAAAAGGCTTTGTCAAAATCCCTTGAAAGTTGATCAGGCTCACTGAAGAACTCAGGTTGGGGGCTCTGGATCAGCAGACTTCCCTGGGCAGGGCAAGAGGAGGGTGGCAGGGTGGTGTTGAGTTCTGGGTGGAGCTGCCAGGGCAGTGTCTACTTCTGCTTATTCTATACTAGTTGTGTGGCCCTCTAGACACTGTTTTCTCCCAAAGGTCCACCTACTCCCAGTCCCTCAGCTGGAGAGAGGATAACTGAGTCAAGAAAGTTGTTACTGAAAATCCTATTACCCACCTTTAGCAGCTAAAGGCAATGGATTTCCTAAAGTGAGAGCCTTCCTCCCTCCATCTAGCCTCCCACCCCTACTGTGAGTGGTGCAGCTGGAATAGATATGCACTGATCAGGATCAGGATCAGCTGCAAAATACCGATGGATGCCCAACTACAGTGACTTGGAAAAGGAGCAAGTCTGTCATATGAAGTTTGAAGGTTGGCATCTAGGACTGTTGTTGCTAGTGCTCTGCAATCCTTAGAGCACTAAGGATAGAGGTTTCTACCCTTCGGGATTGTCTCATGATTGCAGAATTATCATTGTACCTCTGTCTGGCAAACACATCAGAGTAACAGGGAGGAAGCAAGAAGAAGGAAGAAGGAGAAGTAATAAAGGGAAAAGGAGAAGAGGGAAGAAAAAGGTTAATGGGTGAAGAGGCTCATATAGAAAGGTATATGCCCAGCAAGTCCGTCCCCCTTTTGAGGCTCTTACCAGAAGCACACTACTTAGAAATTCCAGTCCTAAGGGAGTCTTCCCTCATTAACTTCAGCTTATATATGGCACTTACCAGAACATCATATGGCTACACCTATTCATTAAGGGACTTGGAAATCTTTTTGGCTTGGTTTGGTTTTTAAGCCAGGCACAGACTCAGTCCCAACAAAATCATGCTGCTGTTCAGTTAGAAGGCAAGCATGGATATTAGGTAACAATGAACCACTGGCCATAAAACAGAGATCCTAGACCTGAGGGACAAACCTAGGCCCATGTAATCTGGAAAGTAAAGGCTCCTGGATAGATGAGGATCATCTCTTCTGGGAGATCTAGAACATCTTTGGCTACCCCAGGACTAAGATCCCAGAGGCAGGTCCCCCATGGGTGAGGCTAGAGCTCCATGACAGATAAAAAAACCTCAGTCCTTCTTGACACCAAGTCAGGCCATTAGGACCCTACCTTGCCCTCTCTGTGATAAGTCTAATGGAACTTGCCCAGCCTTTTCCCCACATTGTTATCCTGGCATAGACCATCTGGCCACTGTAGGGCTTGCTCTTGCTATACCAGCCCAGGCTCATGCTATGTGACCCTATTTCCAGAAACAAGTTATCTTGAAAGCCTACCTTTAGGAAAATTATCCTCCTGGCTGTCTTTCAGCTATTTCCACCTAAGTCTCAGGTCTATCTTTGCTCTATACCTATCTAGCTCCAGTAGTTTCCTAGATTTCATGGTCTTGTGGGACTTGCTACTGTTTACATTCTGTCCTGAAATCCAGGTTCCAGAGTTATATCGCTAACCTTGTTTTCTGTGTCTGAATCCTCACCTTGTACCTGAGGGCCCTAATCTTGTTCCATGATGCCTGGTCTATTCATTCGTTCGTTCGTTCATTCATTCATTCATTCATTCATTCATTCATGAGAGACACACACAGAAAGAGGCAGAGACATAGGCAGAGAGAGAAGCAGGCTCCCTGCAAGGAGCCCGATGTGGGACTTGATCCCGGGTCCCTGAGATCACACCCAGAGCCAATGGCAGATGCTTAACCACTGACCCACCCAGGCATCCTGGTGCCATCCTGGTGCCTGGTCTTTGAGCCTTTTTTCCCCAGCGCCTAACCCCTGCCCTAATCCAGTCCTAGTCAGTCCCTGGGGTGGGGGCTATCCAACATCAAAACATGAATATCTGTGCTCTTTCTTACTGCTTCTCCAGACTCTAAATACCACACCTTCCCAATGGCACCACTTGGAATTCCCTGATGTCTGTCCTAGCCTTGGGTAGTTACTGCTACCTGCCTTTAGACTCCCTTAATGCCACACTCTAGTCAAATGCTTTTTTTTTTTTTCTTTTTTTTAAGCAGGCTCCATGCAGGGAGCCCGATGTGGGACTCGATCCCGGGACCCCACGATCACACCCTGGACCAAAGGCAGACGCTTAACCGCTGAGCCACCCAGGTATCCCTCAAATGCTTTTTATATTACTAAGGGACTCTTTCTGTTTGGCTCATCATGATATGTCTAAGAGCTCTCTAGGACCTGGCTCATTCTAGCCTGGTGACTGACTTCTGATAAAGAATCAGATTCTGCTGGTAAGGGTTTGATGATCCCCTGAGATAGGGCAGTGGCTGCTCATACGAGCCATTTTTGGCTATACCCACTTCCAACCAGCTGTGCATATCCTGGCACCACCAAGTGCCTGTAAAGTCCTGTTAATTATGGGCCCTTTCTACCAACAGATCCTCCAGTATTTAGTTTGTAGTGTTCTGGACCATCCTCATCAGGAAAGGGGCTGTTGGCTTTGAGCTCCTCAGAAGGGTTCAGTTCTGATCTGATGAGCACCTTCTCAGAAGAATATTAGGTAAGAACCAAAAACTGATAAATGGCCAAAAACTGATATATATAAACGTGTATATGAAAAATGCTAAAAAATCAGCATTGTGTATAAAACCTTTGCATTTCTATCGATAATAATAGAAGTTATTTTCCCTCAGGCCCATCATCCCTATATTATAAACTGAAAAAAAAGTCTCCACCACATCTGAGATCTTATATGATTATACCTGACTTAAGCTCTCTATAAGAAGTTAATACTTTAGACAAGTCTTTGAACTTGAAATATCCAAATTGTGCCGTTATATCTGTTTCATTGTTCACTAAATTTCCTGAGGAGACCAAGATTCTCTATTGGCTGACAAAGCAGATAACATAGACTTGAGGATTAACTTGTCAAACACAGAAATCTGGAAAATGCTGAGAAAACTTAAGTATCAAATAACATTGTTATCTTCATGTAAAATTAGTTATTAAGCACTTACTTAAATATAATACCTTGCACATGTGTGGTACTTTACATGACTCCTTTCTGGCCATTGTATTATTTGATCCTTAGCATAACCCTAAAACACAGATCAGTCATATTAGTTCTATCTCCCTCACAGTGGAGGAAGCTGAGACTTCAGGAGGTTATGAGTTACATGCTCAAAGTTGGGAATCAGCAGAAGTTAGGGACCAAACTGTGGGGAGGTACAGAGGGAGTGTGTTCAGGAAACTCCAGGCCTCCCCTTAACTCTGGCCTGTCTCTTTAGGCTCCTATGGAATCTGGGGAAACATGAGAAAGCTCACCAATGTGGTCAAGATTTAGAACTCTCATCTTTAAAAAAAAAAAATTAAATTTGCCAACATATAGTATAACACCCAGTGCTCATTTCATCATGTGCTCTCCTTAGTGCCCATCACCCAGTTACCCCTCCCCCCCACCCACCTCCCCTTCTGCAACCCTTTGTTTCCCAGAGTTAGGAGTCTCTCATAGTTTGTCTTCCTCTCTAATTTTTCCCCACTCAGTTTCCCCCCTTATAGTCCCTTTCACTATTTCTTATATTCCACATATGAGTGAAACTATATGATAATTGTCTTTCCCTGATTGACTATTATCTTAACTCACTTCCTCACTTGTGCTTTCAGATCATGAGGTGTACAAATTCCAAAGGTGACCATTCTGTTTCCATTGGTGACCACAGTTTTCAGATTTATGTGGTAACTGCTAAGATCTAACTGGTGTGACCCCAATGTTCTCTTTCTACTCTGAAAACATTCAATAAGGATTCAGCAATGTGGGCCCCACAATTATTCTTCCCCTGTGACTTAAGAATGATATATATGTTTTTAAAGATTGTATTTATTTATTTGAGAGAAAGAGAGATAGCACAAGCCGAAAGAGAGGCAGAGGGAGAGAAAGAAGCAGACTTCTCACTGAATGGGGAGCCCAATGTGGGGCTTGATCCCAGGACCCTTAAAATCATGACCTGAGCTAAAGGCAGATGCTTAACCAACTGAGCCACCCAGGGACCCCAGAATGATATATTCTAATTCACAGTTGAGGATACAGAATTTCAGTGATTTGGGAAAACCTCTAGCACCTCCTTAAGTTGCCTTCATTTTTTCCAGCTTTTGTTTATTTTTTTGTTGAAGGCTAATTAACATATGTTAGTTTCAGGTGTACAACATAGTGATTTGATAGTTATATACATTAGAAAATGATCACTAGTATACGTTGTTTCCGTCTTTCACCATAGAAACATATTGCAATATTATTGACTACATTCCTTGTGCTGTATATTACCTCCCTATGACTATTTATTTCCAATTGGAATATTGTACTTTTTAATATCCTTCACCTGTTTCATTCATCCCCTCATACTCCTCCCTGGGCAACCAGAAGTTTGCTCTCTGTATCTATGAGTCTGTTTTTGTTTTGTTTTTTTCTTCCTTATCTATAATTATTTATTTTTTATTAAAGTATAATTAACACCCATGTGAGTTTCAGGTGCATAACATTGATTCAACAATTCCATACATTACTCAGTACTCACCACGAATAAGTAGTCACCCATCTGTTACCAAAGGATGTTATTATAATATTCTTGACTATCTCTTCAATTGCTTTCTGATGAAAGTGATCCCTACATAGCTTGAGCATTGTGATATAAAGGTAGAAAACTATGAACAGAAAGACAGCTCCTTGTATTTTGATACATATTTGTCTCTTCTTTGACAAATGTTCAAGATGTTCAGGTGTTGAAATGTGCAGTTTCATACAGTGGGCCTTGAAAATGGAACCCCATGATTCCAGTGAACAAGGAGAGTCTCAGTGGTTGCTGCCCAAGAATGTGAGCCCTCAAAATACCCACTCATCGTAGGTAAGAGGGTAGAAATCTTGAGAGAGGGCTGTTTGCATTCATAGCATCAGCTCAGTCAGGGGCCAAGCTATAGCTATAAGAAAAGTATTAGAAAAGTAAGAAAAGTATTGTAAGAAAAGTATTGTAATCCCAGGACCAGTCCCAAGAATTCATGTTACCACAGCTTAGTTGAGGACCCTAAAGTGGAATGGTGATTCAGTCGTGTTAGAATCCATCCTGGCACCTGATTTAGCCCTTCCCTACCTTGGAGAGAGGCAACTTCCATCTTTGCTGGATTCATGGTAGGCCTACATCCTGAAGCACAGCTTTATGAAAAATCAAGCAAAGATTGAGCATAAAATCAAGTTCTTGGGAGTACTACCAGAATTACCTCAATTGCCCACATCATAGCCCACTTCAATTTCTATTTTCTGAATAAACTTGAGTTTCTGAACACTTGAAGATAATCGTATATAGTTCAGATAAAATAAGCAATTTATACGAATAATACTGGAAGTTATTTGAAAGAGTAAACATTTATTGGACTTCCAGAAAGTTCTAGGGACTGTGATGGACAACTGGTTAGAGTTTATCATTTAATCCTTATAACTACCATGTGTCCTTGGGTACTCTTCCATCTGACAGATGAGGGGGCTGAGGTTCAGAGAGATTAAATAATTTGCATCACAAAGCTAGAAAGTAGCTAGAATCCAAATGAAATTCAGCCTAAAAACCTATGGCTGTTCCATGATTCTCTGTATTCTCTGTGATGAGTACATATCAATTCCTCATTAATGCTATGCCAATGATACCCACCCATGTTTGTCTGCCTGCCTGTCTCAAGTGTTAGCTTGTAAACCCATTGGAGGGCAGGAGTCTTTCTCATTTGCCTCTAGGCAGTCCACATCTAGGATGTAGATAATGGTCTGGGACCAGTGGAGCTTAGTAAGCTTTGATTGATGCATGACTATCCATCCACTGGGGACCATATCTGTGTCCAGGAGATGATGCATTTTGTTCATACTCTCAAGAAACCCAAAATCAGATCAAGAGCAGGTCCAGAAGGAGCTTAACAATTGCAGTTTCATCCCCCAAATCTGCAAAAGTCACCATGGAAAACATCTTTGGAAAGAGTTGATACTTTTTGTGTAAATGGTTTACTTTTTGAAAGATAATGACTCTTGTGTGCTGATGGTGTTTACCAAACTACTTCTTTCCCTTTTGCTAAATTCATGAAAGATAAAAATCTGAGATTCTGATGCAACTCTTCTAAGAATTTTTCAGATTAAAGCAGAGTAAACATAGTCAGTATTTAAGAACTTTCTGCTTGCCTCAAGCATAGGAACATAGATATCTTGAATCTTCTCACTTTTCAAAGGAGAACAATTCTTATGTTCTATTCTAGAAACTAGATGTGGAACTTTCGTCTTGGCTTCCTGGACAAACAGTCTTCTTTTCTATAATAATGTCACCCTCTACTGAAAGTATAGGATGTTGCTGTTTCTATTTCTTAAAGGCAAAGTGCTAGGAGCTGAGAAAATGTAATTAGTAGAATTCATGCCCAAGAATACTTTTCTCTGTTTTTCTTAATCTCTTTCTATTGAATTTAAAATGGAGCTGTGTTAATGGTGTATGTTTCCTAAATGTAGTTAGCTGGTTAATTCAGGCAATTCTGTGTCCACAGGAAAACTGCTGCCTGGCCCATAAATGTGCATATCACAGCCTTTGAATTCTGTGCAGACCCAGCACCCACTGTTCTGTCCATAAAATTCAGAGTGGAAGCATATCCGGCTTTTCTTCCACTCTATATGCCTAATGCCTAGAACAGCGCCTGGCATCCGGGAGACCTCTCTTGAATGTTTGTGAAGCAGATTTATAAGTAAATGAAAAACCAGGTTTATGAGTATAGAAGAATTTTCCTAAAATGAAATTATTTCCATCTATATTAGTCAGTGCGGATTGCCATAACAAAATACTGTGATAGGCAAGCATCCCAGGGGGAGTTTCAGGCAAAATGAGTTCTTAATATTTTATTTTCTCTCCAGCCACTGGCCGCCTCTCTATTTGGTTTGGGGCTGAAATAAGACAGCTTGTAAGTAACTGGAGAGGGTGTTTACCCAGTGAATTAGTTCGGCTTTCATTGTGCAAGGGATTAGCGTTGAGCAGTGGATGAGGCTCCGTTTCAGGTTAGAGGGGCTCGCTATTCGCTAGCTCCAGGCCAGGACTAATTATCATAGGACTGAGGCCATTAAAGGGCTTAACTACCAGTGCCCCCTTCCAGGACTGGATTAGCTGTTCGCCTGCAGCTCTTGGCCGATAACCATTCCCAGGTCCGTCTGCTCTCCACCGTGATGTGAGCCGGAAAATGCGGCCGACTCGCAGCTCAGAACTGCCAGGCACATGGGCGCCCAGGCTGAAGGCTCTGTGACTTTGAGGGGCCAAGAGTATATTCGCCTTTGGAAAGGACTAGAGACTACTCGAGGTCTCTCTATAACGGGATGTTTCTGGGAAGATGGACGGAAGAGCCTGGGTGAGAGAGGGCTGGAGATGTGGCACCCGCCCTGCTCCAGGAAAGCCCAGGCGCTGTCCTGGGTCCTGAGAACCAGGCGGGGCCGGGAGAGGGTGGGGGATTGAGCAAGTTTGGGTGGGCCAGGTGCGGGCTGACCCTGCTGCTGCAGATTCTCAGGACACCTGACGCGTGGATCTGGATGTTCACGTGCACAACCCAGCACCACTGCAGTCTTTTTGCTTTCAGAGCCACAGGTGGACCTACAGAATTGTGGGAGGGACAGGGTATTTTTGTTTTGCTTTCCCTCTGTGGATGAGGCAAATAAATTACTTCATTTCCCTAAATCTTGGTTCTTCATCTATAAAATCAAAATAAAGTAGTACCTAGTCAAAGGGCTGTTGTGTGGGTTACAACATAGGAAGGACTGATTCATTTCAAGGCTCACTATGGGAGAGCTCTTACACTGATGAGTACTGTGAAAGGAAGAAAAACATCTAGTTCTCTCCTTAAACCTGGAGGGAGGAAGGGATCTTAAAGATTTTCTAGTTTTCTACTTCCTAGAATTTTCTAGGATAAGGGCCACTTTTTAATTTAGTTAATTGATGCAGGGGGGGGGGGGAGTGGAGGGCAAGGGAGAGAATCTCAAGTGGATTCTACACTGAGCATGAAACCCGTAGTGGAACTCTCATGGCCCTAAGAACATGACCTGAGCTGAAATAAAAGTTTGACGCTTCACCAACTGAGCCACTCTCAGGCTCCCCAAGTGCCACTTTTAATGTTAGCAATGTGAATTCTTAGCATTAATTGAAAGAGTGAATAAAAATAAATATGGATCTCACCAAAAAAAAAAAAAAAGTATATCTGTGAGGTATTGAGTGTGTTAATTAGATGAGAGGAATCCTTTCACAATGTATATGGATAGCAAATAACCTCCATGTATGCTTTAAATAGCAATATAGCTTTATTTGCCGGTTTTACCTTAATCAAGCTAAGAAAAACTCTGTAAAAGTAGAAACCATCCATATAAAAGTAGTAATAAAACTGGTGAATAAGAAAAATGTATACATATGAATGAGAAGACCCTCGCAGTCATAGCATGAGCCCCCAAAGGTCCAAAGTCTGTAGTTCTAGAAGGCCTCATGTGTCCAACTCTCTACTGAAAGCCTTGACAGAGAGGTCAGCTGCTGTTTGCACACCTCCAAAGCTGGGCTACCCCAACTTCCTTTAACTCAATCCATTATTCTGAGGAGAGAAAATTCTTTTCTTAAAATAGTGTTTATAGGATAGTCACTAATATAACAGTGATTCTTTCCAGTTGATAGGACTGTGCATGACTTTTTAAACAAGTTTCCATCTTCATGCTCAAAGTTCTATATTTACTATCAGAAAAAAGTCAGTATAGATAAATTTTTGGTAATTATGTAATTTATAATATTATTTTGTAAAATATTAAACAAAAACCTGTACCTCTATAACTTCCACTGATTTGGTTCTTGTTTTAGCCCTGGGTCTACACAGACAAGTCTAATATTGCCCATGACAACTCTTGAAGTACGTGAAGTTAACAGCCAGGTAAGAGTTTCACAGAGAATGTTAGTGAAAAAAATTGAATCAGAGGTAGGTAACTGCATTCTTCAGGTGTACATTGCTGCTTCATTTTTCAATGGGGGCATCTAGATTGCTTGCAAGAACATATTAGTAGGTGACAATCAAATCTACCTAAGCCATTTGGCCATAATCATTCCCAAATATATTGGTTGAGGTTTTTTGAAAAGTCCCTTTCAGTAATTATTTAGATATCAAACACATACGAAGGATATTTTCAGTTGCTTAATTATTACTTTTTTAAATTCTTTTTTGTGGTGTTTTTAAAATACTTAAAATGTTTGAATTTCATGTAGATTTAGAAGGAATTTTACAATATGTGGAAAATGTGGATTTAAGTTATAGTAGAACAGAACCATGATAATATGGTTTAAATTGCAGTTTTAAAGACTTCTCAGACCCTAGAGTTGGTATGGGATTGGTCACAAATTAGAAGCCTTCTCTGACTATTTGCTGAGTGATTAACCCATTATCATAGAGTTTTCTATGACACAGTAATTTGGATTCTGGCAAATGAATCTAGGAACTAAGAGTAATTCAACACAATTCATTAAATATTGAGTGTCTATTATAGAGCACACTATACCAAGGGCTAAATTTCCAAAAATCACAGTGAGCAAGAAAAAGTTCATCATGGGCAAATTGAAGGATATACAGGTCAATAATCTCCATAATGTAACCAAACTCTACTCACTTTTTACCACTGGATTTTGTGAAGATTTAGGTTGTTGAGTTCAGTGCAACCAAAAGAGGCAAAGCAAGTATTGGTGTAATGGAAAAATGCCAAGCTCTGGGATTTGTATTCATTGTGTGTGTATTGTTTTAAGAAAATAGAAACTGAAAGAATGGGATGTTCTCAGTCTATTATTTCAAAAAGCTAGCTATACTAGTCAGGTCATGATAAAAGAAAAATCAAAACTGGAATAAGAGTTGCTGTTCAATATTGAACATTTGGATCACTTCAACAAATATATGTTGAGCAAATTCCATATACAAAGAGTGGTGCCATAAGGGACCCAAAGAAAAGTAAATAAGAGGGACAAAAGGGACTCACGATTTAGGTGGGGGAGCACATAAATAATATTAATAGAAAGTAGACTATGAAAAGAAAAGAAATAGACTGTGTTAAGTACTGCACTATAAGTAAGTTGCTATGGGTGCTTGAAATGAGAGGAACAAGGGAATCCAAGTTTTCTTGGAGGGGGAATGATTTGACTGGGGCCTTAAAGATTTGTCACTACAACTTTATAAACCTAAGTTAATATATGTTTCTATAGCACAGTCACTTATATCCCGATTCTCCCTTTTCTGGGAGGTACTTACAGAGTAAAATGAATGACATCAGAATTCCTCACTAGTTACCTGACACAAAGTGTTATTTGACCCAGAAAAATTGGCAAGAGATAATTTCTGAAGCTACAATGAAGGCAGATTCAAAATGTATGTCATTTTATTAAGAGCTAATTCAATTACGGGTTAGGTTATGGTAGGCAGATTGAGTCAGAGGTTTAAAAAGAGAAATGGAAATTCTACCAAACCATCTGAATACATGAAAGGTACATGAACAGTGTAGTGGTGACTCAGCAAGAGTCATCCTCATTTGTCCCTAGAACATTCTCAGAGATTCCTGAGAACTCAGACTCTGACTTATATTCTAACCTAGAAAATGCAGGAGTCCCAGGTAATCTTAAATGTACCTCCAGGATATATAATTGTACAGGCTGTTTGAGACTATTAGAAGATGATGGACAAAATGTTTTTGACTGTGATGCAAATATAGTTCTCTCACTGATTGTATGAATTTGGACATGTCACTTAGCCTCTGTGAGGCTTAGTTTGCTCTTCTTTAAAATGCCTACCTTGCAAGCTATTTGCTAAAGATTAAGGGAGAGCATGTTCATTTAAAACACCTAGCACAGTGCCTTGTATATACCACATACTCAACAGATTATAGTAATTTGGGCTATTATTATATCTTGATGACATTCATTCAACCATTGATATTTATTGAGTCTCATCAAAGTGCAAGGTCCTTTTCTAGGAAAAAGAGTAAGATACTGAAACTGGCAAGTTGAATCTGTTTCTATTCACACATCTGGACCCCTACTCAGCTTAGTGAGAGGTTGTAATGCTACATCGGTTAAAGGTAAATGGATGGTATATTTTCATTGCATACTCAAGTGGTAGGGGGTTCAAATTTTGATTGCACAAGGTTAAGGGAAAGTTTAGATAAGATTATGTGTTAAGTAGGACTGTGTAAGGACTGAGCAAAATAATGTATGTAAAATGCTTAGCATGGTGTCTGGCAGGAGTAAGGACCAAACACACATCAGCTTTTACTATCATAGGTATATAACTTCACATTTTTTGTTTGTATACACATATGCATGTTTCCTTGAGGAGCCTTTTATTTTTTGAATTATTTTTTTAAAGATTTAATTTATTTATTCATGAGAGACACACAGAGAGAGAGATGCAGGGACACAGGCAGAGGGAGAAGCAGGCTCCATGCAGGAAACCCAATGTGGGACTCGATCCTGGGACTCCGGGATCATGCCCTGAGCCAAAGGCATACTCTCAGCTGCTGAGCCACCCAGGCATCCCTGAATTATTTTTGTTTCATTAAAAAGTGGTATTTACTTCTGGTTATAGCAAAATATATATTACCATATTTTATTGATTCTAAGAAGCATATTTTTGACAGTTTCCCTTAACATCTGTAAATGATGGTGTTCTCACTGCCTGTACATCTACAAACTTCATGGATATTCCTAAGGATAGGACTAGATAACTATATCCCCTTAACATTTTAATCAGCAAATGATTTAAGAACCGTTCGAGGAAGGAAAATGAGTCCTTATTGTCATCAGAAAACATTCCTTTAACACATTATGGTAAGATCAAGAAGAGATCAGCATCAAACTTTGCACAATGGACAGCAGCAACTTTGAGTACAAAACACAAATAATAATGAAATGCTTTCTAAAAATTGTTGCATCACCAACTCTCTTAATAAAAGAAAATAATGTCATGGGGAAAAGCACAAATATCAATAATTCTCAGTCAAAAGGTAATTCAGAATCATCAAACTCTTGAGTGTGAAGCAGTTTTAAGACCACCTTGATTAATTTTATATTACTTATGTTTTCCTTTGTATATATGCTCATGAGTGATGATAAAATTATATATATATATAAAAGATATAAAAATTTCTAAGTGAAAGATAACTTTGTGTTATAGTTTAATTGACAGTGTTATTATTACTACTCTGTCCCCTTGGTGGCATGAAAAACAACAGTATGTCTTATAATCAGTGGCGATTTGAATTCAATGAATGCCTTCCAATGATAAACATGAAGAAATGGTGAATGCAATATTTACTTCATTGTGCAGATGAATTTGCAATAAAGAAAGAGAAATGCCTAAGTGCAAGAAACCATGAAGAAACTTGAAAGGGATTAGCAGGTGAGTTTATGTTGAGGTACTGATTTTATGAACTTTGACACTTGAGTTTGACCCAAAAAGGGAACATGAAATGAGACTCTGGTGCTATAGCAGGTAGAGTTAGACCTAGGAACCACTCATACATACAGGATCCATGAAGGGCAGTATCCTAAGGAAATTAAGAAAATAATCTACCTACTTGCACAGGAAAACGATAAAGATTTTCTCTTCCTACTTCAGCTCATGCAGAATGTCAGGAAAATGAAAATTCCAAAGCTAGGGCTTAACTTCATGTGGGTCTGGGTTTGGATTTACACTGTCAGCATTTTCTTAGAACGGAGCCTAGAAATTGACATGGAGATTGGTCCTCTGGGACTCTTGAAAAAAGTAAATGCAAAACTCCTCTGGAGGAAAATTTGCACAATATAAGTCACATAGATTTCTTACAGAAAAAGAAAGCCTCAAAAAAAAAATAAAAATAAAAAATAAAAAAAAAATAAAAAAAAAAAAAAGAAAAAGAAAGCCTCATGTTACAGGTTACATTATTGTTTTCAGTTCTTCATCCCTTTCTATATTCCCCCTTAACCCCTACTTTGCAATGTCACTTTGCAGTTCCTCTCATTAGAGGTGAAAAGTATTTCTCCACCTCATTGATAATGGATTTGACCATGTGGCTTGCTTTAGCCAATGGATTATTGATGGACATGAATCAAGCTAAGTCTTGAAATGTACTTGATGTGGCTGTAATTGCCCTGTTGCACTTCTGCCATCATTTTGGCCTCAAAATAAACAGATATGGAACTGACCTGAGTCTAAGATGCAGCTAGAGCCTGAAGTATATTAGGACCTAACCTGTAGCTTACAGTCAAACCTAGCAAGAGCCCAGCCCAGATTAGCCAAGCCTCAGATGACCCACAGGTGTGAGCAAAAATATATGCTTAATAATAATCATTATTAAGTCTATTTTAGACTGAATCCTAAAATAGTTTATTATGAACATTACTGTGACAATAACTGATTATAATCCAATAATAAATGAGCTTATAATTTAAAACACTTAGGCACATGAGCAATCAACCATGAGTAAGAATCAACAGAAACCAAACAAAATAATTAGAACACAAATATTCTGAAATAAGAGAACAATCTGAAAAATAATGTAAAATATGTCTAAATGATTAAAGATATAAAATAGTGACTTTCTAGGGGCAACTGAGTGGCTCAGTTGGTTAAGAATCTGACTCTTGATTTTGGCTCTGGTCATGGTCTCAGGGTTGTGGAATGAATACCCATGTCGGGTCCTCAGTGTGGAGAATGCTTGAGATTCTCTTCCTCTGCATCTCCCCAATAAATAAATAAAATCTTTTTTAAAAAATAAAATAATGACTTTCTAAAAACATATCAAGTTACTATGAAAAAAGTCAGATTAATTTGAAAGAGGACCAAATATAACTTTTAGAAATGTCATAGAAAGTTGATTCTAAATTAGAGCTAAAGACAAATTCCGAAATTCTAGTCCTTCTAGAACTAGAAGGTAGACCTGAGGAAATTATTCAGAATTTAATATTAAGAGACAAAAAGAGATAGGAAACAAGGAACAGATTAAGATGCTTGAAGATGCTTGTATTTTTAATTTTTTGAGAAACCTCCATACCATATTCTGCGGTGACTATATCAGCTTGCATTCCAACCAAGAGTGCATGAGAGTTCCTTTTTCTCCACATCCTTGCCAACCAACACTTGTTGTTTCTTGTGTTTTTGATTTTGATCATTCTGACAGATTTGAGGTGGTATCTCATTGTAGTTTTGGTTTGCATTTCCCTGATGATTAGGGATGTTAAGAACCTCTTCCAGTATCTGTTGGCCATCTGTATGTCTTCTTCAGAAAAATGTCTATTCATGTCTTCTGCCCATTTTTAATTAGATTTTTGTGTGTGTGTGTTGAATTGTATAAGTTCTTTATATATTTTGCTTATTAAATCCATATCAGATTTATCATTTGCAAATATCTTTTCCCATTTAGTAGGTTGTCTTTTTGTTTTGTTGATGGTTCCCTTTGCTGTGCAAAAACTTTTTATTCCAAAATATATATATACCCCTATGTTTATCTCAGGATTATTTACAATAGCCAAGATATGGAAGCAACTCAATTTTCCATCCATAAATGAATGAATAAAGAAGATGCAGGGTGTATATGCTCACACACACACACACACACACACACACAAACACCACTGGAATATTACTCCGCCATAAAAAAGAATGAAATTTTGCCATTTGCAACAACATGGATGGATCCAGAAGGTATAATGCTAAGTGAAATAAGTCAGTTGGGGAATGACAAATATCATATTATTTCATTCATATATAGAATTTAAGAAACAAAGCAAATGAACAAAGAAAGAGACAAAAAAAATCCACACAAAAAAAGACTTCAATATGGAGAGCAAACTGATGGTTACTGGAGAGAATGGGTAAAATAGGTGAGGGGGGATTGAGAGTACATTTTACCATGATGAGCACAGAGTAATGTACAGAATTGTTGAATCATTATACTGTACACCTGAAACTAATGTAACATGTTAGTTATACTTGAATTAAAAAATAAATTTGAAAAGTGGTACCTGGGTGGCTCAGTTGATTAAGTGTCTGACTCTTGATCTCAGCTCAGGTCTTGATCTCAGGGTCATGAGTTCAAGCCCTGTACTGGACTCCACACTTGGCATGGAAACTATTTTTTTTAAAAGGAGGAAAAAAAGAAAATAATAAATTTTAAAAGATTCTTGTAAGATATAACAGGTTCATTACTGTTGAAGAATAATATGACAATGGGAATAGGAAAAGGCATTATTTTAACATAATGAGGAAAGAAGGATGAAATTTTTCCAGAATTTATGAAGGACATACATCCTCTGATTGAAGAAA